>NC_090268.1:159629572-159933739 GCF_040414725.1 Anabrus simplex
TTCCGTTTCTTACCTTTGGCAATGACTGAATGTTTTATAATAGGTCTACGTTCTGCTTTGATCTGTTGGACTTTGTAAGATGGATAAGAAGGGAAAACAGAGGGAACAGCGACATCCTGCAGTTTCTTAATTTTCAATCCAGGTCGATAGTCAGACTCACGAAAATGAAGGCTACGTACCACAGAAGATCTAGAATTTAAATTGGGCCTGAAGTCTGCTCTTGATATAGCTTTAAGCCATTGTTCTCTGAGGTCAGTTCGGTTAGGAAATTCGTGAAATGTTACTCCTTTCACTTTACTACTCCGGCTTGTGCAGCAATACACCATTGCTATTGATAGATAGGACATTAATATGCCAAGTTAATGTAGCCTTTGGCAAGATCGTAAGCAATAACTAATTAACTAATTAAAGCAAATATGTTACGATAGCCTTCAGTGAAGTAAGAAATTAGATTAAAAGGGTATGAGAAACTCGAACGATGCGCGAGATTTAAGCATGCCTTGTAATTACTTCTTTTAATAAACTACTACCATTACATACCTTGTTATGATGAGATAAATAGTCTGTACCACGAACCTACTACGCTGGCGTAGCAGGGGGAGAGGTGATACTCCCACGTGGCGCGTCCCAGGTGGCGGATAGGGGGGTCCTAATCGGCTTGCCGGCGGACTTGAGGGAAATAAAATACCTCTCGCGGACCAAACACACACCCCCTGTGGGTGGGGGAGGCAGACGAATAATACACCCACGGTATCCCCTGCCTGTCGTGCGAGGCGACTAAAAGGGGCGACCAAAGGATGAATGAATTAGAACCATGCAACTACTCTTGATTCGTACCATCATGCGGGGAACACCATGGGTTGCATGTACTTGCGAGTAGTATCACTAATATGGTACGAAATATGTTTGTGATTCGTTGCAGTAAAAAGCCTGGCCTGGTGGATTCCAGTACCCGTGCGTTGTACCCATGTGGGCAACACCGCGGGTCTGGGCGTAGCCTGTGAGTTGTACCACTATATGAGCGACACCGTGGGTCTGCGTTGCCTGTGATTAGTACTCACTATGTGCGGAACACCACGGGGCCCTTGGGACCGGCACCCGTGACTAGTACCCTAGGTGCGGAAACTCATCGGTTTGCGTTGGCTGTAAGTGACGCCATTGTGTGTGAAACACCATAGGTCTGCGTTACCTGTACGAAGTACAATACTTGTGAGTAGTACCATCTTTTGTGGAACACCGTGAGTCTTCGCTACTTCTGATTAATACCCCAACATGACACTTACCATGGTTCTATTTTACTCGCGACATGTACCATTCTGTGGGGCCTTAGACGTGGATTTTGCACCCCCTTTAGACACCAAGCATCATTGTGCTTTATAAGTGGTTCCTTGGTCGGTAATACTGTTATTTTCGTTCTCTATTGAATCCGATCCACTGGTTTTTGTTTTTGTTTGTTTTGTGTTTTGTTGGGTTCCTGTCCATCCATTCATTCTTCATGACATTTTTTATTTTTATTTTGGTCAGTGGATGCCTTTGTAATTTTTGTTCTTTCATTTCGTACCATTAGGGGCCGATGACCTTCGCTGTTAGGCCCCTTAAAACAACAAGCATCATCATCATCATCAATAGTCTGTACTTCGACTAATATCACAACTCAACACAATCTCAGTAAACTACATAAAGAAACGACACTCGACACATTGTTTACTTCTTCTTTCTTGTTGTTCCTAACGTGCCTTCAGCGCGGGTCTCGTCCACGCTTCTAGCGCCACAGCGGCCAAAGTAGTCCCTACGTGATGTTCGCAAAGAAGCACGCAAGCCGAACGAAGTGGGAAGGCTGAGAGGTATACTAGAGGGCGATGCTTGTACGAAGTACAATACTTGTGAGTATTACCATCTTTTGTGGAACACCGTGAGTCTTCGCTACTTCATTAATACCCCAACATGACACATACCATGGTTCTATTTTACTCGCGACATGTACAATTCTGTGGGGCCTTAGACTTGGATTTTGCACCCCCTTTAGACACCAAGCATCATTGTGCTTTATAAGTGGTTCCTTGGTCGGTAATAATGTTATTTTCGATCTGTATTGAGTCCGATCCACTGGTTTTTGTTTGTTTTATGTTTTGTTGGGTTCCTGTCCATCCATTCATTCTTCATGGCATATTTTATTTTTATTTTGGTGTGTGGGTGCCTTTGAAATTTTTGTTCTTTCATTTCGTACCATTAGTGGCCGATGACCTTCGATGTTAGGCCCCTTAAAAGAACAAGCATCATCATCAGCATCAGTGCAATCTATAATATGACAAAGTTTAGAGCTTGGGTGCATCCATGCGATCTTGAAGCGATTCGGCAGTAGGAATTGGGTATTGGTGATAAGGAGGTAATGCTCCGAACACAGTCCAAGAAATAACTTCTTATATTTAAGTTTTGATAATGTATATGGCAATTTTTGGAATTAAATTTAACTGTAGGCAGGTTATCGTAAAATTTCCGCTGGATAAAGCGGTTTTTGGTACAATCCCTTGAAATAAGGAACAGCAAAGTTTTGGAACAACAGTGATACATGCAGGCTTTAGTAATCAAGAATTATGGTTTCGTACATTGAAAAAGTGTTACGCAATACCTTTACAAAATAGTTTGGGAAAGGCGTTTGTTTTACCACTAGTCAAATGTTAATAATTCTTAATACATTTTCCAAAGAATTATCCTCATATTCACGCAGTTCTCCCTCTTCAACACCTTCACACACTTTGTATAAAAATATATCATTGATTTCCGCATCTCGGCGGTTTAGGTAGCACGAGAGCACGTTCATTGTACTGGTCACTGAGCATTTTGGACTTTAATTTGTCATTACATTTCGTCTCATTTCGTACCATTAGAGGCCGATGACATAGACGCTAAGCCCCCTTAAAACAACAAGCATCATTATCATCAACAACAATTCAAATCCCTTTGGTGGAAGGCTATCGAACAGAATATTAATATTACCTTGATTTTAGGGTTTGTGCAAATTGCTGTTTATATTTTGCACTTCGGTAATGGATTCATCCCAAGCCAACTCTTCGAATATTAATTCCTGATCATTTCGCTGTGCACAGCCTCAGTAAAGAGGAATAATTACGTCGAAATGATCAACGTTTTTAGTAAGAGTTCGAACATTTCAATGCCAACAATGCTAAATTGACGTGATTGTTGAACACGTAAAGATGGGATTTATGTGATGAATTGATTTGATTATCGCTATAATATTTAGGAGTGCCCATTCGCCCTTACTGATTTGTTTATGAATTGATGGGTTCGTTTTAGAACTGCCTGATTTAGTGGTACCGTACCCCCGTCATTTGCAATTTAATTCCCAGTCTCTGTTTACTTTCTGCAATGTCTATTGTTTCGATACCGTCACGTATATTTCCATTCAGTGGTGCAAATATTTCTGAGTCCACCTGTCAAGTATAGCTTCATCACTGCTGAAGTTTGTGCCACCCTTACCTTTCTACAGATTTTTCGTCTTTCCTAAAACGTCAGTTTAATTGAAACCTTACAGATGCTCTTGACTCGACGAGTCCTATTCCCTCATTCTTCTTCCCCTCTTGCCAGTCTGCGTTCATCCACAGTTTTTGTTGCCTGGTTATCTTGCATCTCTCGTTTGCACCATTTAAAAAAAATCAGAAACGTCCTTAGTCTTGACAACTTCTCGACGAATTCTTATCCTTAGGTATTATCTGCAGTAGTTACGAGGACATCTATGAGGTTCCTGTTAAACCACCGAGTAAATTTATTCCCACTACCTTGCCGCTATTTGCGCGTAAAGCACTTTTCACGACAGCGGTTGTTTGTTAGACTGCATATTGGTTTGTTTTAATGCCAGTATTGTAACGGCGTTCTGATCTGATCTTTTGAAATAATCAGTTACTTCTGGGAGAATCATATAGTCCATTGATCGCTTTTCCAATGGTCCTGGGTGTACTTGGTGAAAGTAATGTGTGAAAATTTAGCAATGCGTATACATTTACGGAGGAAGATTTGTAGATATTAGTGCTAAAATACTTAAAATCATGAATATTATGCAAGTAGTAACTGGAGAAGTGAGGTATGTGGCACTTTGAAAACGGGATTTTTTTTGTTGATGAGTGTGTTTTGGAAGTATTGGCGTATGGTTGTGCGAATTTTTGTCAGCCAGGTGTGTGGGTTTAGGGGTTGGGATATTGCGGGTGGGTGGGTGGGCCCCTCGGGATGCGGTGTTGTGTTTTTCTGCTGTGTTCTTCTTGGATACGGTAGGTCAATTTTCATGGGAATGTGTGAACGGAAGTGGTCTTTTAGATTACTTTCTCCGCAAAACGGTATAGTAGCTTTTCTGCCGTTTAAAACATCAATTTTGGAACACTGCGAGGGAACTGTGTTTTGGGGTGGGTGTGGGTATGGTTGTGGGGTTACGGGTTTGTTGAATTTAAGGGTTGTAGGATATGGTTGTGAGTGAATATTTTTCTGTAAATATATCCTTCTCTTTTTTTCTTATTCACCTTACTTTAATTTCTTCTGTGCTAATAATGTTCTGAAGTTCCATACACTAATAGTGGTCAACGTAGGTTTATTTCCTTCACGATTTCGAGCGCAAGTTTGGGTAACCCTCTGAGTGCGGTTACGCATACAGGATTTGAAAGCGACTACCGATGTGAAGTTCGCATTTGCTAAGGCCTTCCACATTCAGGGGGTGCTGTGGTGGTCTTAAACTGGCCTGCCCATTCACAGATGCAGGAGCGGACCCCTGAGTAGTCACAGGCTTTCAGGAAGGCGACCATCACACATCTGCCGCCGAAGTGCAGGTCCAGAGTAGAAGTTCGCAATTTACAAAAATCTACTCCCGTCATCCTTAGCCCATCGGCGTCTTGCTTCTGGGGGAACAGCACGAGATAATGCAATATTTTTATCAATCTCTCTTTTTTTTTTTACTTCGACTTATTTTAGATTATTTCTGTGCTAGATTTGGCTAAGTGGAACAAAAAGAACTCCTTATTTTCTAACTAGGCATTATGTGGGCCGAAGGAGTACTTCCTACATTCCGCGAAATATTCTGGTGCTCATATTCTAGATACATGGAAATAACACCAATACTCGTTCACAGCTGAATAGAGTTCGCTGTTACGCTTAGGGTAGACTTGCTGTAGTCGTTCAAACTTCTGTCGTATGTATCCTGTTGTCAGTTCTTGATTGTCATAATATGCTTCCGGTAGATGGTGGGTATGTGCTCTACAGTAGAGAGCATGAATTGTAGTTGTCAAGAGTTACATATGTTCCCACGAGGCAAATAATCCGCTGTACGTTAAAAAATAAGCGTATGTTATTCAAGGTTCAGCATTTCTAATTTTAATAGTTTCACTTGGCGTGGAGCAATTTATGTAAATACAAAGCTTTGAAAAACTCTTGGAAGTTTGAAGGAAAATCCAATCATGGTTCTGGAGCATGTTAAGGAATATGTTGAAGAAAATCTTCAGCAGCAGCAGCAGCAGCAGCAGAACTACGGTTCAAGCGTGAGTTGAAGTGGACTTCTATCGTGTCGAGATACCATGGCTGTCTGCAAGAATGGCGTTATTATAAGCAGCTTTCAGAGCTCCTGATGATGAGCGGAGAGGACGATACAGCTCTTTCAGTCCTGCCTAAAAGTTGCGTGAGTCTGAATTTAATAGCTTTTTGCAGCCACCATTTGTTCGTTATTTTACTGTTTTCAGATTGGCTCTTCTGTTTTATTTCTTAAAAACGTGTTTTCTTCTCTCCGGAGGATTGAACTTAGTAACGGACAGATAGAATCCCGTCTAGGCTTCATAAGCTTCATGATTTCTTCTTTTTCATTATCAAACCAATCGTGCCTCTTCCTTTCCTCATAGCCAATTACTTTCTGTGCAGACTTTGTAATGATATTATGAAAAGTAGTCCAATCATATTCTAAATACCTTGTTTTGATTGGATGGTGAGTTAGTTGTTTTAATACACATTTTTTGTACCCTCTGGGAACACTGTCAAGTTGAAACTTAGTGGTGTTGATCTTCTTCCTTGTTGGATACCGGAGGTGGATTCGTGGCTGTTTTTGGATGGTAGTCCTGAATCGAATGATAATAATTTTATGATCTGTATAGCCCGGGCTGTTTTCGTGATTAGGACATCATTCTTTTCGCACTGGCGGGGGATGGCATAACACAACCCAGCATTTTCGAACTTTTTTTTTGCGGCAAGAGGTGTGATAAGTGATCTTCACTGAACACGAGTCCGTTGTCCGTTTCTACGAATCACGCCACGTTTTCTCGCAATAGGTATATCAAAATAAGAGATAGACCTGAATATTGCATTGTTGATAATTTTGGAAATAATTATATTTCTTTGTATGAAATAGTTGAATATTGTCTTGAATTATTATATACAATGAATAATTATTGAGTATAAAATTACAATGAAATTGTTCCGAGGTATCTGTGGAACAGCAGAGGTGAAAGAAGGTGCGGGCTGGAACAGCTCTCAACTACCAAATTAAAGTTAATTTAAAACTTTAACAAAGGTTATATTTTCTTTTCAAAACCAACAAATGACAACAAATAACAAAAGTGTAACAGGTACCAAGTAGCAAATCAACAAATTAAAAATTATAGATTACAGTCATTACAAGTTTTGGGCTTCGAGCCCCGTTTTATATTCCCTGTGCCCTCAGCTCACAACCATAAATTACCAAATGGCAGAAAACCCCTTCATACCAAGCAGCACCTGCCCCTACTTACAATGTTCAGCGTCCTAGAGGCACGCAGAGATCAAATTACGAAAGAGCAGTCCCGCTCTCAATCTTACAAGCCTATCAAAGGCCACAACAAACTTCACTCCTAACTGCCCTCAAGGCACACATACATGAAGAAAACAAAACACTGGGTTAATTAAATGGCCCAAAATACCAAATTGAAAGGAGGCGAAAACATGCACTCCTACACAAAGTTATTAAAACCTAAGAGGCACTAGGCCGATCATACAGGGGCTAATCCCAGGCTAGGGAGGTTACACGTATGAGAAAACTTTAATATTTTAAAGAAGAGAAGAAAAAAAGGTTATGAGAACGTAGTCACCTCAATTTCCAAATGAAGGGGAGTTCGAGAGGGTAAAGCACTCTCTATCCCCGCTTTACAGCATAATAAATTTATATGTTTTACATAGACAGAAGAGAATTTACATTTTAAAAGGTAGGTTACATACTAAAGGTTTCGAAACTTCCCCGAGAGTTAAACTACTGAGCTAGCAAGAACTGAAGATGTTAACAGGCCATTACCTTGTAGATGAACTGCTGCCTGAAGAAAGAGGCGCTTCCCGCCCCCTGCTACATATTCACACGCTAAGAGAGATGTTACTGAAGTGGCACCGAGTCAAGAAAATCTGCAGTTTATATACCTTGGTGGAACATTCGAGACCTTTCAAGAATGAGTAGACACACCCCCTCACCTTTATTGGATAGCTTAGAGCAACATATCTATGTCGGAGAAGACCATGATTGGTTGGAAATGAATTAAAGAAATTTGGGATTGGCAAAATTCAAAACGGTTCGGGCTGTACCTTAATTAAGGCCACGGCCGCTTCCTTCCAACTCCTAGGCCTTTCCTATCCCATCGTCGCCATAAGACCTATCTGTGTCGGTGCGACGTAAAGCCCCTAGCAAAAAAAATTGAAAACTGGCGGAAAGAAAGGATTTATATTGCCAACCCACAAACCACGTAACAAAATATAGTAAAAACAAAACTTATGAATTCGAAATTTCTTCAAGAAAGTTCATTCCTTCGCACCAGAGTGCGTAATCATAGTTTTTAGTAGAGACATCTGGTAGAGAACGTCCACACTTCTTGATGAGTTACCCACCAAACACATCAAAATTCACACAGAGCCATCTTCGGAAAAACTGGTGAGTTAATACAGTTTGTTAAAGTTCAGGCTTTCTTCTGTAAAGGAGTTTCAACTGGCGCGATATTTGAATTAGCGGCGTGGAGGTGTACCGCCCGGTACAGAAATAATTAGCATTTATTGTAATATAATACCGATTTACACAAAAAACACATAAAGGAACAACTCTGAGGTAATGAAAGCATTTTATTTTGACAATGAAATGTGATTTAGAAGCAAACATTCTAACATTTATTCAGTATCTTTATGAATTCATAAATGTGAAAAAAATTTACAGTCCTAGATGTCCGCTTCGTATGAATGCTTGGCTCCCCAGCGTCTGACTGCATCAAGTTTGCCTTCTCTTTTCAAACACCAACAGTAGTCGGCATCATTGGTTCATCCCACGTGCCCTAGTATCTTCCTTCTGCCTCCTTGATATCCTGATGGAACCTTTCTCCCATCTCATCATTAACACCCCAAGATTTTCCAGAAAATGATCGAGATGAGAATGAAGGAATTGCAGTTTCAGACTCATTCTACGCAAATCTTTCATCTCACCCAACATCGTTTTCACTATTGTTTCGTATTGTTCATCCTTTACATTTCCTAGGAACTTCATTATGACGTCTCGTATTTAATTCCATGCATCAAGTTCCACGACTTTCAGAAGCTTTCCAATTTGTGGTCCATTAAAATGCTTTCCTTGACTTTTGCATCAGATAAATGTGGAAATTTGTTGGCATTGTACTTGAAACAGGGGCTGATTTTGTCCAAAGCCTTAACGAACTGCTTCATGATTCCCCAGTTTGATGTGTACCAGTAGCAAAACAATTTTTTGTGGGTCAACTAATGAAACATTTGTAACATTTGTAACATTTTTCACACCAAGTGTCAAAACTTGTCTCTTGGTCCAGGAAGGTGTAGATATCTAGCTCTATGGTCCCATTCACATAAATAACAAGGGAATTTAGTGTAGCCTGCTTGTTGCCTTAATAGAAGACCACACACCTTCAAGCCACTGCAAATATCCCACCGGTGCTCATGATACTTGATTTTATCTAAAACAGTTTCCATTGTGATATATTGTAATTTTGTTTTAGTGAAACTGAATGTGCCACAGGAATCGAAGCTAGAATATTTCAGGTATGAAGTAGTACAGCCTTTAAGCTCCTCTTGTAGGAATCCACAAACAGCAGATTCATTGTTATCAAAAAGCAGCACTATGCGGCAATGACACATTTTCAGACGTAAATGGCAAATAACATGAAAACTGGATGTGATACAATAGAACCAATGACATTCCTGAAATCAGGAGACCTTATTTAGTTAAAACTACGTATCAGATGTTTTGCCGCAAAAATCATGCTGCGTAGTGTAATCTGTGATATGCCAAAGTTTAGAGCTTGGGTGCATCCATGCGGTCTTGAAGCGATTCGGCAGTAGGAATTGGGTATTGGTGATAAGGAGGTAATGCTTCGAACACAGACAAAGAAGTAACTTGATAATGTATATGGCAATTTTTGGAATTACATTTAACTGTAGGCAGGTTATCGTAAAATTTCCGCTGGATAAGGCGGTTTTTGGTACAATCCCTTGAAATAAGGAACAGCGAAATTTTGGAACAACAATGATACATGCAGGCTTTAGGAATCAATAATTATGGTTTCGTACATTGAAAAAGTGTCACGCAATACCTTTACAAAATAGTTTGGAAAAGGCGTTTGTTGTTACCACCAGTCAAATGTTAATAACTCTTAATTCATATTCCAAACAATTATCTTCATATTCACACAGTTCTCCCTCATCAACACCTTCACACACTTTGTCTAAAAAGATATCATAGATAACCACATCTCGGCGGCTTTTGGTAGCACGATAGCACGTTCTGGGTATTGGTCAGTGAGCATTTTGGACTTTAATTTGTCATTACATTTCGTCTCATTTCGTACCATTAGAGGCCGATGACATAGACGCTAAGCCCCTTTAAACAACAAGCATCATTATCATTGTTACGGAGTTATCCGTGGAAGGCAGACGTGAAAGAAGGTGCGGGCTGGAATGGGTCTAACTACAAGTTCGAAAGATGAATTAAAATTTCAACAAAGGTTATATTTTCAAAAGTTAACAATGGTGACATAGAATTTGAAAACTTAACAAGTCAACAACAAGCCAAAATCAGATACAAAGAAATTACAAGTGTTAGGGGATTATTACAAGGTCTGGGCTTCGGGCGCCCACAATCACAATCCTTGAGCTATTAGCCCAACTTTACCAAGGTACAAAATTGAACAAAGGGGCAGAAAACCCCATCATGCCAAGGAGCACTTGCTCCTAATTACAATGTTAAGCCTCCTAGAGGCACACAGAGATCTAATTTAGGAAAGAGCAGACCCGCTCTCAAAGTTCTAGCATATCAGGAGGCCATAAGCAGACTTCACACTAACTGCCCTCAAGGCACACATATAATGGTACAGGGGTACCTCGTACCCAATCTACTGGGCCTTCTCAGGAAGGAAAACAAAACGAGTTAAATAAATGGCCCAAAATACAAAATTAAATGGAGGCGATTACTTGCACTCCTACACTAAAGTTTTTTTCTAAACAACCTATGTGGCGCTAGGCCGATAATACACGGGCTAATCCCAAGCTAAGGAGGTGACTCGTATGAGAAAACTTTAATACATTAAGGAAGAGAAGAAACGGTTATGAAAACGTAGTCACCTCAATTTCAAAATGAAGGGGAGCTCGGGAGGTTAAAGCACTCTCTATCCCCGCTTTACAGTAAAAGAGATTTGTAGATTTTACATAGACAGAAGAGGAATTTACATTTTAAAAGTGGTAGGTTACATATTAAAGGTTTCGAACCTTCCCCGAGAGTTACAATGCTGAGCTAGCAAGAAATAAAGATGTTAAAAGGCCATTACCTTGTAGAAGAACTGCTGCTTGAAGAAAGAGGCGCTTCCCGCCCCCTGCTACATATCCACACACTAAGCTAGATGTTACTGAAATGATACCGAGACAAGAAGATCAGGAGTTTTTATACTCTCGTGGAAAATTCGAGACCATTCAGGAATGAGTAGACACACCCCCAATTTTATTGGTAGACAAATAATTACACATGGATTTTCGAAGAAGAAAGCAATGATTGGAGGAAAATTAATTACAGAAATTAGTGACTGGTTAAATTCAAAACAGGCGGAAAGAAAGAATTAATGTTGCCAACCCACAAACCACAAAACAAAATTTAGTAAACACAAAACTCAGGAATACAAAATTTCTTCAGGAGAATACATTCCATTTCACCAGAGTGTTTTACCATAGTTTTTGGTAGAGACATCTGTTAGAGAACGTCCACACTTCTAGATCAATTACAAACAAAAACACATCAAAATTCACACAGAGCCATCTTCGGAGAAACTGTTGAGTTAATACAGTTTTTCAAGGTTGAGGCTTTCTCCTGTAGAGGAGTTTCAATTGGCGCAATGTTTGAACAAGCGGCGTGGAGGTGTAAAGCCCGGTACAATAATCAACAACAATTCAAATCACTTTGGTGGAAGGCTATCGAACAGAATATTAATATTACCTTGATTTTATGGTTTGTCCATATTGCTGTTTATATTTTGCACTTCTGTAATGGATTCATCCCAAGCCAACTCTTCGAATATTAATTCCTGATCATTTCGCTGTGCACAGCCTCAGTAAAGGCAATAATTACGTCGAAATTATCAACGTTTTTAGTAAGAGTTCAAACATCTCAATGCCAACAATGCTAAATTGACGTGATTGTTGAACACGTGAAGATGGGATTTATGTGATGAATTGATTTGATTATCGCTATAATATTTTGGAGTGCCCATTTGCCCTTACTGATTTGTTTATGAATTGATGGGTTCGTTTTAGAACTGCCTGATTTAGTGATACCGTACCCCTGTCATTTGCAATTTAATTCCCAGTCTCTGTTTACTTTCTGCAATGTCTATTGTTTCGTTGCCGTCAGGTATATTTCCATTCACTGGTGCAAATATTTCTGAGTCGACCTGTCAAGTATAGCTTTAGCACTGATGAAGTTTGTGCCACCCTTATCTTTATACAGAACTACCCTTGTTTGTTAGATTTTTCGTCTTTACTAACTTCTATTAAGAAAACGTCAGTTTAATTGACACCTTACAGATGCTCTTGACTCGACGAGTCCTATTCCCTCATTCTTCTTCTCATGTTTGATAGTCTCTGTTCTTCCCCCCTTGCCAGTCTGCGTTCATCCACAGTTTTTGTAGCCTGGTTATCTTGCATCTCTCGTTTGCACCATTTAAAAAATGCAGAAGCGTCCTTATTCTTGACAATTTCTCGACGAATTCTTATCCTTAGGTATTATCTGCAGTAGTTACGAGGACATCTATGAGGTTCCTGTTAAACCACCGAATAAATTAATTCCCACTACCTTGCTGCTATTTGCGCGTGAAGCACTTTTCACGACTGCGGTTGTTTGTTAGACTGCATATTGGTCTGTAGTAATGCCAGTATTGTAACGGCGTTCTGATCTTTTCAAATAATCAGTTACTTCTGGGGGACTCATATAGTCCATTGATCGCCTTTCCACTGGTCCTGGGTGTACTTGGTGAAAGTAAATGTGTAAAAATTTAGTAATGCGTATAAATGTACGGAGGAAGATTTGCAGATATTAGAGCTTAAATACTTAAAATCATGAATGTTATGCAAGTAGTAACTGGCGAGGTGAGGTATGTGGCACTTTGAAAACGGGAATTTTTAAGTTGATGAGTGTGTTTTGGAAGTATTGGCGTATGGGTGTGCGTATTTTTGTCAGCTAGGTGTGTGGGTTTTGGGGTTGGGATTTTGCGGGTGGGTGGGTGGGCCCCTCAGGATGCGGTGTTGTGTTTTTCTGCCGTGTTCTTCTTGGATACGGTAGGGCAATTATCATGGGAATGTGTGAACGGCAGTGGTCTTTTAGATTTCTTTCTCCGCAAAACGGTATAGTAGCTTTTCTGCCGTTTAAAGAATCAATTTTGGAACACTGCGAGGGAACTGTGTTTTGGGGTGGGTGTGGGTATGGTTGTGGGGTTACGGGTTTGTTGAATTTACAGGGTTGTAGGATATGGTTGTGAGTGAATTTTTTTTCTGTATATTTATCCTTCTCTTTTTTGTTTTTATTCACCTTATTTTAATTTCTTCTGTGCTAATAATGGCTAATAATGTTCTGAAGTTCCATACACCAATAGTGATCCACGTACATTTATTTCCTTCACGATTTCGAGCGCAAGTTTGGGTAACCCTCTGAGTGCGGTTACGCATACAGGTTTTGAAAGCGACTTCCCATTCAGGGTGTGCTGTGTTGGTCTTAAACTGACCTGTCCATTCACAGATGCAGGACCGGACCCCTGAGTAGTCACCGGCTTTCAGGAAGGCGACCATCACACATCTGCCGCCGGCGTGCAGGTCCAGCTCGCAATTTACAAAAATCTACTCCCGTCATCCTTAGCCCATCAGCCTTTTGCTTCTGGGGGGAACAGCACGAGGTAATGCAATATATGTATCAATCTTTTTTTTGTTTGTTTGTTTTTACTTCGGCCTATTTTAAATTATTTCTGTGCTATATTTGGCTAAGTGGAACAAAAAGAATTCCCTATTTTCCTACTAGGCATTATGTGGGCCGAAGGAGTACTTCTTACATTCCGCGAAATATTCTGGTGCTCAGATTCTAGATATATGGAAATAACACCAATACTCGTTCACAGCTGAATAGATTTCGCTGTTACGCTTAGGGTAGACTTGCTGTAGTCGTTCAAACTTCTGTCGTATGTATCCTGTTGTCATTTCTTGATTGTCATAATATGCTTTCGGTAGATGGTGGGTATGTGCTCTACAGTAGAGAGCATGAATTGTAGTTGTCCGAGTTACGTATGTTCCCACGAGGCAAATAATCCGCTGTACGTTAAAAAATAAGCGTATGTTTATCAAGGTTCAGCATTTCTAATTGTAATAGTTTTACTTGGCGTGGAGCAATTTATGTAAATACAAAGCTTTGAAAAACTCTTGGAAGTTTGAAGGAAAATCCAATCATGGTTCTGGAGCATGTTAAGGAATATGTTGAAGAAAATCTTCAGCAGCAGCAGCAGCAGCAGCAGCAGCAGCAGCAGCAGCAGCAGAACTACGGTTCAAGCGTGAGTTGAAGTGGACTTCTATCGTGTCGAGATACCATGGCTGTCTGCAAGAATGGCGTTATTATAAGCAGCTTTCAGAGATCCTGATGATGAGCGGAGAGGACGATACAGCTCTTTCAGTCCTGCCTAAAAGTTGCGTGAGTCTGAATTTAATAGCTTTTTGCAGCCACCATTTGTTCGTTATTTTACTGATTTCAGATTGACACTTCTGTTTTATTTCTTGAAAACGCATTTTCTTCTCTCTGGAGGATTGAACTTAGTAACGGATAGATAGAATCCCATCTAGGCTTCATAAGCTTCATGATTTCTTCTTTTTCATTATCAAACCAATCGTGCCTCTTCCTTTCCTCATAGCCAATTACTTTCTGTGCAGACTTTGTAATGATATTATGAAGTGTGGTCCAATCATATTCTAAATTCTTTTTTTTTGATTGGAT
This sequence comes from Anabrus simplex, assembly GCF_040414725.1. Taxonomy (NCBI): domain Eukaryota; kingdom Metazoa; phylum Arthropoda; class Insecta; order Orthoptera; family Tettigoniidae; genus Anabrus; species Anabrus simplex. The sequence goes on from NC_090268.1 coordinate 159,644,100, forward strand.
GGTGAGTTATTTGTTTTAATACACATTTTTTGTACCCTCTGGGAACACTGTGAAGTTGAAACTTAGTGGTGTTGATCTTCTTCCTTGTTGGATACCGGAGGTGGATTCGTGGCTGTTTTTGGATGGTAATCCTGAATCGAATGATAATAATTTTATGATCTGTATAGCCCGGGCTGTTTTCGTGATTAGGACATCATTCTTTTCGCACTGGCGGGGGATGGTATAACACAACCCAGCATTTTCGAACTTTTTTTTTGCGGCAAGAGGTGTGATAAGTGATCTTCACTGAACACGAGTCCGTTGTCCGTTTCTACGAATCACGCCACGTTTTCTCGCAATAGGTATATCAAAATAAGAGATAGACCTGAATATTGCATTTAAAAAGTACTGGAAAATGTTGATTTTTTTGGAAATATTCATATTTCTTTGTATGAAATAGTTGAATATTGTCTTGAATTATTATATACAATGAATAATTATTGAGTATAAAATTACAATGAAATTGTTCCGAGGTATCTGTGGAACAGCAGAGGTGAAAGAAGGTGCGGGCTGGAATAGCTGTCAACTACCAAATTAAAGTTAATTTAAAACTTTAACAAAGGTTATATTTTCTTTTCAAAATCAACAAATGACAACAAATAACAAAAGTGTAACAGGTACCAAGTAGCAAATCAACAAATTAAAAATTATAGATTACAGTCATTACAAGTTTTGGGCTTCGAGCCCCGTTTTATATTCCCTGTGCCCTCAGCTCACAACCATAAATTACCAAATGGCAGAAAACCCCTTCATACCAAGCAGCACCTGCCCCTACTTACAATGTTCAGCGTCCTAGAGGCACGCAGAGATCAATTTACGAAAGAGCAGTCCCGCTCTCAATCTTACAAGCCTATCAAAGGCCACAACAAACTTCACTCCTAACTGCCCTCAAGGCACACATACATGAAGAAAACAAAACACTGGGTTAATTAAATGGCCCAAAATACCAAATTGAAAGGAGGCGAAAACATGCTCTCCTACACAAAGTTATTAAAACCTAAGAGGCACTAGGCCGATCATACAGGGGCTAATCCCAGGCTAGGGAGGTTACACGTATGAGAAAACTTTAATATTTTAAAGAAGAGAAGAAAAAAAGGTTATGAGAACGTAGTCACCTCAATTTCCAAATGAAGGGGAGTTCGAGAGGGTAAAGCACTCTCTATCCCCGCTTTACAGCATAATAAATTTATATGTTTTACATAGACAGAAGAGAATTTACATTTTAAAAGGTAGGTTACATACTAAAGGTTTCGAAACTTCCCCGAGAGTTAAACTACTGAGCTAGCAAGAACTGAAGATGTTAACAGGCCATTACCTTGTAGATGAACTGCTGCCTGAAGAAAGAGGCGCTTCCCGCCCCCTGCTACATATTCACACGCTAAGAGAGATGTTACTGAAGTGGCACCGAGTCAAGAAAATCAGCAGTTTATATACCTTGGTGGAACATTCGGGACCTTTCAAGAATGAGTAGACACACCCCCTCACCTTTATTGGATAGCTTAGAGCAACATATCTATGTCGGAGAAGACCATGATTGGTTGGAAATGAATTAAAGAAATTTGGGATTGGCAAAATTCAAAACGGTTCGGGCTGTACCTTAATTAAGGCCACGGCCGCTTCCTTCCAACTCCTAGGCCTTTCCTATCCCATCGTCGCCATAAGACCTATCTGTGTCGGTGCGACGTAAAGCCCCTAGCAAAAAAAATTGAAAACTGGCGGAAAGAAAGGATTTATATTGCCAACCCACAAACCACGTAACAAAATATAGTAAAAACAAAACTTATGAATTCGAAATTTCTTCAAGAAAGTTCATTCCTTCGCACCAGAGTGCGTAATCATAGTTTTTAGTAGAGACATCTGGTAGAGAACGTCCACACTTCTTGATGAGTTACCCACCAAACACATCAAAATTCACACAGAGCCATCTTCGGAAAAACTGGTGAGTTAATACAGTTTGTTAAAGTTCAGGCTTTCTTCTGTAGAGGAGTTTCAACTGGCGCGATATTTGAATTAGCGGCGTGGAGGTGTACCGCCCGGTACAGAAATAATTAGCATTTATTGTAATATAATACCGATTTACACAAAAAACACATAAAGGAACAACTCTGAGGTAATGAAAGCATTTTATTTTGACAATGAAATGTGATTTAGAAGCAAACATTCTAACATTTATTCAGTATCTTTATGAATTCATAAATGTGAAAAAAATGTACAGTCCTAGATGTCCGCTTCGTATGAATGCTTGGCTCCCCAGCGTCTGACTGCATCAAGTTTGCCTTCTCTTTTCAAACACCAACAGTAGTCGGCATCATTGGTTCATCCCACGTGCCCTAGTATCTTCCTTCTGCCTCCTTGATATCCTGATGGAACCTCTCTCCCATCTCATCATTAACACCCCAAGATTTTCCAGAAAATGATCGAGATGAGAATGAAGGAATTGCAGTTTCAGACTCATTCTACGCAAATCTTTCATCTCACCCAACATCGTTTTCACTATTGTTTCGTATTGTTCATCCTTTACATTTCCTAGGAACTTCATTATGACGTCTCGTATTTAATTCCATGCATCAAGTTCCACGACTTTCAGAAGCTTTCCAATTTGTGGTCCATTAAAATGCTTTCCTTGACTTTTGCATCAGATAAATGTGGAAATTTGTTGGCATTGTACTTGAAACAGGGGCTGATTTTGTCCAAAGCCTTAACGAACTGCTTCATGATTCCCCAGTTTGATGTGTACCAGTAGCAAAACAATTTTTTGTGGGTCAACTAATGAAACATTTGTAACATTTGTAACATTTTTCACACCAAGTGTCAAAACTTGTCTCTTGGTCCAGGAAGGTGTAGATATCTAGCTCTATGGTCCCATTCACATGAATAACAAGGGAATTTAGTGTAGCCTGTTTGTTGTCCTAATAGAATACCACACACCTTCAAGTAACTACACATATCCCACCGGTGCTCATGATATTTGATTTTATCTAAAACAGTTTCCATTGTGATATATTGTAATTTTGTTTTAGTGAAACTGAATGTGCCACAGGAATCGAAGCTAGAATATTTCAGGTATGAAGTAGTACAGCCTTTAAGCTCCTCTTGTAGGAATCCACAAACAGCAGATTCATTGTTATCAAAAAGCAGCACTATGCGGCAATGACACATTTTCAGACGTAAATGGCAAATAACATGAAAACTGGATGTGATACAATAGAACCAATGACATTCCTGAAATCAGGAGACCTTATTTAGTTAAAACTACGTATCAGATGTTTTGCCGCAAAAATCATGCTGCGTAGTGTAATCTGTGATATGCCAAAGTTTAGAGCTTGGGTGCATCCATGCGGTCTTGAAGCGATTCGGCAGTAGGAATTGGGTATTGGTGATAAGGAGGTAATGCTTCGAACACAGACAAAGAAGTATATGGCAATTTTTGGAATTACATTTAGCTGTAGGCAGGTTATCGTAAAATTTCCGCTGGATAAGGCGGTTTTTGGTACAATCCCTTGAAATAAGGAACAGCGAAATTTTGGAACAACAATCATACATGCAGGCTTTAGTAATCAAGAATTATGGTTTCGTACATTGAGAAAGTGTTATGGAATACCTTTACAAAGTAGTTTGGAAAAGGCGTTTGTTGTTACCACTAGTCAAATGTTAATAACTCTTAATTCATTTTCCAAAGAATTATCTTCATATTCACACAGTTCTCCCTCTTCAACACCTTCACACACTTTGTCTAAAAAGATATCATAGATAACCACATCTCGCCGGTTTGTGGTAGCACGACAGCACGTTCTGGGTATTGATCAGTGAGCATTTTGAACTTTAATTTGTCATTACATTTCGTCTCATTTCGTACCATTAGAGGCCGATGACATAGACGCTAAGCCCCTTTAAACAACAAGCATCATTATCATTGTTACGGAGTTATCCGTGGAAGGCAGACGTGAAAGAAGGTGCGGACTGGAATGGGTCTAACTACAAGTTCGAAAGATGAATTAAATTTTCAACAAAGGTTATATTTTCAAAACTTAACAATGCTGACATAGAATTTGAAAACTTAACGTGTCAACAACAAGCTAAAATCAGATACAAAGAAATTACAAGTGTTAGGGGATTATTACAAGGTCTGGGCTTCGGGCGCCCACAATCACAATCCTTGAGCTATTAGCCCAACTTTACCGAGGTACAAAATTGACCAAAGGGGCAGAAAACCCCATCATGCCAAGGAGCACTTGCTCCTAATTACAATGTTAAGCCTCCTAGAGGCACACAGAGATCTAATTTAGGAAAGAGCAGACCCGCTCTCAAAGTTCTAGCATATCAGGAGGCCATAAGCAGACTTCACACTAACTGCCCTCAAGGCACACATATAATGGTACAGGGTACCTCGTACTCAATCTACTGGGCCTTCTCAGGAAGGAAGCAAAACGAGTTAAATAAATGGCCCAAAATACAAAATTAAATGGAGGCGATTACTTGCACTCCTACGCTAAAGTATTTTCTAAACAACCTATGTGGCGCTAGGCCGATAATACAGGGGCTAATCCCAAGCTAAGGAGGTGACTCGTATGAGAAAAATTTAATACATTAAGGAAGAGAGGAAACGGTTATGCAAACGTAGTCACTTCAATTTCAAAATGAAGGGGAGCTCGAGAGGGTAAAGCACTCTCTATCCCCGCTTTACAGTAAAAGAGATTTGTAGATTTTACGTAGACAGAAGAGGAATTTACATTTTAAAAGTCGTAGGTTACATAATAAAGGTTTCGAACCTTCCCCGAGTGTTAAACTGCTGAGCTAGCAAGAAATAAAGATGTTAAAAGGCCATTACCTTGCAGAAGAACTGCTGCTTGAAGAAAGAGGCGCTTCCCGCCCCCTGCTACATATCCACACACTAAGCTAGATGTTACTGAAATGGCACCGAGACAAGAAAATCAGGAGTTTTTATACTCTCGTGGAAAATTCGAGACCATTCAGGAATGAGTAGACACACCCCCCAATTTTATTGGTAGACAAATAATTACACAAGTATTTTCGAAGTAGAAAGCAATGATTCGAGGAAAATTAATTACAGAAATTAGTGATTGGTTAAATTCAAAACAGGCGGAAGGAAAGGATTAATGTTGCCAACCCACAAACCACAAAACAAAATTTAGTAAACACAAAACTCAGGAATACAAAATTTCTTCAGGAGAATACATTCCATTTCACCAGAGTGTTTTACCATAGTTTTTGGTAGAGACATCTGTTAGAGAACGTCCACACTTCTAGATCAATTACAAACAAAAACACATCAAAATTCACACAGAGCAATCTTCGGAGAAACTGTTGAGTTAATACAGTTTTTCAAGGTTGAGGCTTTCTCCTGTAGAGGAGTTTCAATTGGCGCAATGTTTGAACAAGCGGTGTGGAGGTGTAAAGCCCGGTATAATCATCAACAACAATTCAGATCACTTTGGTGGAAGGCTATCGAACAGAATATTAATATTACCTTGATTTTATGGTTTGTCCAAATTGCTGTTTATATTTGCACTTCGGTAATGGATTCATCCCAAGCCAACTCTTCGAATATTAATTCCTGATCATTTCGCTGTGCACAGCCTCAGTAAAAAGCAATAATTACGTCGAAATTATCAACGTTTTTAGTAAGAGTTCAAACATCTCAATGCCAACAATGCTAAATTGACGTGATTGTTGAACACGTGAAGATGGGATTTATGTGATGAATTGATTTGATTATCGCTATAATATTTTGGAGTGCCCATTTGCCCTTACTGATTTGTTTATGAATTGATGGGTTCGTTTTAGAACTGCCTGATTTAGTGGTACCGTACCCCTGTCATTTGCAATTTAATTCCCAGTCTCTGTTTACTTTCTGCAATGTCTATTGTTTCGTTGCCGTCAGGTATATTTCCATTCACTGGTGCAAATATTTCTGAGTCGACCTGTCAAGTATAGCTTTATCACTGATGAAGTTTGTGCCACCCTTATCTTTATACAGAACTACCCTTGTTTGTTAGATTTTTCGTCTTTACTAACTTCTATTAAGAAAACGTCAGTTTAATTGAAACCTTACAGATGCTCTTGACTCGACGAGTCCTATTCCCTCATTCTTCTTCTCATGTTTGATAGTCTCTGTTCTTCCCCTCTTGCCAGTCTGCCTTCATCCACAGTTTTTGTAGCCTGGTTATCTTGCATCTCTCGTTTGCACCATTTAAAAAAATCAGAAGCGTCCTTATTCTTGACAATTTCTCGACGAATTCTTATCCTTAGGTATTATCTGCAGTAGTTACGAGGACATCTATGAGGTTCCTGTTAAACCACCGAATAAATTAATTCCCACTACCTTGCCGCTATTTGCGCGTGAAGCACTTTTCACGACTGCGGTTGTTTGTTAGACTGCATATTGGTCTGTAGTAATGCCAGTATTGTAACGGCGTTCTGATCTTTTCAAATAATCAGTTACTCCTGGGGGACTCATATAGTCCATTGATCGCTTTTCCAATGGTCCTGGGTGTACTTGGTGAAAGTACATGTGTAAAAATTTAGCAATGCGTATAAATGTACGGAGGAAGATTTGCAGATATTAGAGCTTAAATACTTAAAATCATGAATGTTATGCAAGTAGTAACTGGAGAGTTGAGGTATGTGGCACTTTGAAAACGGGAATTTTTAAGTTGATGAGTGTGTTTTGGAAGTATTGGTGTATGGGTGTGCGTATTTTTGTCAGCTAGGTGTGTGGGTTTTGGGGTTGGGATTTTGCGGGTGGGTGGGTGGGCCCCTCAGGATGCGGTGTTGTGTTTTTCTGCCGTGTTCTTCTTGGATACGGTAGGGCAATTTTCATGGGAATGTGTGAACGGCAGTGGTCTTTTAGATTTCTTTCTCCGCAAAACGGTATAGTAGCTTTTCTGCCGTTTAAAAAATCAATTTTGGAACACTGCGAGGGAACTGTGTTTTGGGGTGGGTGTGGGTATGGTTGTGGGGTTATGGGTGAATTTTTTTCTGTGTATTTATCCTTCTCTTTTTTGTTTTTATTCACCTTATTTTAATTTCTTCTGTGCTAATAATGGCTAATAATGTTCTGAAGTTCCATACACCAATAGTGATCAACGTAGGTTTAGTTCCTTCACGATTTCGACCGCAAGTTTTGGGTAATCCTCTGAGTGCGGTTACGCATACAGGTTTTGAAAGCGACTTCCCATTCAGGGTGTGCTGTGTTGGTCTTAAACTGACCTGTCCATTCACAGATGCAGGACCGGACCCCTGAGTAGTCACAGGCTTTCTGGAAGGCGACCATCACAGATCTGAAGCCGGCCTGCAGGTCCAGCTCGCAATTTACAAAAATCTACTCCCGTCATCCTTAGCCCATCAGCCTTTTGCTTCTGGGGGGAACAGCACGAAATAATGCAATATATTTATAAATCTCTTTTTTTGTTTGTTTTTACTTCGGCTTATTTTAAATCATTATGTGCTATATTTGGCTAAGTGGAACAAAAGGAATTCCCTATTTTCCTACTAGGCATTATGTGGGCCGAAGGAGTACTTCCTACATTCCGCGAAATATTCTGGTGCTCTGATTCTAGATATATGGAAATAACACCAATACTCGTTCACAGCTGAAGAGATTTCGCTATTACGCTTAGGGTAGACTTGCTGTAGTCGTTAAAACTTCTGTCGTATGTATCCTGTTGTCAGTTCTTGATTGTCATAATATGCTTTCGGTAGATGGTGGGTATGTGCTCTACAGTAGAGAGCATGAATTGTAGTAGTCAGAGTTACATAACTGTTCCCACGAGGCAAATAATCCGCTGTACGTTAAAAAATAAACATATGTTTATAAAGGTTCAGCATTTCCAATTTTAATAATTTTACTTGGCGTGGAGCAATTTATGTAAATGCAAAGCTTTGAAAACGTCTTGGAAGTTTGAAGGAAAATCCAATCATGGTTCTGGAGCATGTTAAGGAATATGTTCAAGAAAATCTTCAGCAGCAGCAGAACTACGGTTCAAGAGTGAGTTGAAGTGGACTTCTATCGTGTCGAGATACCCTGGCTGTCTGCCAAATGGCGGTATTATAAGCAGCCTTCAGAGTTCCTGATGATGAGCGGAGAGGACCATACAGCTCTTTCAGTCCTGCGTAAAAGTTGCGTGAGTCTGAATTGAATTGCTTTTCGCAGCCACCATATGTTCCTTATTTTACTGATTTCAGACTGGCACTTCTGTTTTATTTCTTGAAAACGCATTTTCTTCTCTCTGGAGGATGGAACTTAATAACGGATAGATAGGCATCCCGTCTAGGCTTCATAAGTTTCATGATTTCTTCTTTTTTTATTATCAAACCAATCGTGCCTCTTCCTTTCCTCATAGCCAATTACTTCCTGAGCAGACTCTGTAATGATATTATGAAGTGTGGTCCAATCATATTCTAAATACCTTGTTTTGATTGGATGGTGAGTTAGTTGTTTTAATACACATTTTTTGTACCCTCTGGGAACAATGTCAAGTTGAAACTTAGTGGTGTTGATCTTCTTCCTTGTTGGATACCGGAAGTGGATTCGTGGCTGTTTTTGGATGGTAATCCTGAATCGAATGATAATAATTTTATGATCTGTATAGCCCGGGCTGTTTTCGTGATTAGGACATCATTATTTTCGCACTGGCGGGGGATGGCATAACACAACCCAGCATTTTCGAACTTTTTTCTTGCGGCAAGAGGTGTGATATGTGATCTTCACTGAACACGAGTCCGTTGTCCGTTTCTACGTATCACGTCACGTTTTCTCGCAATAGGTATATCAAAATAAGAGATAGACCTGAATATTGCATTTAAAAAGTACTGGAAAATGTAGATAATTTTGGAAATATTGATATTTCTTTGTATGAAATAGTTGAATATTGTCTTGAATTATTATATACAATGAATAATTATTGAGTATAAAATTACAATGAAATAATTAGCATTCATTGTAAATAATATCGATTTACACAAAAAACACATAAAAGAACAGCTCTGAGGAAATGAAAGCATTTTATTTTGACAATCAAATGTGATTTACAAGCAAGCAATGTAGCTTTTATTCAGTATCTTTATGAATTCATAAATGTGAACAAAATTAACAGTCCTAGATGTCCGCTTGGAATGAACGCTTGGCTTCCCAGCGTGTGACTGCATCAATTTTCTTTTCTCTTTTCAAACACCAACAGTAGTCGGCCATCATTGGTTCATCACACCTCCCCTAGTATCTTCCTTCTGCCTCCTTGATATCCTGATGTAACCTCTCTCACATCTCTTCGTTAACAGCCCCATGATTTTCCAGAAAATGATCGAGGTGAGAATGAAGTGCAGTTTCAGACTCATTCTGCGCAACTCTCTAATATCACCCAACATCGTTTTCACTATTGTTTCGTATTGTTCATTGTTTACATTTCGTAGGAACATCATTATGACGTCTCTTATTGAATTCCATGCATCAAGTTCCACGACATTCATCGTCTGTTCAAAGTTTCTGTCTTTCAGAAGCTTTCTAATTTTTGGTCCATTAAAAATGCCTTCCTTGACTTTTGCATCAGATATATGTGGAAACTTGTTGGAATTGTAGTTGAAACATGGGCTAATTTTGTCCAAAGCCTTAACGAACTGCTTTGTGATTCCCCAGTTTGATGTGTACCGGTGGCAGGATAATTTTTTGTGTGTCAACGAATGAAGCATTTGTAACATTTGTAACATTTTTCACACCAAGTGTCAAAACTTGTCTCTTGGTCCAGGAAGGTGTAGATATCTAGCTCTGCTGTCCCATTCACATAAATAACAAGGGAATTTAGTGTAGCCTGCTTGTTGTCTTAATAGAATACCACACACCTTCAAGTCACTGCACATATCCCACCGGTGCTCATGATACTTGATTTTATCTAAAACAGTTTCCATTGTGATATATTGTAATTTTGTTTTAGTGAAAGTGAATGTGCCACAGGAATCGAAGCTAGAATATTTCAGCTATGAAGTAGTACAGCCTTTAAGCTCCTCTTGTAGGAATCCACAAACAGCAGATTCATTGTTATCAAAAAGCAGCACTATGCCGGAGTGACACATTTTCAGACAGTAAATGGCAAATAACTTGAAAACTAGATGTGATACAATAGAACCAATGTCATTTCTGAAATCAGGAGACCTTATTTAGTTAAAACCACGTATCGGATGCTTTGCCGCAAAAATCATGCTGGGTAGTGTAATCTATACCCCTTGTGGGTGGGTGAGGCAGACGAAGAATTCACCCACGGTATCCCCTGCCTGTCGTAAGAGACGACTGAAAGGGGCGACCAAGGGATGAATGAATTAGAACCATGAAACTACTCTTGATTCGTACCATCATGCGGGGAACACCATGGGTTGCATGTACTTGCGAGTAGTATCACTAACTTGGTACGAAATAGGTTTTTGATTCGTTGCAGTAAAAAGCCTGGTCGGGTGGATTCCAGTACCCGTTCGTTGTACCCATGTGGGCAGCACCGCGGGTCTGGGTGTAGCCTGTGAGTTGTACCACTATATGAGCGACACCGTGGGTTTGCGTTGCCTGTAATTAGTACTCACTATGTGAGGAACACCACGGGGCCCTTGGGACCGGCACCCGTGACTAGTACACCTAGGTGAGGAAACCCATCGGTTGGCGTTGGCTGTAAGTGGCGCCATTGTGTGCGAAACAACATAGGTCTGCGTTACCTGTACCATCGCCCTTTAGTATACATCAGCCTCCCCACTTTAAGAATACATGCGAACATCAAGAAGTACTCACTTTCTCCACCGGAGAGCTGCAAGCGTGGCCAGTCAGAACGAGCGGCACGCAGTTCCCCACAGCTGTTAGGCCTACATTCTGATGATTTTCCTGTTGATCGGCTTACTGTTTAAGTATTTCACCCTCTCAAAACGTTCAGTCACTTCATCTCCAATGTTTTTTAAGATACTCGGGATAAGAGTTTTGCAGATTACCTGACCTAATTTTTCAGCATGATTAGAACTGTGATTTGAGTCGCACTTTAAAACCTCCGAACTCTTCAAAACAGGCAAAACTACGGTAGTTAAAGTCGTACAAGCTCCTGTATTAACAAATTTTGCAGCTTCACACACGAAATCATTAACAATGTTTATAATCCACACCAACCGTTCTGATGGATAGAAGAAGACATTACACCGATCTTGCTTAAAAATTATGTCCATTAGTGGAGAACTGCATTTTTCTTGTTGAATTAGGCTACGGCATGATTCACAAGTTACTTCTTTTCTTATTTCCTTCACAACGAAACCACTGAGGAAAGCAAGCGATGCAAGTTTAATAGACACTACCTCCAGCCCTGTAAAAGAAATAAGGGTATTAAGTTTTCTGCATAATAACAGTATGGTTATTATGTAGAATACTGTTTTCTAATAACCAACAGTAAATCAATTTTGTAAAAGTGAGTATACGTACAATGCGGCTTGTGAAGATTTTGCAGGATTTCTGTCACTGTTCCTGGAATGTTAGGGATCACTTCCGGTGGGACTGATTGAGATGACTTGACACAGCTAATAACATTCATCTCACGAGTATGTTGATTTCGCCGTTTCAAAGGAATTCCTATCTTCAAAATGTTGTTGAGGGCAAGTACTACAGCCCTTGAATCCAGCATGTCATTGTTGCCTGAAGTTCTCCTCAAAATGCTAAAGAACATTTCTAGGGAATCGCTGTTAAATACTCTAGTTAGCACAAAATGAAAGCCAGATGACAATAAGTATCGGATACAGAGAACTGTAGAACACGTAGTTAGCCGAATAGCCTCGTAAGTTTTATTGCTGAGAAAACTCGCTCCTTGCTTATGGCATGCTTCCTTCACATCTTCAAGATATACTAAAAACTCACTCTCCAGTCAGTGAAGCCTGTCATCATCTGTGTTGAAAAAATGGGCCTTGTCAGGGCAAAACTTAGCGTTGTTGTGACTGCTAACATCATGGATATTGAACCATTTCTGAATCATTTTCATGAAGTATATAGTCACTGTGCAGTCTTGGAACAAGTGGGCTTTTGGATGTCCAGAATGTTTTTCGAGATATTCCAGAGCTGTTATTACTGGTGTAGAAAATATGGCCTTCGCTCGTTTCACATTCATTTTTTCTATGTTGTTTGGGCTTACATGTTTTCGAGTCAGAAAGCGAACAGGTTTTGCCACTTGACTTGCTTGCAATTCATATAAATTCTTCACGTGAGAGCCACTTATTGTGTCTTCTCCGTCAAACATGGTCTTCTCTAAAAATGTATTTCTTACGTTCTTTAAAATGTGACATTGGTCAAATGCAAGAAATAAGGGTCGGTTCGGGTCGTTTGGGTGAGTAATTTGTGGCTTCAAAATCTTGCTATTGGAAAGTCGTCTCATCATATTAACATTGGTCTTATGATTATCGGAAACTAGACGTATTACAAGAAATCCACAAGCCTCAATCTCTCTGATAACAGACAGTGTCAGATTATACAGTTCCTTGCCTGAGATTCGTTTGGTAAAGAAGTACGCGGCTGGAAGTCTGTACTTCGTGCATAACCCCGCTATCATAAAACAAAGCAAATTATTGGCGAGAATTTCAGATTCCCTCACATTCTTGACGTTCTTAATTTCGGATATAGTATTATCTGGAACAGATGTGGTTTTGTGACCAAAGAAAGTATCTAGCTTTTTGTCATATTGCAATTGTTGTTTTATTGCCATTTCATCCACTATCAAGGAACATACTCTTTCAGCCTCATTCAAACGTTCAGATTCTAAGGTTAATCTCTCTTTCACAAGGTTCGAAACTCCTGTGTCGCATGAAGTATCACCCAAATACCTGGACAATGTGCTCTTAGAAGGCAACTTTAGTATATTTTTCCTAGCATACCTATAACCTTCGGGCGATATGCATTCCCAAACTATACTGTGTTTTACCGTGGATTCTGTCCATCTCGGAGAGCATTTCTCAACATTCGCTATTTGCTCAAGAAGGAATGAAGACTTGGCATTTAAGGGATCATGCTCGGCTGTTTTAATTATTCGTGACAAGGCTTTATGATAATTATTGTTATAAATCTCCAACTCCTGATTAGTTTTATTCAGTTCGTTTTCAAGCCGTGAAAGTTTAGCCCGCGCTCTCCACAGTTTTAGTCGCAATTTATTTGTTTCTATTTTGAGTAGCTTCTCGTCTAAAATGTCGCACTGGACATCAACGGAACGATGAAAGTCATGATTTGTGGGACACTCGTGCAGGGAAACACCTGAAGTATTACTTTCGTCACTGCTTGGCTCAGTTGATTCATATTTCCGTTTCTTACCTTTGGCAATGACTGAATGTTTTATAATAGGTCTACGTTCTGCTTTGATCTGTTGGACTTTGTAAGATGGATAAGAAGGGAAAACAGAGGGAACAGCGACATCCTGCAGTTTCTTAATTTTCAATCCAGGTCGATAGTCAGACTCACGAAAATGAAGGCTACATACCACAGAAGATCTAGAATTTAAATTGGGCCTGAAGTCTGCTCTTGATATAGCTTTAAGCCATTGTTCTCTGAGGTCAGTTCGGTTAGGAAATTCGTGAAATGATACTCCTTTCACTTTACTACTCCGGCTTGTGCAGCAATACACCATTGCTATTGATAGATAGGACATTAATATGCCAAGTTAATGTAGCCTTTGGCAAGATCGTAAGCAATAACTAATTAACTAATTAAAGCAAATATGTTACGATAGCCTTCAGTGAAGTAAGAAATTAGATTAAAAGGGTATGAGAAACTCGAACGATGCGCGAGATTTAAGCATGCCTTGTAATTACTTCTTTTAATAAACTACTACCATTACATTACCTTGTTATGATGAAATAAATAGTCTGTACTTCGACTAATATCACAACTCAACACAATCTCAGTAAACTACATAAAGAAACGACACTCGACACATTGTTTACTTCTTCTTTCTTGTTGTTCCTAACGTGCCTTCAGCGCGGGTCTCGTCCACGCTTCTAGCGCCACAGCGGCCAAAGTAGTCCCTACGTGATGTTCGCAAAGAAGCACGCAAGCCGAACGAAGTGGGAAGGCTGAGAGGTATACTAGAGGGCGATGCCTGTACGAAGTACAATACTTGTGAGTATTACCATCTTTTGTGGAACACCGTGAGTCTTCGCTACTTCATTAATACCCCAACATGACACATACCATGGTTCTATTTTACTCGCGACATGTACAATTCTGTGGGGCCTTAGACTTGGATTTTGCACCCCCTTTAGACACCAAGCATCATTGTGCTTTATAAGTGGTTCCTTGGTCGGTAATAATGTTATTTTCGATCTGTATTGAGTCCGATCCACTGGTTTTTGTTTGTTTTATGTTTTGTTGGGTTCCTGTCCATCCATTCATTCTTCATGGCATATTTTATTTTTATTTTGGTGTGTGGGTGCCTTTGAAATTTTTGTTCTTTCATTTCGTACCATTAGTGGCCGATGACCTTCGATGTTAGGCCCCTTAAAAGAACAAGCATCATCATCAGCATCAGTGCAATCTATAATATGACAAAGTTTAGAGCTTGGGTGCATCCATGCGATCTTGAAGCGATTCGGCAGTAGGAATTGGGTATTGGTGATAAGGAGGTAATGCTCCGAACACAGTCCAAGAAATAACTTCTTATATTTAAGTTTTGATAATGTATATGGCAATTTTTGGAATTAAATTTAACTGTAGGCAGGTTATCGTAAAATTTCCGCTGGATAAAGCGGTTTTTGGTACAATCCCTTGAAATAAGGAACAGCAAAGTTTTGGAACAACAGTGATACATGCAGGCTTTAGTAATCAAGAATTATGGTTTCGTACATTGAAAAAGTGTTACGCAATACCTTTACAAAATAGTTTGGGAAAGGCGTTTGTTTTACCACTAGTCAAATGTTAATAATTCTTAATACATTTTCCAAAGAATTATCCTCATATTCACGCAGTTCTCCCTCTTCAACACCTTCACACACTTTGTATAAAAATATATCATTGATTTCCGCATCTCGGCGGTTTTTGGTAGCACGAGAGCACGTTCATGGTACAGGTCACTGAGCATTTTGGACTTTAATTTGTCATTACATTTCGTCTCATTTCGTACCATTAGAGGCCGATGACATAGACGCTAAGCCCCCTTAAAACAACAAGCATCATTATCATCAACAACAATTCAAATCCCTTTGGTGGAAGGCTATCGAACAGAGTATTAATATTACCTTGATTTTAGGGTTTGTGCAAATTGCTGTTTATATTTTGCACTTCGGTAATGGATTCATCCCAAGCCAACTCTTCGAATATTAATTCCTGATCATTTCGCTGTGCACAGCCTCAGTAAAGAGGAATAATTACGTCGAAATGATCAACGTTTTTAGTAAGAGTTCGAACATTTCAATGCCAACAATGCTAAATTGACGTGATTGTTGAACACGTAAAGATGGGATTTATGTGATGAATTGATTTGATTATCGCTATAATATTTAGGAGTGCCCATTCGCCCTTACTGATTTGTTTATGAATTGATGGGTTCGTTTTAGAACTGCCTGATTTAGTGGTACCGTACCCCTGTCATTTGCAATTTAATTCCCAGTCTCTGTTTACTTTCTGCAATGTCTATTGTTTCGATACCGTCACGTATATTTCCATTCAGTGGTGCAAATATTTCTGAGTCCACCTGTCAAGTATAGCTTCATCACTGCTGAAGTTTGTGCCACCCTTATCTTTCTACAGATTTTTCGTCTTTACTAAAACGTCAGTTTAATTGAAACCTTACAGATGCTCTTGACTCGACGAGTCCTATTCCCTCATTCTTCTTCCCCTCTTGCCAGTCTGCGTTCATCCACAGTTTTTGTTGCCTGGTTATCTTGCATCTCTCGTTTGCACCATTTAAAAAAAATCAGAAACGTCCTTAGTCTTGACAACTTCTCGACGAATTCTTATCCTTAGGTATTATCTGCAGTAGTTACGAGGACATCTATGAGGTTCCTGTTAAACCACCGAGTAAATTAATTCCCACTACCTTGCCGCTATTTGCGCGTAAAGCACTTTTCACGACAGCGGTTGTTTGTTAGACTGCATATTGGTTTGTTTTAATGCCAGTATTGTAACGGCGTTCTGATCTGATCTTTTGAAATAATCAGTTACTTCTGGGAGAATCATATAGTCCATTGATCGCTTTTCCAATGGTCCTGGGTGTACTTGGTGAAAGTAATGTGTGAAAATTTAGCAATGCGTATACATTTACGGAGGAAGATTTGTAGATATTAGTGCTAAAATACTTAAAATCATGAATATTATGCAAGTAGTAACTGGAGAAGTGAGGTATGTGGCACTTTGAAAACGGGATTTTTTTAGTTGATGAGTGTGTTTTGGAAGTATTGGCGTATGGTTGTGCGAATTTTTGTCAGCCAGGTGTGTGGGTTTAGGGGTTGGGATATTGCGGGTGGGTGGGTGGGCCCCTCG
The DNA here is from genome assembly GCF_040414725.1 of Anabrus simplex. Lineage (NCBI taxonomy): Eukaryota > Metazoa > Arthropoda > Insecta > Orthoptera > Tettigoniidae > Anabrus > Anabrus simplex. Next base: position 159,660,625 of record NC_090268.1, read on the forward strand.
GGATGCGGTGTTGTGTTTTTCTGCTGTGTTCTTCTTGGATACGGTAGGTCAATTTTCATGGGAATGTGTGAACGGAAGTGGTCTTTTAGATTACTTTCTCCGCAAAACGGTATAGTAGCTTTTCTGCCGTTTAAAACATCAATTTTGGAACACTGCGAGGGAACTGTGTTTTGGGGTGGGTGTGGGTATGGTTGTGGGGTTACGGGTTTGTTGAATTTAAGGGTTGTAGGGTATGGTTGTGAGTGAATTTTTTTCTGTAAATATATCCTTCTCTTTTTTTCTTATTCACCTTATTTTAATTTCTTCTGTGCTAATAATGTTCTGAAGTTCCATACACTAATAGTGGTCAACGTAGGTTTATTTCCTTCACGATTTCGACCGCAAGTTTGGGTAACACTCTGAGTGCGGTTACGCATACAGGTTTTGAAAGCGACTACCGATGTTAAGTACGCATTTGCTAAGGCCTTCCACATTCAGGGGGTGCTGTGGTGGTCTTAAACTGGCCTGCCCATTCACAGATGCAGGAGCGGACCCCTGAGTAGTCACAGGCTTTCAGGAAGGCGACCATCACACATCTGCCGCCGAAGTGCAGGTCCAGAGTAGAAGCTCGCAATTTACAAAAATCTACTCCCGTCATCCTTAGCCCATCGGCGTCTTGCTTCTGGGGGAACAGCACGAGATAATGCAATATTTTTATCAATCTCTCTTTTTTTTTACTTCGACTTATTTTAGATTATTTCTGTGCTAGATTTGGCTAAGTGGAACAAAAAGAACTCCTTATTTTCTAACTAGGCATTATGTGGGCCGAAGGAGTACTTCCTACATTCCGCGAAATATTCTGGTGCTCATATTCTAGATACATGGAAATAACACCAATACTCGTTCACAGCTGAATAGAGTTCGCTGTTACGCTTAGGGTAGACTTGCTGTAGTCGTTCAAACTTCTGTCGTATGTATCCTGTTGTCAGTTCTTGATTGTCATAATATGCTTCCGGTAGATGGTGGGTATGTGCTCTACAGTAGAGAGCATGAATTGTAGTTGTCAGAGTTACATATGTTCCCACGAGGCAAATAATCCGCTGTACGTTAAAAAATAAGCGTATGTTATTCAAGGTTCAGCATTTCTAATTTTAATAATTTTACTTGGCGTGGAGCAATTTATGTAAATACAAAGCTTTGAAAAACTCTTGGAAGTTTGAAGGAAAATCCAATCATGGTTCTGGAGCATGTTAAGGAATATGTTGAAGAAAATCTGCAGCAGCAGCAGCAGAACTACGGTTCAAGCGTGAGTTGAAGTGGACTTCTATCGTGTCGAGATACCATGGCTGTCTGCAAGAATGGCGTTATTATAAGCAGCTTTCAGAGCTCCTGATGATGAGCGGAGAGGACGATACAGCTCTTTCAGTCCTGCCTAAAAGTTGCGTGAGTCTGAATTTAATAGCTTTTTGCAGCCACCATTTGTTCGTTATTTTACTGGTTTCAGATTGGCACTTCTGTTTTATTTCTTGAAAACGCATTTTCTTCTCTCTGGAGGATTGAACTTAGTAACGGATAGATAGAATCCCATCTAGGCTTCATAAGCTTCATGATTTCTTCTTTTTCATTATCAAACCAATCGTGCCTCTTCCTTTCCTCATAGCCAATTACCACGAACCTGCTACGCAGGCGTAGCAGGGGGAGAGGTGATACTCCCACGTGGCGCGTCCCAGGTGGCGGATAGGGGGGTCCTAACCGGCTTGCCGGCGGACTTGAGGGAAATAAAATACCTCTCGCGGACCAAACACACACCCCCCGTGGGTGGGGGAGGCAGACGAATAATACACCCACGGTATCCCCTGCCTGTCGTGAGAGCCGACTAAAAGGGGCGACGAAGGGATGTTTAAATTGGAACCATGAAACTGCTTTTGATTCGTGCCATCACGCGGGGAACACCAAGGGTTGCTTTTACTTGTGCGTAGTACCACTACATTAGGTACGAAATTGGTTTGTGATTAGTAGCACACAGGAGCACCGCGCGGTCGGCTTTTGCAGTACCTGTGAATAGTACCACCATATGAGCAGGACCATGGGATGATAGCTACCATGGTTCTGCCTTGCCTATGATTAGTACCCACTATATGAGGAACACCACGGGATAGGGAGAGGTCCCTGTGGTTAGTACTCTTCTGTGATGAACACCATAGGTTTGCGTTGGCTGTAAATGGCGCCGCAAAGTGGGAAAACATAGGTCTGTATTAAATGTCGAGTTTCATAATCTCTGAGTAGTACAATAATGTGTGGAATGCCGCAAGTCTCTGCTACGTTTGATTAGTACCGTAACAGGACAGCTACCATGGTTCTATTTTGATAGCGATCAGTACCGTTATGAGGGGCCGCTAACTTCGATTTAGGACCCCCTTTTGACTGCACGCATAATCGATTCCGTGTTATGCTATAGCAGTAGTCCCTTGGTCAGTAATACGATATTGTCACGTCCGTTTATGTGCCTGTGCGACATTGCGGGTCGCAACCACTGATTGTTTTAAATTCATGTCCATCCATTCATTCTTCGTTGTCACATTTTTGAATTCTGGTCAGTGGAGAATTTTAGATTTTTAATATGTCATTTCATTTCGTCTCATGTCGTACCATTAGGGGCCGATGACCTAGATGTTAGGCCCCTTTAAACAACAATCACCACCACCACCAACCATAGCCAATTACTTTCTGTGCAGACTTTGTAATGATATTATGAAGTGCGGTCCAATCATATTCTAAATTCTTTTTTTTTGATTGGATGGTGAGTTATTTGTTTTAATACACATTTTTTGTACCCTCTGGGAACAATGTCAAGTTGAAACTTAGTGGTGTTGATCTTCTTCCTTGTTGGATACCGGAGGTGGATTCGTGGCTGTTTTTGGATGGTAATCCTGAATCGAATGATAATAATTTTATGATCTGTATAGCCCGGGCTGTTTTCGTGATTAGGACATCATTCTTTTCGCGCTGGCGGGGGATGGTATAACACAACCCAGCATTTTCGAACTTTTTTTTTGCGGCAAGAGGTGTGATAAGTGATCTTCACTGAACACGAGTCCGTTGTCCGTTTCTACGAATCACGCCACGTTTTCTCGCAATAGGTATATCAAAATAAGAGATAGACCTGAATATTGCATTTAAAAAGTACTGGAAAATGTTGATTTTTTTGGAAATATTTATATTTCTTTGTATGAAATAGTTGAATATTGTCTTGAATTATTATATACAATGAATAATTATTGAGTATAAAATTACAATGAAATTGTTCCGAGGTATCTGTGGAACAGCAGAGGTGAAAGAAGGTGCGGGCTGGAATAGCTCTCAACTACCAAATTAAAGTTAATTTAAAACTTTAACAAAGGTTATATTTTCTTTTCAAAATCAACAAATGACAACAAATAACAAAAGTGTAACAGGTACCAAGTAGCAAATCAACAAATTAAAAATTATAGATTACAGTCATTACAAGTTTTGGGCTTCGAGCCCCGTTTTATATTCCCTGTGCCCTCAGCTCACAACCATAAATTACCAAATGGCAGAAAACCCCTTCATACCAAGCAGCACCTGCCCCTACTTACAATGTTCAGCGTCCTAGAGGCACGCAGAGATCAAATTACGAAAGAGCAGTCCCGCTCTCAATCTTACAAGCCTATCAAAGGCCACAACAAACTTCACTCCTAACTGCCCTCAAGGCACACATACATGAAGAAAACAAAACACTGGGTTAATTAAATGGCCCAAAATACCAAATTGAAAGGAGGCGAAAACATGCACTCCTACACAAAGTTATTAAAACCTAAGAGGCACTAGGCCGATCATACAGGGGCTAATCCCAAGCTAGGGAGGTGACACGTATGAGAAAACTTTAATATTTTAAAGAAGAGAAGAAAAAAAAAAGGTTATGAGAACGTAGTCACTTCAATTTCCAAATGAAGGGGAGTTCGAGAGGGTAAAGCACTCTCTATCCCCGCTTTACAGCATAATAAATTTATATGTTTTACATAGACAGAAGAGAATTTACATTTTAAAAGGTAGGTTACATACTAAAGGTTTCGAAACTTCCCCGAGAGTTAAACTACTGAGCTAGCAAGAAGTGAAGATGTTAACAGGCCATTACCTTGTAGATGAACTGCTGCCTGAAGAAGGAGGCGCTTCCCGCCCCCTGCTACATATTCACACGCTAAGAGAGATGTTACTGAAGTGGCACCGAGTCAAGAAAATCAGCAGTTTATATACCTTGGTGGAACATTCGAGACCTTTCAAGAATGAGTAGACACACCCCCTCACCTTTATTGGATAGCTTAGAGCAACATATCTATATCGGAGAAGACCATGATTGGTTGGAAATAAATTAAAGAAATTTGGGATTGGCTAAATTCAAAACGGATGGGGCTGTACCTTAATTAAGGCCACGGCCGCTTCCTTCCAACTCCTAGGCCTTTCCTATCCCATCGTCGCCATAAGACCTATCTGTGTCGGTGCGACGTAAAGCCCCTAGCAAAAAAAAATTGAAAACTGGCGGAAAGAAAGGATTTATATTGCCAACCCACAAACCACGTAACAAAATATAGTAAAAACAAAACTTATGAATTCGAAATTTCTTCAAGAAAGTTCATTCCTTCTCACCAGAGTGCGTAATCTTAGTTTTTAGTAGAGACATCTGGTAGAGAACGTCCACACATCTTGATGAGTTACCCACCAAACACATCAAAATTCACACAGAGCCATCTTCGGAAAAACTGGTGAGTTAATACAGTTTGTTAAATTTCAGGCTTTCTCCTGTAGAGGAGTTTCAACTGGCGCGATATTTAAATTAGCGGCGTGGAGGTGTACCGCCCGGTACAGAAATAATTAGCATTTATTGTAATATAATACCGATTTACACAAAAAACACATAAAGGAACAACTCTGAGGCAATGAAAGCATTTAATTTTGACAATTAAATGTGATTTTGAAGCAAACAATCTAACATTTATTCAGTATCTTTATGAATTCATAAATGTGAAAAAAAATTACAGTCCTAGATGTCCGCTTGGTATGAATGCTCGGCTCCCCAGCGTCTGACTGCATCAAGTTTGCCTTCTCTTTTCAAACACCAACAGTAGTCGGCATCATTGGTTCATCCCACGTGCCCTAGTATCTTCCTTCTGCCTCCTTGATATCCTGATGGAACCTCTCTCCCATCTCATCATTAACACCCCAAGATTTTCCAGAAAATGATCGAGATGAGAATGAAGGAATTGCAGTTTCAGACTCATTCTACGCAAATCTTTCATCTCACCCAACATCGTTTTCACTATTGTTTCGTATTGTTCATCCTTTACATTTCCTAGGAACTTCATTATGACGTCTCGTATTTAATTCCATGCATCAAGTTCCACGACTTTCAGAAGCTTTCCAATTTGTGGTCCATTAAAATGCTTTCCTTGACTTTTGCATCAGATAAATGTGGAAATTTGTTGGCATTGTACTTGAAACAGGGGCTGATTTTGTCCAAAGCCTTAACGAACTGCTTCATGATTCCCCAGTTTGATGTGTACCGGTAGCAAAACAATTTTTTGTGGGTCAACTAATGAAACATTTGTAACATTTGTAACATTCTTCACACCAAGTGTCACAACTTGTCTCTTGGTCCAGGAAGGTGTAGATATCTAGCTCTGCTGTCCCATTCACATGAATAACAAGGGAATTTAGTGTAGCCTGCTTGTTGTCTTAATAGAATACCACACACCTTCAAGTCACTACACATATCCCACCGGTGCTCATGATATTTGATTTTATCTAAAACAGTTTCCATTGTGATATATTGTAATTTTGTTTTAGAGAAACTGAATGTGCCACAGGAATCGAAGCTAGAATATTTCAGGTATGAAGTAGTACAGCCTTTAAGCTCCTCTTGTAGGAATCCACAAACAGCAGATTCTTTGTTATCAAAAAGCAGCACTATGCCGCAATGACACATTTTCAGACGTAAATGGCAAATAACATGAAAACTAGATGTGATACAATAGAACCAATGACATTCCTGAAATCAGGAGACCTTATTTAGTTAAAACTACGTATCAGATGTTTTGCCGCAAAAATCATGCTGCGTAGTGTAATCTGTGATATGCCAAAGTTTAGAGCTTGGGTGCATCCATGCGGTCTTGAAGCGATTCGGCAGTAGGAATTGGGTATTGGTGATAAGGAGGTAATGCTTCGAACACAGACAAAGAAGTATATGGCAATTTTTGGAATTACATTTAACTGTAGGCAGGTTATCGTAAAATTTCCGCTGGATAAGGCGGTTTTTGGTACAATCCCTTGAAATAAGGAACAGCGAAATTTTGGAACAACAATCATACATGCAGGCTTTAGTAATCAAGAATTATGGTTTCGTACATTGAGAAAGTGTTATGGAATACCTTTACAAAGTAGTTTGGAAAAGGCGTTTGTGTTACCACTAGTCAAATGTTAATAACTCTTAATTCATTTTCCAAAGAATTATCTTCATATTCACACAGTTCTCCCTCTTCAACACCTTCACACACTTTGTCTAAAAAGATATCATAGATAACCACATCTCGCCGGTTTTTGGTAGCACGACAGCACGTTCTGGGTATTGATCAGTGAGCATTTTGAACTTTAATTTGTCATTACATTTCGTCTCATTTCGTACCATTAGAGGCCGATGACATAGACGCTAAGCCCCTTTAAACAACAAGCATCATTATCATTGTTACGGAGTTATCCGTGGAAGGCAGACGTGAAAGAAGGTGCGGACTGGAATGGGTCTAACTACAAGTTCGAAAGATGAATTAAATTTTCAACAAAGGTTATATTTTCAAAACTTAACAATGCTGACATAGAATTTGAAAACTTAACGTGTCAACAACAAGCTAAAATCAGATACAAAGAAATTACAAGTGTTAGGGGATTATTACAAGGTCTGGGCTTCGGGCGCCCACAATCACAATCCTTGAGCTATTAGCCCAACTTTACCGAGGTACAAAATTGAACAAAGGGGCAGAAAACCCCATCATGCCAAGGAGCACTTGCTCCTAATTACAATGTTAAGCCTCCTAGAGGCACACAGAGATCTAATTTAGGAAAGAGCAGACCCGCTCTCAAAGTTCTAGCATATCAGGAGGCCATAAGCAGACTTCACACTAACTGCCCTCAAGGCACACATATAATGGTACAGGGTACCTCGTACTCAATCTACTGGGCCTTCTCAGGAAGGAAGCAAAACGAGTTAAATAAATGGCCCAAAATACAAAATTAAATGGAGGCGATTACTTGCACTCCTACGCTAAAGTATTTTCTAAACAACCTATGTGGCGCTAGGCCGATAATACAGGGGCTAATCCCAAGCTAAGGAGGTGACTCGTATGAGAAAAATTTAATACATTAAGGAAGAGAGGAAACGGTTATGCAAACGTAGTCGCTTCAATTTCAAAATGAAGGGGAGCTCGAGAGGGTAAAGCACTCTCTATCCCCGCTTTACAGTAAAAGAGATTTGTAGATTTTACGTAGACAGAAGAGGAATTTACATTTTAAAAGTCGTAGGTTACATAATAAAGGTTTCGAACCTTCCCCGAGTGTTAAACTGCTGAGCTAGCAAGAAATAAAGATGTTAAAAGGCCATTACCTTGCAGAAGAACTGCTGCTTGAAGAAAGAGGCGCTTCCCGCCCCCTGCTACATATCCACACACTAAGCTAGATGTTACTGAAATGGCACCGAGACAAGAAAATCAGGAGTTTTTATACTCTCGTGGAAAATTCGAGACCATTCAGGAATGAGTAGACACACCCCCCAATTTTATTGGTAGACAAATAATTACACAAGTATTTTCGAAGTAGAAAGCAATGATTCGAGGAAAATTAATTACAGAAATTAGTGATTGGTTAAATTCAAAACAGGCGGAAGGAAAGGATTAATGTTGCCAACCCACAAACCACAAAACAAAATTTAGTAAACACAAAACTCAGGAATACAAAATTTCTTCAGGAGAATACATTCCATTTCACCAGAGTGTTTTACCATAGTTTTTGGTAGAGACATCTGTTAGAGAACGTCCACACTTCTAGATCAATTACAAACAAAAACACATCAAAATTCACACAGAGCAATCTTCGGAGAAACTGTTGAGTTAATACAGTTTTTCAAGGTTGAGGCTTTCTCCTGTAGAGGAGTTTCAATTGGCGCAATGTTTGAACAAGCGGTGTGGAGGTGTAAAGCCCGGTATAATCATCAACAACAATTCAGATCACTTTGGTGGAAGGCTATCGAACAGAATATTAATATTACCTTGATTTTATGGTTTGTCCAAATTGCTGTTTATATTTGCACTTCGGTAATGGATTCATCCCAAGCCAACTCTTCGAATATTAATTCCTGATCATTTCGCTGTGCACAGCCTCAGTAAAAAGCAATAATTACGTCGAAATTATCAACGTTTTTAGTAAGAGTTCAAACATCTCAATGCCAACAATGCTAAATTGACGTGATTGTTGAACACGTGAAGATGGGATTTATGTGATGAATTGATTTGATTATCGCTATAATATTTTGGAGTGCCCATTTGCCCTTACTGATTTGTTTATGAATTGATGGGTTCGTTTTAGAACTGCCTGATTTAGTGGTACCGTACCCCTGTCATTTGCAATTTAATTCCCAGTCTCTGTTTACTTTCTGCAATGTCTATTGTTTCGTTGCCGTCAGGTATATTTCCATTCACTGGTGCAAATATTTCTGAGTCGACCTGTCAAGTATAGCTTTATCACTGATGAAGTTTGTGCCACCCTTATCTTTATACAGAACTACCCTTGTTTGTTAGATTTTTCGTCTTTACTAACTTCTATTAAGAAAACGTCAGTTTAATTGAAACCTTACAGATGCTCTTGACTCGACGAGTCCTATTCCCTCATTCTTCTTCTCATGTTTGATAGTCTCTGTTCTTCCCCTCTTGCCAGTCTGCCTTCATCCACAGTTTTTGTAGCCTGGTTATCTTGCATCTCTCGTTTGCACCATTTAAAAAAATCAGAAGCGTCCTTATTCTTGACAATTTCTCGACGAATTCTTATCCTTAGGTATTATCTGCAGTAGTTACGAGGACATCTATGAGGTTCCTGTTAAACCACCGAATAAATTAATTCCCACTACCTTGCCGCTATTTGCGCGTGAAGCACTTTTCACGACTGCGGTTGTTTGTTAGACTGCATATTGGTCTGTAGTAATGCCAGTATTGTAACGGCGTTCTGATCTTTTCAAATAATCAGTTACTCCTGGGGGACTCATATAGTCCATTGATCGCTTTTCCAATGGTCCTGGGTGTACTTGGTGAAAGTACATGTGTAAAAATTTAGCAATGCGTATAAATGTACGGAGGAAGATTTGCAGATATTAGAGCTTAAATACTTAAAATCATGAATGTTATGCAAGTAGTAACTGGAGAGTTGAGGTATGTGGCACTTTGAAAACGGGAATTTTTAAGTTGATGAGTGTGTTTTGGAAGTATTGGTGTATGGGTGTGCGTATTTTTGTCAGCTAGGTGTGTGGGTTTTGGGGTTGGGATTTTGCGGGTGGGTGGGTGGGCCCCTCAGGATGCGGTGTTGTGTTTTTCTGCCGTGTTCTTCTTGGATACGGTAGGGCAATTTTCATGGGAATGTGTGAACGGCAGTGGTCTTTTAGATTTCTTTCTCCGCAAAACGGTATAGTAGCTTTTCTGCCGTTTAAAAAATCAATTTTGGAACACTGCGAGGGAACTGTGTTTTGGGGTGGGTGTGGGTATGGTTGTGGGGTTATGGGTGAATTTTTTTCTGTGTATTTATCCTTCTCTTTTTTGTTTTTATTCACCTTATTTTAATTTCTTCTGTGCTAATAATGGCTAATAATGTTCTGAAGTTCCATACACCAATAGTGATCAACGTAGGTTTAGTTCCTTCACGATTTCGACCGCAAGTTTTGGGTAATCCTCTGAGTGCGGTTACGCATACAGGTTTTGAAAGCGACTTCCCATTCAGGGTGTGCTGTGTTGGTCTTAAACTGACCTGTCCATTCACAGATGCAGGACCGGACCCCTGAGTAGTCACAGGCTTTCTGGAAGGCGACCATCACAGATCTGAAGCCGGCCTGCAGGTCCAGCTCGCAATTTACAAAAATCTACTCCCGTCATCCTTAGCCCATCAGCCTTTTGCTTCTGGGGGGAACAGCACGAAATAATGCAATATATTTATAAATCTCTTTTTTTGTTTGTTTTTACTTCGGCTTATTTTAAATCATTATGTGCTATATTTGGCTAAGTGGAACAAAAGGAATTCCCTATTTTCCTACTAGGCATTATGTGGGCCGAAGGAGTACTTCCTACATTCCGCGAAATATTCTGGTGCTCTGATTCTAGATATATGGAAATAACACCAATACTCGTTCACAGCTGAAGAGATTTCGCTATTACGCTTAGGGTAGACTTGCTGTAGTCGTTAAAACTTCTGTCGTATGTATCCTGTTGTCAGTTCTTGATTGTCATAATATGCTTTCGGTAGATGGTGGGTATGTGCTCTACAGTAGAGAGCATGAATTGTAGTAGTCAGAGTTACATAACTGTTCCCACGAGGCAAATAATCCGCTGTACGTTAAAAAATAAACATATGTTTATAAAGGTTCAGCATTTCCAATTTTAATAATTTTACTTGGCGTGGAGCAATTTATGTAAATGCAAAGCTTTGAAAACGTCTTGGAAGTTTGAAGGAAAATCCAATCATGGTTCTGGAGCATGTTAAGGAATATGTTCAAGAAAATCTTCAGCAGCAGCAGAACTACGGTTCAAGAGTGAGTTGAAGTGGACTTCTATCGTGTCGAGATACCCTGGCTGTCTGCCAAATGGCGGTATTATAAGCAGCTTTCAGAGTTCCTGATGATGAGCGGAGAGGACCATACAGCTCTTTCAGTCCTGCGTAAAAGTTGCGTGAGTCTGAATTGAATTGCTTTTCGCAGCCACCATATGTTCCTTATTTTACTGATTTCAGACTGGCACTTCTGTTTTATTTCTTGAAAACGCATTTTCTTCTCTCTGGAGGATGGAACTTAATAACGGATAGATAGGCATCCCGTCTAGGCTTCATAAGTTTCATGATTTCTTCTTTTTTTATTATCAAACCAATCGTGCCTCTTCCTTTCCTCATAGCCAATTACTTCCTGAGCAGACTCTGTAATGATATTATGAAGTGTGGTCCAATCATATTCTAAATACCTTGTTTTGATTGGATGGTGAGTTAGTTGTTTTAATACACATTTTTTGTACCCTCTGGGAACAATGTCAAGTTGAAACTTAGTGGTGTTGATCTTCTTCCTTGTTGGATACCGGAAGTGGATTCGTGGCTGTTTTTGGATGGTAATCCTGAATCGAATGATAATAATTTTATGATCTGTATAGCCCGGGCTGTTTTCGTGATTAGGACATCATTATTTTCGCACTGGCGGGGGATGGCATAACACAACCCAGCATTTTCGAACTTTTTTCTTGCGGCAAGAGGTGTGATATGTGATCTTCACTGAACACGAGTCCGTTGTCCGTTTCTACGTATCACGTCACGTTTTCTCGCAATAGGTATATCAAAATAAGAGATAGACCTGAATATTGCATTTAAAAAGTACTGGAAAATGTAGATAATTTTGGAAATATTGATATTTCTTTGTATGAAATAGTTGAATATTGTCTTGAATTATTATATACAATGAATAATTATTGAGTATAAAATTACAATGAAATAATTAGCATTCATTGTAAATAATATCGATTTACACAAAAAACACATAAAAGAACAGCTCTGAGGAAATGAAAGCATTTTATTTTGACAATCAAATGTGATTTACAAGCAAGCAATGTAGCTTTTATTCAGTATCTTTATGAATTCATAAATGTGAACAAAATTAACAGTCCTAGATGTCCGCTTGGAATGAACGCTTGGCTTCCCAGCGTGTGACTGCATCAATTTTCTTTTCTCTTTTCAAACACCAACAGTAGTCGGCCATCATTGGTTCATCACACCTCCCCTAGTATCTTCCTTCTGCCTCCTTGATATCCTGATGTAACCTCTCTCACATCTCTTCGTTAACAGCCCCATGATTTTCCAGAAAATGATCGAGGTGAGAATGAAGTGCAGTTTCAGACTCATTCTGCGCAACTCTCTAATATCACCCAACATCGTTTTCACTATTGTTTCGTATTGTTCATTGTTTACATTTCGTAGGAACATCATTATGACGTCTCTTATTGAATTCCATGCATCAAGTTCCACGACATTCATCGTCTGTTCAAAGTTTCTGTCTTTCAGAAGCTTTCTAATTTTTGGTCCATTAAAAATGCCTTCCTTGACTTTTGCATCAGATATATGTGGAAACTTGTTGGAATTGTAGTTGAAACATGGGCTAATTTTGTCCAAAGCCTTAACGAACTGCTTTGTGATTCCCCAGTTTGATGTGTACCGGTGGCAGGATAATTTTTTGTGTGTCAACGAATGAAGCATTTGTAACATTTGTAACATTTTTCACACCAAGTGTCAAAACTTGTCTCTTGGTCCAGGAAGGTGTAGATATCTAGCTCTGCTGTCCCATTCACATAAATAACAAGGGAATTTAGTGTAGCCTGCTTGTTGTCTTAATAGAATACCACACACCTTCAAGTCACTGCACATATCCCACCGGTGCTCATGATACTTGATTTTATCTAAAACAGTTTCCATTGTGATATATTGTAATTTTGTTTTAGTGAAAGTGAATGTGCCACAGGAATCGAAGCTAGAATATTTCAGCTATGAAGTAGTACAGCCTTTAAGCTCCTCTTGTAGGAATCCACAAACAGCAGATTCATTGTTATCAAAAAGCAGCACTATGCCGGAGTGACACATTTTCAGACAGTAAATGGCAAATAACTTGAAAACTAGATGTGATACAATAGAACCAATGTCATTTCTGAAATCAGGAGACCTTATTTAGTTAAAACCACGTATCGGATGCTTTGCCGCAAAAATCATGCTGGGTAGTGTAATCTATACCCCTTGTGGGTGGGTGAGGCAGACGAAGAATTCACCCACGGTATCCCCTGCCTGTCGTAAGAGACGACTGAAAGGGGCGACCAAGGGATGAATGAATTAGAACCATGAAACTACTCTTGATTCGTACCATCATGCGGGGAACACCATGGGTTGCATGTACTTGCGAGTAGTATCACTAACTTGGTACGAAATAGGTTTTTGATTCGTTGCAGTAAAAAGCCTGGTCGGGTGGATTCCAGTACCCGTTCGTTGTACCCATGTGGGCAGCACCGCGGGTCTGGGTGTAGCCTGTGAGTTGTACCACTATATGAGCGACACCGTGGGTTTGCGTTGCCTGTAATTAGTACTCACTATGTGAGGAACACCACGGGGCCCTTGGGACCGGCACCCGTGACTAGTACACCTAGGTGAGGAAACCCATCGGTTGGCGTTGGCTGTAAGTGGCGCCATTGTGTGCGAAACAACATAGGTCTGCGTTACCTGTACCATCGCCCTTTAGTATACATCAGCCTCCCCACTTTAAGAATACATGCGAACATCAAGAAGTACTCACTTTCTCCACCGGAGAGCTGCAAGCGTGGCCAGTCAGAACGAGCGGCACGCAGTTCCCCACAGCTGTTAGGCCTACATTCTGATGATTTTCCTGTTGATCGGCTTACTGTTTAAGTATTTCACCCTCTCAAAACGTTCAGTCACTTCATCTCCAATGTTTTTTAAGATACTCGGGATAAGAGTTTTGCAGATTACCTGACCTAATTTTTCAGCATGATTAGAACTGTGATTTGAGTCGCACTTTAAAACCTCCGAACTCTTCAAAACAGGCAAAACTACGGTAGTTAAAGTCGTACAAGCTCCTGTATTAACAAATTTTGCAGCTTCACACACGAAATCATTAACAATGTTTATAATCCACACCAACCGTTCTGATGGATAGAAGAAGACATTACACCGATCTTGCTTAAAAATTATGTCCATTAGTGGAGAACTGCATTTTTCTTGTTGAATTAGGCTACGGCATGATTCACAAGTTACTTCTTTTCTTATTTCCTTCACAACGAAACCACTGAGGAAAGCAAGCGATGCAAGTTTAATAGACACTACCTCCAGCCCTGTAAAAGAAATAAGGGTATTAAGTTTTCTGCATAATAACAGTATGGTTATTATGTAGAATACTGTTTTCTAATAACCAACAGTAAATCAATTTTGTAAAAGTGAGTATACGTACAATGCGGCTTGTGAAGATTTTGCAGGATTTCTGTCACTGTTCCTGGAATGTTAGGGATCACTTCCGGTGGGACTGATTGAGATGACTTGACACAGCTAATAACATTCATCTCACGAGTATGTTGATTTCGCCGTTTCAAAGGAATTCCTATCTTCAAAATGTTGTTGAGGGCAAGTACTACAGCCCTTGAATCCAGCATGTCATTGTTGCCTGAAGTTCTCCTCAAAATGCTAAAGAACATTTCTAGGGAATCGCTGTTAAATACTCTAGTTAGCACAAAATGAAAGCCAGATGACAATAAGTATCGGATACAGAGAACTGTAGAACACGTAGTTAGCCGAATAGCCTCGTAAGTTTTATTGCTGAGAAAACTCGCTCCTTGCTTATGGCATGCTTCCTTCACATCTTCAAGATATACTAAAAACTCACTCTCCAGTCAGTGAAGCCTGTCATCATCTGTGTTGAAAAAATGGGCCTTGTCAGGGCAAAACTTAGCGTTGTTGTGACTGCTAACAACATGGATATTGAACCATTTCTGAATCATTTTCATGAAGTATATAGTCGCTGTGCAGTCTTGGAACAAGTGGGCTTTTGGATGTCCAGAATGTTTTTCGAGATATTCCAGAGCTGTTATTACTGGTGTAGAAAATATGGCCTTCGCTCGTTTCACATTCATTTTTTCTATGTTGTTTGGGCTTACATGTTTTCGAGTCAGAAAGCGAACAGGTTTTGCCACTTGACTTGCTTGCAATTCATATAAATTCTTCACGTGAGAGCCACTTATTGTGTCTTCTCCGTCAAACATGGTCTTCTCTAAAAATGTATTTCTTACGTTCTTTAAAATGTGACATTGGTCAAATGCAAGAAATAAGGGTCGGTTCGGGTCGTTTGGGTGAGTAATTTGTGGCTTCAAAATCTTGCTATTGGAAAGTCGTCTCATCATATTAACATTGGTCTTATGATTATCGGAAACTAGACGTATTACAAGAAATCCACAAGCCTCAATCTCTCTGATAACAGACAGTGTCAGATTATACAGTTCCTTGCCTGAGATTCGTTTGGTAAAGAAGTACGCGGCTGGAAGTCTGTACTTCGTGCATAACCCCGCTATCATAAAACAAAGCAAATTATTGGCGAGAATTTCAGATTCCCTCACATTCTTGACGTTCTTAATTTCGGATATAGTATTATCTGGAACAGATGTGGTTTTGTGACCAAAGAAAGTATCTAGCTTTTTGTCATATTGCAATTGTTGTTTTATTGCCATTTCATCCACTATCAAGGAACATACTCTTTCAGCCTCATTCAAACGTTCAGATTCTAAGGTTAATCTCTCTTTCACAAGGTTCGAAACTCCTGTGTCGCATGAAGTATCACCCAAATACCTGGACAATGTGCTCTTAGAAGGCAACTTTAGTATATTTTTCCTAGCATACCTATAACCTTCGGGCGATATGCATTCCCAAACTATACTGTGTTTTACCGTGGATTCTGTCCATCTCGGAGAGCATTTCTCAACATTCGCTATTTGCTCATGCCACCCATGATTCAGAGGACTACAACGTGCCCTTTACGGAGTGGGAACTCCGCAGCGCCTTAGCGCTTTGCAAGGACACGTCTCCTGGACCGGACAACATCCATAACCAGATGTTGAAACACCTTAGTGATGATAGTTTACTATATCTCCTTCGTGTGTTCAACCGAATCTGGACAGAGGGTGATTTTCCGTCTCAGTGGCGAGAGGGCATAGTCATCCCTGTCCTCAAGCCTGACAAAGATCCTAAGTATGCAGGAAGTTACAGACCGATTTGTCTTACAAATTGCCTGTGTAAGCTATTTGAGAGGATGGTAAATCGCAGACTCGTGTGGTGTCTGGAGAAACAAGGACTTTTGTCCGAGTACCAGTGTGGATTTCGAGCCGCTCGATCCACTACAGACCACTTGGTACGCCTGGAGAGCTCTATCCAGGATGCGTTTCTCCGCAAAAGGCACTTGGTAGCTGTCTTCTTTGACTTGGAGAAGGCCTACGACACCACCTGGCGATATGGCATCCTTTCAGTCCTGCATCAATGGAGATTCCGAGGTAACTTGCCGGTATTTATTGCGAATTTTTTGTTCCTCCGTCTATTCCGTGTCCGAGTAGGGAGGACATATTCGCAATACCACGTTCAAGAAAACGGAGTCCCACAGGGATCGGTTCTTAGTGTCACTCTGTTCGCGATTGCCATAAACGGTATTGTCGCTGCTGCTGGTCCAGCCGTAATACCGTCCCTATATGTGGATGATTTTGCTCTGCACTATAGCTCGTGCAGTATGGCAGTCGCAGAGCGACAGTTACAGCAAGCTATTAGGAGGGTGGAGAAGTGGACCTTAGAACATGGCTTTCGGTTTTCTGCCGCAAAGACCTCCGTTGTCCACTTTTGTCGTCAACGTACTCTTCACCCTCATCCTGAGCTTTATCTAGGAAATGTCGTTCTTCCAGTTGTTGACACCTACCGATTTCTTGGGCTCCTTTTTGACAGTAAATTATCGTGGGAGCCACACGTGCGGGAGCTAAAAGTGAAATGCACCAAGAGGCTTAACCTCTTGAAGTTTCTTAGCAGCACTAATTGGGGGGCTGACCGCGTGGTGCTCCTGCGATTCTATCGGGCACACATTTTATCCCGGTTAGACTACGGCAGTGCAGCATATGGCTCCGCAAGGCCAAGCGTTCTTGCGAAGCTGAACAGTATCCACCACAGCGGGGTTAGGTTGGCGACGGGAGCTTTTCGTACTAGCCCCATCGCTAGCCTGCTCGCTGAGTCTGGTGTGCTGCCTCTACACCTGAGGCGCCAGCAACTACTACTTACATATGCTGCAAATTTGCGACAGATGCCACTTCATCCGAGCTATCCCTGCGTGTTCAACAATGGCAACCGCTTGTTGTACGTTGCTCATCCACGTGCGACGCGGCCGGTTGGGATACGCTTGGATAGCAGTTATGAATTGTTTGACGTACCTTCGATTCCTTGCCTTGTCAGACAACCAAGTGGGGTACCTCCGTGGGTTGTGCGACGACCTGAAATCATCCTGGACTTGCACACTGGCCCGAAAGGAGACACGGACCCTTCGATTTATCGGAGCATCTACCTGTCCGTTCTTGGCCGCTATCCAGGTTCAGTCGTCGTTTACACGGATGGTTCACGGACAGATACGAAGGTGGGCTGTGCGTTCGTTGTCGACAATGATCGGTTTCTTTTTGCTCTCCCGGATACCTGTAGTGTGTACACGGCAGAGCTCTATGCTATCTGTGAGGCTCTGCGGTACGCATTAGACAATGAGCGCCGACACTTTCTTGTGTGTACTGACTCCTTGAGTTCGCTTCAGTCTATTGATACCTGTTTCCCTCGACACCCTCTGGTGCAGCGGATCCAAGACCTGCTGGCCGGGTGTTCGGATGCCGGCACCAGAATTACGTTTGTGTGGCTCCCCAGCCACATGGGCGTAGAGGGAAACGAGTTAGCAGATCAGGCTGCCAAGGAGGCAGTTACACTGCCCCCGTTGCCTTTCAAGGTTCCAGCAAGTGATATTCGCTCTCAGCTGAGACATCTGGTTATGTCTCATTGGGAGATGGAGTGGCAGGCCATCCCACTTCCCAATAAGCTGAGAGCGATAAAAGGAACAACGAAGGTATGGAGGACTTCCCTGCGGGCTTCGCGGAGGGAAGCCGTGGTATTATGTCGCCTTCGGATCGGCCACGGTATCTTGACGCACTCCCATCTACTGAAAGGAGAACCCCCTCCGGTGTGTACCTGCGGCGACCATCTTACCGTGGTACACATCCTTACGGAGTGCGTGGACCTGGTCGATCTGCGCCGTAGTATTAACCTTCCGAGTACTATCTCCCTTATCTTGCGCGATGACGAGCAGTCAGCAGACCTCGTCATCCGCTTTATGAGGGATAGCGGTCTGTTTTATCGTGTGTGATGTTGTCCTTTGTCCTAGTGTTGTTTATGTCAGTTGCGCTTTTATTTCATTGACTTCATTTTATTTTGTGTTGCGCATTTTAATGTGTTATTTGAACGTCTAACGTAAATTATGTGTTAATATCTGTATTACTGGGCAATGCCTTATTCCTTCAATTTCCTGTCCTTTCTCTTATTTTAATAGAACATAAGGCATTGCGTATTAGATCCACTGACTGTTTTAATCTCACCCTCATTTTTCTTCATCACCATTCTTTTTTAACTCTAGTCAGTGGATACTTTTTAAAATTTTAACTTCATGTCTCATGTCATTCATTTCGTTCCATTAGGGGCCGATGACCTTCGATGTTAGGCCCCTTAAAACAACAAGCATCATCATCATCAGCTATTTGCTCAAGAAGGAATGAAGACTTGGCATTTAAGGGATCATGCTCGGCTGTTTTAATTATTCGTGACAAGGCTTTATGATAATTATTGTTATAAATCTCCAACTCCTGATTAGTTTTATTCAGTTCGTTTTCAAGCCGTGAAAGTTTAGCCCGCGCTCTCCACAGTTTTAGTCGCAATTTATTTGTTTCTATTTTGAGTAGCTTCTCGTCTAAAATGTCGCACTGGACATCAACGGAACGATGAAAGTCATGATTTGTGGGACACTCGTGCAGGGAAACACCTGAAGTATTACTTTCGTCACTGCTTGGCTCAGTTGATTCATATTTCCGTTTCTTACCTTTGGCAATGACTGAATGTTTTATAATAGGTCTACGTTCTGCTTTGATCTGTTGGACTTTGTAAGATGGATGAGAAGGGAAAACAGAGGGAACAGCGACATCCTGCAGTTTCTTAATTTTCAATCCAGGTCGATAGTCAGACTCACGAAAATGAAGGCTACATACCACAGAAGATCTAGAATTTAAATTGGGCCTGAAGTCTGCTCTTGATATAGCTTTAAGCCATTGTTCTCTGAGGTCAGTTCGGTTAGGAAATTCGTGAAATGATACTCCTTTCACTTTACTACTCCCGCTTGTGCAGCAATACACTATTGCTATTGATAGATAGGACATTAATATGCCAAGTTAATGTAGCCTTTGGCAAGATCGTAAGCAATAACTAATTAACTAATTAAAGCAAATATGTTACGATAGCCTTCAGTGAAGTAAGAAATTAGATTAAAAGGGTATGAGAAACTCGAACGATGCGCGAGATTTAAGCATGCCTTGTAATTACTTCTTTTAATAAACTACTACCATTACATTACCTTGTTATGATGAAATAAATAGTCTGTACTTCGACTAATATCACAACTCAACACAATCTCAGTAAACTACATAAAGAAACGACACTCGACACATTGTTTACTTCTTCTTTCTTGTTGTTCCTAACGTGCCTTCAGCGCGGGTCTCGTCCACGCTTCTAGCGCCACAGCGGCCAAAGTAGTCCCTACGTGATGTTCGCAAAGAAGCACGCAAGCCTAACGAAGTGGGAAGACTGAGAGGTATACTAGAGGGCGATGCCTGTACGAAGTACAATACTTGTGAGTATTACCATCTTTTGTGGAACACCGTGAGTCTTCGCTACTTCATTAATACCCCAACATGACACATACCATGGTTCTATTTTACTCGCGACATGTACAATTCTGTGGGGCCTTAGACTTGGATTTTGCACCCCCTTTAGACACCAAGCATCATTGTGCTTTATAAGTGGTTCCTTGGTCGGTAATAATGTTATTTTCGATCTGTATTGAGTCCGATCCACTGGTTTTTGTTTGTTTTATGTTTTGTTGGGTTCCTGTCCATCCATTCATTCTTCATGGCATATTTTATTTTTATTTTGGTGTGTGGGTGCCTTTGAAATTTTTGTTCTTTCATTTCGTACCATTAGTGGCCGATGACCTTCGATGTTAGGCCCCTTAAAAGAACAAGCATCATCATCAGCATCAGTGCAATCTATAATATGACAAAGTTTAGAGCTTGGGTGCATCCATGCGATCTTGAAGCGATTCGGCAGTAGGAATTGGGTATTGGTGATAAGGAGGTAATGCTCCGAACACAGTCCAAGAAATAACTTCTTATATTTAAGTTTTGATAATGTATATGGCAATTTTTGGAATTAAATTTAACTGTAGGCAGGTTATCGTAAAATTTCCGCTGGATAAAGCGGTTTTTGGTACAATCCCTTGAAATAAGGAACAGCAAAGTTTTGGAACAACAGTGATACATGCAGGCTTTAGTAATCAAGAATTATGGTTTCGTACATTGAAAAAGTGTTACGCAATACCTTTACAAAATAGTTTGGGAAAGGCGTTTGTTTTACCACTAGTCAAATGTTAATAATTCTTAATACATTTTCCAAAGAATTATCCTCATATTCACGCAGTTCTCCCTCTTCAACACCTTCACACACTTTGTATAAAAATATATCATTGATTCCCGCATCTCGGCGGTTTTTGGTAGCACGAGAGCACGTTCATGGTACAGGTCACTGAGCATTTTGGACTTTAATTTGTCATTACATTTCGTCTCATTTCGTACCATTAGAGGCCGATGACATAGACGCTAAGCCCCCTTAAAACAACAAGCATCATTATCATCAACAACAATTCAAATCCCTTTGGTGGAAGGCTATCGAACAGAGTATTAATATTACCTTGATTTTAGGGTTTGTGCAAATTGCTGTTTATATTTTGCACTTCGGTAATGGATTCATCCCAAGCCAACTCTTCGAATATTAATTCCTGATCATTTCGCTGTGCACAGCCTCAGTAAAGAGGAATAATTACGTCGAAATGATCAACGTTTTTAGTAAGAGTTCGAACATTTCAATGCCAACAATGCTAAATTGACGTGATTGTTGAACACGTAAAGATGGGATTTATGTGATGAATTGATTTGATTATCGCTATAATATTTAGGAGTGCCCATTCGCCCTTACTGATTTGTTTATGAATTGATGGGTTCGTTTTAGAACTGCCTGATTTAGTGGTACCGTACCCCTGTCATTTGCAATTTAATTCCCAGTCTCTGTTTACTTTCTGCAATGTCTATTGTTTCGATACCGTCACGTATATTTCCATTCAGTGGTGCAAATATTTCTGAGTCCACCTGTCAAGTATAGCTTCATCACTGCTGAAGTTTGTGCCACCCTTATCTTTCTACAGATTTTTCGTCTTTACTAAAACGTCAGTTTAATTGAAACCTTACAGATGCTCTTGACTCGACGAGTCCTATTCCCTCATTCTTCTTCCCCTCTTGCCAGTCTGCGTTCATCCACAGTTTTTGTTGCCTGGTTATCTTGCATCTCTCGTTTGCACCATTTAAAAAAAATCAGAAACGTCCTTAGTCTTGACAACTTCTCGACGAATTCTTATCCTTAGGTATTATCTGCAGTAGTTACGAGGACATCTATGAGGTTCCTGTTAAACCACCGAGTAAATTAATTCCCACTACCTTGCCGCTATTTGCGCGTAAAGCACTTTTCACGACAGCGGTTGTTTGTTAGACTGCATATTGGTTTGTTTTAATGCCAGTATTGTAACGGCGTTCTGATCTGATCTTTTGAAATAATCAGTTACTTCTGGGAGAATCATATAGTCCATTGATCGCTTTTCCAATGGTCCTGGGTGTACTTGGTGAAAGTAATGTGTGAAAATTTAGCAATGCGTATACATTTACGGAGGAAGATTTGTAGATATTAGTGCTAAAATACTTAAAATCATGAATATTATGCAAGTAGTAACTGGAGAAGTGAGGTATGTGGCACTTTGAAAACGGGATTTTTTTAGTTGATGAGTGTGTTTTGGAAGTATTGGCGTATGGTTGTGCGAATTTTTGTCAGCCAGGTGTGTGGGTTTAGGGGTTGGGATATTGCGGGTGGGTGGGTGGGCCCCTCGGGATGCGGTGTTGTGTTTTTCTGCTGTGTTCTTCTTGGATACGGTAGGTCAATTTTCATGGGAATGTGTGAACGGAAGTGGTCTTTTAGATTACTTTCTCCGCAAAACGGTATAGTAGCTTTTCTGCCGTTTAAAACATCAATTTTGGAACACTGCGAGGGAACTGTGTTTTGGGGTGGGTGTGGGTATGGTTGTGGGGTTACGGGTTTGTTGAATTTAAGGGTTGTAGGGTATGGTTGTGAGTGAATTTTTTTCTGTAAATATATCCTTCTCTTTTTTTCTTATTCACCTTATTTTAATTTCTTCTGTGCTAATAATGTTCTGAAGTTCCATACACTAATAGTGGTCAACGTAGGTTTATTTCCTTCACGATTTCGACCGCAAGTTTGGGTAACCCTCTGAGTGCGGTTATTTATTTATTTATTTATTTATTGTCTTGTTTTATATGGCGGGACTCAGGCTATGAAGCCTGCTATTCTGTCCGACCATACATACACCTACATGAAGAGTTAAATATACACTAAATTATCTACAGTTTAATATCTTAAGGTAGCAATTAAATGTTTTAATTAATCTAAAACTTAACTATGATCTAATCCTACTATGTTATAAGAAATCATTATTATTTATTAACCAGGTTTGACAGAGTTTCTTAAAGCGGAGGTGGTTTGACACGCTCCTAATTTCAGCAGGTAGGGAATTCCAAATTCGGCTGGCGGCGACTATAAATGATCTACTGTAGCCAGTTGAGCGGTGAATGGGAATGCTTAGTACTGCGGTGGATGAGGATCTGGTAGGAATACTAGAAGGTGATGCTAGGTAATGGAATTGTGTGGCAAGGTATTCAGGTGTGTTAAGGTTCAGTATACGATGTAACAGGGAAAGAGTGTGTAAATTTCGTCGCTCTCTTAAGCGTAGCCATGAAAGCCTAGCAAATGCGGGAGAAATATGGCTAAACCTTGGTATATCTGAAATAAATCGAACGCATGCGTTATGTGCCTTTTGGAGCTTGATGGAAAGTGAGGCATTCAGGTTACTGTATACTACGTCACAGTAGTCGAATATTGGCATTACCATACTTTGGATAAGCAGTTTTCTTACATTTTGGGGGAGTAAATCTCTGAGTTTTTTAAGGGAATGTAAGGAATAAAACACTCGCTGACATATACCTGTTACATGATCGTTCCAACTAAGGTTTTTATCCATTATCATCCCTAAGTTTTTAACTGTGTCTTTGAATTTTAACTGAGTGCCTCTTAATGTTACTGAGTGGGCATGGATGTCTGTAAGTCGTGCGTGGGTTTTTTGGGTAGCTAAAAGAATACACTGTGATTTTTGGGCATTGATCTTTAGTGCATGGTCATCGGTCCACCTACATATTCTTCCTAGGTCGTCGTTCATATTATTTATTGCAGTCGGTAAGTCACGAGGGTGTGCATGTGTATATATCTGTATGTCGTCTGCGTACACATGATATTGACAATGTTTAATTACTTGTGTTAGTCCTGAAATGAAGATCGAAAATAGGAGTGGTGCTAGCACTGACCCCTGTTGTATTCCAGTCTCTACAGATTGCCATGAAGAGAAATTTTCACCTGTAGATACACACTGCCGGCGATCAGAGAGATAGGAATACATCCAGGATAGTGTGCTTTGTGAGAAATTAAGAGCACGTAATTTTGCTATTAGTATGTCCGTGTCAACGCAGTCAAAGGCCTTACTAAGGTCTAGAAGAGTTAAAACAGTAATTTCTCCCTTATCCATAGCTACTCCTATGTCATTTGTAACTTTAAGCAGTGCAGTAGTTGTGCTATGATTGCTTCTAAAACCAGACTGGTATTTGTCAAGAAGCATATTGTTATTTAAATATGCGGTTATTTGTCTGTGAACTATTTTCTCCATAATTTTGGACAGAAATGGTAAAATGCAAATGGATCGATAGTCTTTGGGTTCCACGGGATTGTTGGTCTTGGGGAGGGGGCGAACAATTGCATATTTCCAAAGGGAAGGGAATATGCCGGTTATCAGTGAGGTATTTATGATGTGGGTTAGAGTTGGTAGGATTACATCTAGAGTTTTTAACAGTAACTGTGGAACAATCTCGTCACATCCTGTCGCAGTTGTCTTTATTGATCGTGCAATTTGTCTTACTTCTGCAGGAGTTACGAGGGAAAAATATAACTGTTCTCCTCCATTGTTAGTATTGCCATTGTATAGAATTTTGTTAATCGTCTGTTCTTTTGTTGTCTCGTCAATGTTAACGGGTCTTGTAGTAAAGTATTGGTTTAAATCATCCAGTGATATTTTAACGTCAGCAGTATGTATTTTATTTCCGCCTATGCCCATTTTTTTAACGGTTTTCCAGATTGTTGTCGTGTTTCGGGTTAGCAAAATGTTCTGTGAGTGTCTTATTTTAGCATTCCTTACGGCCTGTGTGGTTCTGTTACGAAGGGTCTTGTACAGGTCAAAATCGTTTGGTATTTGGCTAGTTTTAAATTTTCTGAAAGCTTTGTCTCTCTCTGTCATTAAGTCTCGTATTTCCTGCGTCATCCATGGAGCCGCAGGGCGTGTTACACGAGCAGTGCGTTTTGGCGCGTGTTTATTAAGGAGAGCTAGCAGTTGTGTGTTTAAGAACTCCACTTTATCATCTATATTGTCTAAAATATGGACATTATGCCAAGGTATGTTTGCAGCATCTTCTAATAGGGCTTCGTTATTTATACGTTTTAGATCTCTGAATGTAATTAATTTAGGTCTGTACTTGGGGCATTTAAGTGAATAAGCTAAATAAATTAAGTCGTGATTGGATAGTCCGCAAGCAGACATTTGCCCGTGGGTCAGTACTCTGTCAGGGTTATTCGTCACAATTAAGTCCAGTAATGTATGTGACGTGGCTGTGTGATGTGTTGGTTTAGGTGGCAAAATCGTTATGTTACAAGATTTAAATATGTTGATTAGTTGTTTAGTCTCAGTCATTTTGTCGTTAAGGATGTCAGTATTGAGGTCTCCTAGTAATAAAACATGCTCATACCTGGGTAGGAGGTCAAGTAAGATGTCTTCAAGGTCGGTGATGTATCCAATCTTTGGTGGGCGATACACAACACTCAGTAAGCACTTTACACCTAAAGCCTCAATTTCAATGAACATGAACTCGGGCCTTGCGCAGTATTCACTAGTTGTTTTGCAAATTATTTTATATTTTAAGTCGTTCCTAATATACATAGCTACTCCGCCGCCGGCTTTACCTGTGCGATCATTTCGGATCAAGGTATAATTTTCGATGTGGACAAGAGAATCTGACAACCACGGTTTCATCCAGGTTTCTCCGTTCATGACGATGTGAGGGTTGACATTAGCAATAATGTTACGGAGTTCGTGGAAGTGAGGAATTAGACTTTGAACGTTAGCATGTACTACCTGTAAGGAATTTGGAAAGTTGTTAAAAGCATTTGTAAGCGGATTAGTACTAGGGGGCTGTGTAGGTATGGGAGCGGAGATTCCGCTCAGCTGACCACCAGTAACCTTGCCGAAAATAGAAGCATGTTCAGCACTCTCGCTTTGAGTTGCCAACCTGTACGCTATCTTGCCTAGTTATTATATGTAAATCTAATGAAGATATAATCTAAAAGTAATAGTTTGAATAGTAATTGTAGTCTAGTAATTAAAAGTCTAGTGTCTAAGTTAGTTAAAACTGTAAAATGTGTAGTGTCATGTTAGTTTCAGTCTGTCGGTTTATTTGATCCTGTCCAGTTCCGCTCGGCTCCACACACGATATTTCACACCATTGTGTTTCACAATAATCGTACCGTCTATTGTCCAACAATTGGACACAGAAAATCTAGTGATCGCTTCTTGCAACAGTTTCATCCTGATTGACGTGAGGTCTTCTCTAATTGTTTTGCCCGTTCCTTTCAGTTTCTTTTTAGATTTGAATAGTTCGTTCCGTTTGCGGTACGACACGAACTTCACTATTATCGGATGCGGCTTATCTGTACTTATCTTGCCTACCCTGTGAGTTCTGTCTATGTCCTCGTGCGTTAAATGTACTCCAATACTGTCAGCTAGCTCAATGACAATTTTGTCCGTGTCCTCACCACTCGATTCCCGCACCCCGAACACACGCAGTGATTGCCGCCGTTGATATTGTTCGAGAGCATCGGTTTTAGTTTCGAGCTGCTCCCTGAGGTCTGATATTGTCTTGTCTCTGGCTTCGAGCGCTTCCCTCATCTCCTCGATTACTTTCGTATTAAAATCTATCGACCATCACACATCTGCCGCCGAAGTGCAGGTCCAGAGTAGAAGCTCGCAATTTACAAAAATCTACTCCCGTCATCCTTAGCCCATCGGCGTCTTGCTTCTGGGGGAACAGCACGAGATAATGCAATATTTTTATCAATCTCTCTTTTTTTTTTTTTTTTTACTTCGACTTATTTTAGATTATTTCTGTGCTAGATTTGACTAAGTGGAACAAAAAGAACTCCTTATTTTCTAACTAGGCATTATGTGGGCCGAAGGAGTACTTCCTACATTCCGCGAAATATTCTGGTGCTCATATTCTAGATACATGGAAATAACACCAATACTCGTTCACAGCTGAATAGAGTTCGCTGTTACGCTTAGGGTAGACTTGCTGTAGTCGTTCAAACTTCTGTCGTATGTATCCTGTTGTCAGTTCTTGATTGTCATAATATGCTTCCGGTAGATGGTGGGTATGTGCTCTACAGTAGAGAGCATGAATTGTAGTTGTCAGAGTTACATATGTTCCCACGAGGCAAATAATCCGCTGTACGTTAAAAAATAAGCGTATGTTATTCAAGGTTCAGCATTTCTAATTTTAATAATTTTACTTGGCGTGGAGCAATTTATGTAAATACAAAGCTTTGAAAAACTCTTGGAAGTTTGAAGGAAAATCCAATCATGGTTCTGGAGCATGTTAAGGAATATGTTGAAGAAACTCTGCAGCAGCAGCAGCAGCAGAACTACGGTTCAAGCGTGAGTTGAAGTGGACTTCTATCGTGTCGAGATACCATGGCTGTCTGCAAGAATGGCGTTATTATAAGCAGCTTTCAGAGCTCCTGATGATGAGCGGAGAGGACGATACAGCTCTTTCAGTCCTGCCTAAAAGTTGCGTGAGTCTGAATTTAATAGCTTTTTGCAGCCACCATTTGTTCGTTATTTTACTGATTTCAGATTGGCACTTCTGTTTTATTTCTTGAAAACGCATTTTCTTCTCTCTGGAGGATTGAACTTAGTAACGGATAGATAGAATCCCGTCTAGGCTTCATAAGCTTCATGATTTCTTCTTTTTCATTATCAAACCAATCGTGCCTCTTCCTTTCCTCATAGCCAATTACTTTCTGTGCAGACTCTGTAATGATATTATGAAGTGTGGACCAATCATATTCTAAATTCTTTGTTTTGATTGGATGGTGAGTTATTTGTTTTAATACACATTTTTTGTACCCTCTGGGAACACTGTCAAGTTGAAACTTAGTGGTGTTGATCTTCTTCCTTGTTGGATACCGGAGGTGGATTCGTGGCTGTTTTTGGATGGTAATCCTGAATCGAATGATAATAATTTTATGATCTGTATAGCCCGGGCTGTTTTCGTGATTAGGACATCATTCTTTTCGCACTGGCGGGGGATGGCATAACACAACCCAGCATTTTCGAACTTTTTTCTTGCGGCAAGAGAGTGTGATAAGTGATCTTCATTGAACACGAGTCCGTTGTCCGTTTCTACGAATCACGCCACGTTTTCTCGCAATAGGTATATCAAAATAAGTGATAGACCTGAATATTGCATTTAAAAAGTACTGAAAAATGTTGATAATTTTGGAAATATTTATATTTCTTTGTATGAAATAGTTAAATATTGTCTTGAATTATTATATACAATGAATAATTATTGAGTATAAAATTACAATGAAATTGTTCCGAGGTATCTGTGGAACAGCAGAGGTGAAAGAAGGTGCGGGCTGGAATAACTCTCAACTACCAAATTAAAGTTAATTTAAAACTTTAACAAAGGTTATATTTTCTTTTCAACATCAACAAATGACAACAAATAACAAAAGTGTAACAGGTACCAAGAAGCAAATCAACAAATTAAAAATTATAGATTACAGTCATTACAAGTTTTGGGCTTCGAGCCCCGTTTTATATTCCTTGTGCCCTCAGCTCACAACCATAAATTACCAAAGGGCAGAAAACCCCTTCATACCAAGCAGCACCTGCCCCTAATTACAATGTTAAGCCTCCTAGAGGCACGCAGAGATCAAATTAGGAAAGAGCAATCCCGCTCTCAATTTTACAAGCCTATCAAAGGCCACAACAAACTTCACTCCTAACTGCCCTCAAGGCACACATACAGTGAAACAGTGGTATCTTGTACCCAACCTACAGGGCCTTCATATGAAGAAAACAAAACACTGGGTTAATTAAATGGCTGAAAATACCAAATTGAACGGAGGCGAAAACATGCACTCCTACACTAAGTTATTAAAACCTAAGAGGCACTAGGCCGATCATACAGGGGCTAATCCCAAGCTAGGGAGGTGACACGTATGAGAAAACTTTAATATTTTAAGGAAGAGAAGAAAAAGAGGTTATGAGAACGTAGTCACCTCAGTTTCCAAATGAAGGGGAGTTCGAGAGGGTAAAGCACTCTCTATCCCCGCTTTACAGCAAAATAAATTTATATGTTTTACATAGACAGAAGAGAATTTACATTTTAAAAGGTAGGTTACATACTAAAGGTTTCGAAACTTCCCCGAGAGTTAAACTACTGAGCTAGCAAGAACTGAAGATGTTAACAGGCCATTACCTTGTCGATGAACTGCTGCTTGAAGAAAGAGGCGCTTCCCGCCCCCTGCTACATATTCACACGCTAAGAGAGATGTTACTGAAGTGGCACCGAGTCAAGAAAATCAGCAGTTTATATACCTTGGTGGAACATTCGAGACTTTTCAAGAATGAGTAGACACACCCCCTCACCTTTATTGGATAGCTTAGAGCAACATATCTAAGTCGGAGAAGACCATGATTGGTTGGAAATAAATTAAAGAAATTTGGGATTGGCTAAATTCAAAACGGCTGGGGCTGTACCTTAATTAAGGCCACGGCCGCTTCCTTCCAACTCCTAGGCCTTTCCTATCCCATCGTCGCCATAAGACCTATCTGTGTCGGTGCGACGTAAAGCCCCTAGCAAAAAAAAAATTGAACACCGGCGGAAAGAAAGGATTTATATTGCCAACCCACAAACCACGTAACAAAATATAGTAAAAACAACACTTATGAATTCGAAATTTCTTCAAGAAAGTTCATTCCTTCGCACCAGAGTGCGTAATCATAGTTTTTAGTAGAGACATCTGGTAGAGAACGTCCACACTTCTTGATGAGTTACCCACCAAACACATCAAAATTCACACAGAGCCGTCTTCGGAAAAACTGGTGAGTTAATACAGTTTGTTAAAGTTCAGACTTTCTCCTGCAGAGGAGTTTCAACTGGCGCGATATTTGAATTAGCGGCGTGGAGGTGTACCGCCCGGTACAGAAATAATTAGCATTTATTGTAATATAATACCGATTTACACAAAAAACACATAAAGGAACAACTCTGAGGCCATGAAAGCATTTTATTTTGACAATTAAATGTGATTTAGAAGCAAACAATCTAACATTTATTCAGTATCTTTATGAATTCATAAATGTGAAAAAAATTAACAGTCCTAGATGTCCGCTTGGTATGAATGCTTGGCTCCCCAGCGTCTGACTGCATCAAGTTTGCCTTCTCTTTTCAAACACCAACAGTAGTCGGCATCATTGGTTCATCCCACGTGCCCTAGTATCTTCCTTCTGCCTCCTTGATATCCTGATGGAACCTCTCTCCCATCTCATCATTAACACCCCAAGATTTTCCTGAAAATGATCGAGATGAGAATGAAGGAATTGCAGTTTCAGACTCATTCTACGCAACTCTTTCATCTCACCCAACATCGTTTTCACTATTGTTTCGTATTGTTCATCCTTTACATTTCCTAGGAACTTCATTATGACGTCTCGTATTTAATTCCATGCATCAAGTTCCACGACATTCAGAAGCTTTCCAATTTGTGGTCCATTAAAATGCTTTCCTTGACTTTTGCATCAGATAAATGTGGAAACGTGTTGGCATTGTACTTGAAACAGGGGCTAATTTTGTCCAAAGCCTTAACGAACTGATACATGATTCCCCAGTTTGATGTGTACCGGTGGCAAAATAATTTTTTGTGGGTCAACTAATGAAACATTTGTAACATTTGTAACATTTTTCACACCAAGTGTCAAAACTTGTCTCTTGGTCCAGGAAGGTGTAGATATCTAGCTCTGCTGTCCCATTCACATAAATAACAAGGGAATTTAGTGTAGCCTGCTTGTTGCCTTAATAGAAGACCACACACCTTCAAGCCACTGCAAATATCCCACCGGTGCTCATGATACTTGATTTTATCTAAAACAGTTTCCATTGTGATATATTGTAATTTTGTTTTAGTGAAAGTGAATGTGCCACAGGAATCGAAGCTAGAATATTTCAGTTATGAAGTAGTACAGCCTTTAAGCTCCTCTTGTAGGAATCCACAAACAGCAGATTCATTGTTATCAAAAAGCAGCACTATGCCGCAGTGACACATTTTCAGACAGTAAATGGCAAATAACTTGAAAACTAGATGTGATACAATAGAACCAATGTCATTTCTGAAATCAGGAGACCTTATTTAGTTAAAACCAGGTATCGGATGCCTTGGCGCAAAAATCATGCTGGGTAGTGTAATCTATACCCCTTGTGGGTGGGGGAGGCAGACGAAGAATTCACCCACGGTATCCCACGCCTGTCGTAAGAGACGACTGAAAGGGGCGACCAAGGGATGAATGAATTAGAACCATGAAACTACTCTTGATTCGTACCATCATGCGGGGAACACCATGGGTTGTATGTACTTGCGAGTAGTATCACTAACTTGGTACGAAATAGGTTTTTGATTCGTTGCAGTAAAAAGCCTGGTCGGGTGGATTCCAGTACCCGTTCGTTGTACCCATGTGGGCAGCACCGCGGGTCTGGGCGTAGCCTGTGAGTTGTACCACTATATGAGCGACACCGTGGGTTTGCGTTGCCTGTAATTAGTACTCACTATGTGAGGAACACCACGGGGCCCTTGGGACCGGCACCCGTGACTAGTACACCTAGGTGAGGAAACTCATCGGTTTGCGTTGGCTGTAAGTGGCGCCATTGTGTGCGAAACAACATAGGTCTGCGTTACCTGTACCATCGCCCTCTAGTATACATCAGCCCCGCCACTTTAAGAATACATGCGAACATCAAGAAGTACTCACTTTCTCCACCGGAGCGCTGCAAGCGTGGCCAGTCAGAACGAGCGGCACGCAGTTCCCCACAGCTGTTAGGCCTACATTCTGATGATTTTCCTGTTGATCGGCTTACTGTTTAAGTATTTCACCCTCTCAAAACGTTCAGTCACTTCATCTCCAATGTTTTTTAAGATACTCGGGATAAGAGTTTTGCAGAATACCTGACCTAATTTTTCAGCATGATTAGAACTGTCATTTGAGTCGCACTTTAAAACCTCCGAACTCTTCAAAACAGGCAAAACTACGGTAGTTAAAGTCGTACAAGCTCCTGTATTAACAAAATTTGCAGTTCACACACGAAATCATTAACAATGTTTATAATCCACACCAACCGTTCTGATGGATAGAAGAAGACATTACACCGATCTTGCTTAAAAATTATGTCCATTAGTGGAGAACTGCATTTTTCTTGTTGAATTAGGCTACGGCATGATTCACAAGTTACTTCTTTTCTTATTTCCTTCACAACGAAACCACTGCGGAAAGCAAGCGATGCAAGTTTAATAGACACTACCTCCAGACCTGTAAAAGAAATAAGGGTATTAAGTTTACTGCATAATAACAGTATTGTTATTATGTAGAATACTGTTATCTAATAACCAACAGTAAATCAATTTTGTAAAAGTGAGTATACGTACAATGCGGCTTGTGAAGATTTTGCAGGATTTCTGTCACTGTTCCTGGAATGTTAGGGATCACTTCCGATGGGACTGATTGAGATGTCTTGACACAGCTAATAACATTCATCTCACGAGTATGTTGATTTCGCCGTTTCAAAGGAATTCCTATCTTCAAAATGTTGTTGAGGGCAAGTACTACAGCCCTTGAATCCAGCATGTCATTGTTGCCTGAAGTTCTCCTCAAAATGCTAAAGAACATTTCTAGGGAATCGCTGTTAAATACTCTAGTTAGCACAAAATGAAAGCCAGATGACAATAAGTATCGGATACAGAGAACTGTAGAACACGTAGTTAGCCGAATAGCCTCGTAAGTTTTATTGCTGAGAAAACTCGCTCCTTGCTTATGGCATGCTTCCTTCACATCTTCAAGATATACTAAAAACTCACTCTCCAGCCAGTGAAGCCTGTCATCATCTGTGTTGAAAAAATGGGCCTTGTCAGGGCAAAACTTAGCGTTGTTGTGACTGCTAACAACATGGATATTGAACCATTTCTGAATCATTTTCATGAAGTATATAGTCGCTGTGCAGTCTTGGAACAAGTGGGCTTTTGGATGTCCAGAATGTTTCTCGAGATATTCCAGAGCTGTTATTACTGGTGTAGAAAATATGGCCTTCGCTCGTTTCACATTCATTTTTTCTATGTTGTTTGGGCTTACATGTTTTCGAGTCAGAAAGCGAACAGGTTTTACCACTTGACTTGTTTGCAATTCATATAAATTCTTCACGTGAGAGCCACTTATTGTGTCTTCTCCGTCAAACATGGTCTTCTCTAAAATTGTATTTCTTACGTTCTTTAAAATGTGACATTGGTCAAATGCAAGAAATAAGGGTCGGTTCGGGTCGTTTGGGTGAGTAATTTGTGGCTTCAAAATCTTGCTATTGGAAAGTCGTCTCATCATATAAACATTGGTCTTATGATTATCGGAAACTAGACGTATTACAAGAAATCCACAAGCCTCAATCTCTCTGATAACAGACAGTGTCAGATTATACAGTTCCTTGCCTGAGATTCGTTTGGTAAAGAAGTACGCGGCTGGAAGTCTGTACTTCGTGCATAACCCCGCTATCATAAAACAAAGCAAATTATTGCCGAGAATTTCAGATTCCCTCACATTCTTGACGTTCTTAATTTCGGATATAGTATTATCTGGAACAGATGTGGTTTTGTGACCAAAGAAAGTATCTAGCTTTTTGTCATATTGCAATTGTTGTTTTATTGCCATTTCATCCACTATCAAGGAACATACTCTTTCAGCCACATTCAAACGTTCAGATTCTAAGGTTAATCTCTCTTTCACAAGATTCGTAACTCCGGTGTCGCATGAGGTGTCACCCAAATACCTGGACAGTGTGCTCTTAGAAGGCAACTTTAGTATATTTTTCCTAGCATACCTATAACCTTTGGGCGATATGCATTCCCAAACTATACTGTGTTTTACCGTGGATTCTGTCCATCTCGGAGAGCATTTCTCAACATTCGCTATTTGCTCAAGAAGGAATGAAGACTTGGCATTTAAGGGATCATGCTCGGCTGTTTTAATTATTCGTGACAAGGCTTTATGATAATTATTGTTATAAATCTCCAACTCCTGATTAGTTTTATTCAGTTCGTTTTCAAGCCGTGAAAGTTTAGCCCGCGCTCTCCACAGTTTTAGTCGCAATTTATTTGTTTCTATTTTGAGTAGCTTCTCGTCTAAAATGTCGCACTGGACATCAACGGAACGATGAAAGTCATGATTTGTGGGACACTCGTGCAGGGAAACACCTGAAGTATTACTTTCGTCACTGCTTGGCTCAGTTGATTCATATTTCCGTTTCTTACCTTTGGCAATGACTGAATGTTTTATAATAGGTCTACGTTCTGCTTTGATCTGTTGGACTTTGTAAGATGGATAAGAAGGGAAAACAGAGGGAACAGCGACATCCTGCAGTTTCTTAATTTTCAATCCAGGTCGATAGTCAGACTCACGAAAATGAAGGCTACATACCACAGAAGATCTAGAATTTAAATTGGGCCTGAAGTCTGCACTTGATATAGCTTTAAGCCATTGTTCTCTGAGGTCAGTTCGGTTAGGAAATTCGTGAAATGATACTCCTTTCACTTTACTACTCCGGCTTGTGCAGCAATACACCATTGCTATTGATAGATAGGACATTAATATGCCAAGTTAATGTAGCCTTTGGCAAGATCGTAAGCAATAACTAATTAACTAATTAAAGCAAATATGTTACGATAGCCTTCAGTGAAGTAAGAAATTAGATTAAAAGGGTATGAGAAACTCGAACGATGCGCGAGATTTAAGCATGCCTTGTAATTACTTCTTTTAATAAACTACTACCATTACATTACCTTGTTATGATGAAATAAATAGTCTGTACTTCGACTAATATCACAACTCAACACAATCTCAGTAAACTACATAAAGAAACGACACTCGACACATTGTTTACTTCTTCTTTCTTGTTGTTCCTAACGTGCCTTCAGCGCGGGTCTCGTCCACGCTTCTAGCGCCACAGCGGCCAAAGTAGTCCCTACGTGATGCTCGCAAAGAAGCACGCAAGCCGAACGAAGTGGGAAGGCTGAGAGGTATACTAGAGGGCGATGCCTGTACGAAGTACAATACTTGTGAGTATTACCATCTTTTGTGGAACACCGTGAGTCTTCGCTACTTCATTAATACCCCAACATGACACATACCATGGTTCTATTTTACTCGCGACATGTACAATTCTGTGGGGCCTTAGACTTGGATTTTGCACCCCCTTTAGACACCAAGCATCATTGTGCTTTATAAGTGGTTCCTTGGTCGGTAATAATGTTATTTTCGATCTGTATTGAGTCCGATCCACTGGTTTTTGTTTGTTTTATGTTTTGTTGGGTTCCTGTCCATCCATTCATTCTTCATGGCATATTTTATTTTTATTTTGGTCAGTGGATGCCTTTGAAATATTTGTTCTTTCATTTCGTACCATTAGTGGCCGATGACCTTCGATGTTAGGCCCCTTAAAAGAACAAGCATCATCATCAGCATCAGTGCAATCTATAATATGACAAAGTTTAGAGCTTGGGTGCATCCATGCGATCTTGAAGCGATTCGGCAGTAGGAATTGGGTATTGGTGATAAGGAGGTAATGCTCCGAACACAGTCCAAGAAATAACTTCTTATATTTAAGTTTTGAAAATGTATATGGCAATTTTTGGAATTAAATTTAACTGTAGGCAGGTTATCGTAAAATTTCCGCTGGATAAAGCGGTTTTTGGTACAATCCCTTGAAATAAGGAACAGCAAAGTTTTGGAACAACAGTGATACATCCAGGCTTTAGTAATCAAGAATTATGGTTTCGTACATTGAAAAAGTGTTACGCAATACCTTTACAAAATAGTTTGGGAAAGGCGTTTGTTTTACCACTAGTCAAATGTTAATAATTCTTAATACATTTTCCAAAGAATTGTCCTCATATTCACGCAGTTCTCCCTCTTCAACACCTTCACACACTTTGTATAAAAATATATCATTGATTTCCTCATCTCGGCGGTTTTTGGTAGCACGAGAGCACGTTCATGGTACAGGTCACTGAGCATTTTGGACTTTAATTTGTCATTACATTTCGTCTCATTTCGTACCATTAGAGGCCGATGACATAGACGCTAAGCCCCCTTAAAACAACAAGCATCATTATCATCAACAACAATTCAAATCCCTTTGGTGGAAGGCTATCGAACAGAGTACTAATATTACCTTGATTTTAGGGTTTGTGCAAATTGCTGTTTATATTTTGCACTTCGGTAATGGATTCATCCCAAGCCAACTCTTCGAATATTAATTCCTGATCATTTCGCTGTGCACAGCCTCAGTAAAGAGGAATAATTACGTCGAAATTATCAACGTTTTTAGTAAGAGTTCAAACATTTCAATGCCAACAATGCTAAATTGACGTGATTGTTGAACACGTAAAGATGGGATTTATGTGATGAATTGATTTGATTATCGCTATAATATTTAGGAGTGCCCATTCGCCCTTACTGATTTGTTTATGAATTGATGGGTTCGTTCTAGAACTGCCTGATTTAGTGGTACCGTACCCCTGTCATTTGCAATTTAATTCCCAGTCTCTGTTTACTTTCTGCAATGTCTATTGTTTCGATACCGTCACGTATATTTCCATTCAGTGGTGCAAATATTTCTGAGTCCACCTGTCAAGTATAGCTTCATCACTGCTGAAGTTTGTGCCACCCTTATCTTTCTACAGATTTTTCGTCTTTACTAACTTCTATTAAGAAAACGTCAGTTTAATTGAAACCTTACAGATGCTCTTGACTCGACGAGTCCTATTCCCTCATTCTTCTTCCCCTCTTGCCAGTCTGCGTTCATCCACAGTTTTTGTTGCCTGGTTATCTTGCATCTCTCGTTTGCACCATTTAAAAAAAATCAGAAACGTCCTTAGTCTTGACAACTTCTCGACGAATTCTTATCCTTAGGTATTATCTGCAGTAGTTACGAGGACATCTATGAGGTTCCTGTTAAATCACCGAGTAAATTAATTCCCACCACCTTGCCGCTATTTGCGCGTGAAGCACTTTTCACGACAGCGGTTGTTTGTTAGACTGCATATTGGTTTGTTTTAATGCCAGTATTGTAACGGCGTTCTGATCTGATCTTTTGAAATAATCAGTTACTTCTGGGAGAAT
This sequence comes from Anabrus simplex, assembly GCF_040414725.1. Taxonomy (NCBI): domain Eukaryota; kingdom Metazoa; phylum Arthropoda; class Insecta; order Orthoptera; family Tettigoniidae; genus Anabrus; species Anabrus simplex. Next base: position 159,697,535 of record NC_090268.1, read on the forward strand.
CATATAGTCCATTGATCGCTTTTCCAATGGTCCTGTGTGTACTTGGTGAAAGTAATGTGTGAAAATTTAGCAATGCGTATACATTTACGGAGGAAGATTTGCAGATATTAGTGCTTAAATACTTAAAATCATGAATATTGTGCAAGTAGTAACTGGAGAAGTGAGGTATGTGTCACTTTGAAAACGGGATTTTTTTAGTTGATGAGTGTGTTTTGGAAGTATTGGCGTATGGTTGTGCGAATTTTTGTCAGCCAGGTGTGTGGGTTTAGGGGTTGGGATATTGCGGGTGGGTGGGTGGGCCCCTCGGGATGCGGTGTTGTGTTTTTCTGCTGTGTTCTTCTTGGATACGGTAGGTCAATTTTCATGGGAATGTGTGAACGGAAGTGGTCTTTTAGATTACTTTGTCCGCAAGACGGTATAGTAGCTTTTCTGCCGTTTAAAACATCAATTTTGGAACACTGCGAGGGAACTGTATTTTGGGGTGGGTGTGGGTATGGTTGTGGGGTTACGGGTTTGTTGAATTTAAGGGTTGTAGGATATGGTTGTGAGTGAATTTTTTTCTGTAAATATATCCTTCTCTTTTTTTCTTATTCACCTTATTTGAATTTCTTCTGTGCTAATAATGTTCTGAAGTTCCATACACTAATAGTGGTCAACGTAGGTTTATTTCCTTCACGATTTCGACCGCAAGTTGGGGTAACCCTCTGAGTGCGGTTACGCATACAGGTTTTGAAAGCGACTACCGATGTTAAGTTCGCATTTGCTAAGGCCTTCCCCATTCAGGGGGTGCTGTGGTGGTCTTAAACTGGCCTGCCCATTCACAGATGCAGGAGCGGACCCCTGAGTAGTCACAGGCTTTCAGGAAGGCGACCATCACACATCTGCCGCCGGCGTGCAGGTCCAGCTCGCAATTTACAAAAATCTACTCCCATCATCCTTAGCCCATCAGCCTTTTGCTTCTGGGGGGAACAGCACGAGGTAATGCAATATATGTATCAACCTTTTTTTTTTTTTTTTTTACTTCGGCTTATTTTAAATTATTTCTGTGCTATATTTGGCTAAGTGGAACAAAAAGAATTCCCTATTTTCCTACTAGGCATTATGTGGGCCGAAGGAGTACTTCCTACATTCCGCGAAATATTCTGGTGCTCAGATTCTAGTATATGGAAATAACACCAATACTCGTTCACAGCTGAATAGATTTCGCTGTTTCGCTTAGGGTAGACTTGCTGTGGTCGTTCAAACTTCTGTCGTATGTATCCTGTTGTCATTTCTTGATTGTCATAATATGCTTTCGGTAGATGGTGGGTATATGCTCTACAGTAGAGAGCATGAATTGTAGTAGTCAGACTTACATATGTTCCCACGAGGCAAATAATCCGCTGTACGTTAAAAAATAAGCGTATGTTATTCAAGGTTCAGCATTTCTAATTTTAATAGTTTTACTTGGCGTGGAGCAATTTATGTAAATACAAAGCTTTGAAAAACTCTTGGAAGATTGAAGGAAAATCCAATCATGGTTCTGGAGCATGTTAAGGAATATGTTGATGAAAAGCTTCAGCAGCAGCAGAACTACGGTTCAAGAGTGAGTTGAAGTGGACTTCTATCGTGTCGAGATACCATGGCTGTCTGGAAGAATGGCGTTATTATAAGCAGCTTTCAGAGTTCCTGATGATGAGCGGAGAGGACGATACAGCTCTTTCAGTCCTGCCTAAAAGTTGCGTGAGTCTGAATTTAATAGCTTTTCGCAGCCACCATTTGTTCGTTATTTTACTGATTTCAGACTGGCACTTCTGTTTTATTTCTTGAAAACGCAATTTCTTCTCTCTGGAGGATTGAACTTAGTAGCGGATAGATAGGAATCCAGTCTAGGCTTCATAAGCTTCATGATTTCTTCTTTTTCATTATCAAACCAATCGTGCCTCTTGCTTTCCTCATAGCCAATTACTTTCTGTGCAGACTCTGTAATGATATTATGAAGTGTGGTCCAATCATATTCTAAATACCTTGTTTTGATTGGATGGTGAGTTATTTGTTTTAATACACATTTTTTGTACCCTCTGGGAACAATGTCAAGTTGAAACCTAGTGGTGTTGATCTTCTTCCTTGTTGGATACCGGAGGTGGATTCGTGGCTGTTTTTGGATGGTAATCCTGAATCGAATGATAATAATTTTATGATCTGTATTTCTCGGGCTGTTTTCGTGATTAGGACATCATTCTTTTCGCACTGGCGGGGGATGGTATAACACAACCCAGCATTTTCGAACTTTTTTCTTGCGGCAAGAGGTGTGATATGTGATCTTCACTGAACACGAGTCCGTTGTCCGTTTCTACGTATCACGCCACGTTTTCTCGCAATAGGTATATCAAATAAGAGATAGACCTGAATATTGCATTTAAAAAGTACTGAAAAATGTTGATAATTTTGGAAATATTTATATTTCTTTGTATGAAATACTTGAATATTGTCTTGAATTATTATATACAATGAATAATTATTGAGTATAAGATTACAATGAAATTGTTCCGAGTTATCTGTGGAGCAGCAGAGGTGAAAGAAGGTGCGGGCTGGAATAGCTCTCAACTACCAAATTAAAGTTAATTTAAAACTTTAACAAAGGATATATTTTCTTTTCAAAATCAACAAATGACAACAAATAATAAAAGTGTAACAGGTACCAAGTAGCAAATCAACAAATTAAAAATTATAGATTACAGTCATTACAAGTTTTGGGCTTCGAGCCCCGTTTTACATTCCTTGTGCCCTCAGCTCACAACCATAAATTACCAAAGGGCAGAAAACCCCTTCATACCAAGCAGCACCTGCCCCTACTTACAGTGTTAAGCCTCCTAGAGGCACGCAGAGATCAAATTAGGAAAGAGCAGTCCCGCTCTCAATTTTACAAGCCTATCAAAGGCCACAACAAACTTCACTCCTAACTGCCCTCAAGGCACACATACAGTGAAACAGGGGTATCTTGTACCCAACCTACAGGGCCTTCACATGAAGAAAACAAAACACTGGGTTAATTAAATGGCCCAAAATACTAAATTGAAAGGAGGCGAGCACATGCACTGCTACACAAAGTTATTAAAATCTAAGAGGCACTAGGCCGATCATACAGGGGCTAATCCCAAGCTGGGGAGGTGACACGTATGAGAAAACTTGAATATTTTAAGGAAGAGAAGAAAAAAAGGGTATGAGAACGTAGTCACCTCAATTTCCAAATGAAGGGGAGTTCGAGAGGGTAAAGCACTCTCTATCCCCGCTTTACAGCAAAATAAATTTATATGTTTTACATAGACAGAAGAGAATGTACATTTTAAAAGGTACGTTACATACTAAAGGTTTCGAAACTTCCCCGAGAGTTAAACTACTGAGCTAGCAAAAACTGAAGATGTTAACAGTCCATTACCTTGTAGATGAACCGCTGCTTGAAGAAAGGGCGCTTCCCGCCCCCTGCTACATATTCACAGTCTAAGAGAGATGTTACTGAAGTGGCACCGAGTCAAGAAAATCAGCAGTTTATATACCTTGGTGGAACATTCGAGACCTTTCAAGAATGAGTAGACACACCCCCTCACCTTTATTGGATAGCTTAGAGCAACATATCTATGTCGGAGAAGACCATGATTGGTTGGAAATAAATTAAAGAAATTTGGGATTGGCTAAATTCAAAACGGCTGGGGCTGTACCTTAATTAAGGCCACGGCCGCTTCCTTCCAACTCCTAGGCCTTTCCTATCCCATCGTCGCCATAAGACCTATCTGTGTCGGTGCGACGTAAAGCCCCTAGCAAAAAAAATTGAAAACAGGCGGAAAGAAAGGATTTATATTGCCAACCCACAAACCACGTAACAAAATATAGTAAAAACAAAACTTATGAATTCGAAATTTCTTCAAGAAAGTTCATTCCTTCGCACCAGAGTGCGTAATCATAGTTTTTAGTAGAGACATCTGGTAGAGAACGTCCACACTTCTTGATGAGTTACCCACCAAATACATCAAAATTCACACAGAGCCATCTTCGGAAAAACTGGTGAGTTAATACAGTTTGTTAAAGTTCAGGCTTTCTCCTGTAGAGGAGTTTCAACTGGCGCGATATTTGAATTAGCGGCGTGGAGGTGTACCGCCCGGTACAGAAATAATGAGCATTTATTGTAATATAATACCGATTTACACAAGAAGCACATAAAGGAATAACTCTGAGGCAATGAAAGCATTTTATTTTGACAATTAAATGTGATTTAGAAGCAAACAATCTAACATTTATTCAGTATCTTTATGAATTCATAAATGTGAAAAAAATTAACAGTCCTAGATGTCCGCTTGGTATGAATGCTTGGCTCCCCAGCGTCTGACTGCATCAAGTTTGCCTTCTCTTTTCAAACACCAACAGTAGTCGGCATCATTGGTTCATCCCACGTGCCCTAGTATCTTCCTTCTGCCTCCTTGATATCCTGATGGAACCTCTCTCCCATCTCATCATTAACACCCCAAGATTTTCCAGAAATTCATCGAGATGAGAATGAAGGAATTGCAGTTTCAGACTCATTCTACGCAACTCTTTCATCTCACCCAACATCGTTTTCACTATTGTTTCGTATTGTTCATCCTTTACATTTCCTAGGAACTTCATTATGACGTCTCTTATTTAATTCCATGCATCACACGACATTCAGAAGCTTTCCAATTTGTGGTCCATTAAAATGCCTTCCTTGACTTTTGCATCAGATAATTGTGGAAATTTGTTGGCATTGTACTTGAAACAGGGGCTAATTTTGTCCAAAGCCTTAACGAACTGATACATGATTCCCCAGTTTGATGTGTACCGGTGGCAAAATAATTTTTTGTGGGTCAACTAATGAAACATTTGTAACATTTGTAACATTTTTCACAGCGAGTGTCAAAACTTGTCTCTTGGTCCAGGAAGGTGTAGATATCTAGCTCTGCTGTCCCATTCACATAAATAACAAGTGAATTTAGCGTAGCCTGCTTGTTGTCCTAATAGAATACCACACACCTTCAAGTCACTACACATATCCCACCGGTGCTTATGATATTTGATTTTATCTAAAACAGTTTCCATTGTGATATATTGTAATTTTGTTTTAGTGAAAGTGAATGTGCCACAGGAATCGAAGCTAGAATATTTCAGTTATGAAGTAGTACAGCCTTTAAGCTCCTCTTGTAGGAATCCACAAACAGTAGATTCATTGTTATCAAAAAGCAGCACTATGCCGCAATGACACATTTTCAGACGTAAATGGCAAATAACATGAAAACTAGATGTGATACAATAGAACCAATGACATTCCTGAAATCAGGAGACCTTATTTTTAAAACCACGTATCAGATGCTTTGCCGCAAAGATCATGCTGCGTAGTGTAATCTATAATATGCCAAAGTTTAGAGCTTGGGTGCATCCATGCGGTCTTGAAGCGATTCGGCAGTAGGAATTGGGTATTGGGGATAAGGAGGTAATGCTCCGAACACAGACAAAGAAGTAACTTGAAAATGTATATGGCAATTTTTGGAATTACGTTTAACTGTAGGCAGGTTATCGTAAAATTTCCGCTGGATAAGGCGGTTTTTGGTACAATCCCTTGAAATAAGGAACAGAGAAATTTTGGAACAACAATCATACATGCAGGCTTTAGTAATCAAGAATTATGGTTTCGTACATTGAGAAAGTGTTATGCAATACCTTTACAAAATAGTTTGGAAAAGGCGTTTGTTGTTACCACTAGTCAAATGTTAATAACTCTTATTTCATTTTCCAAAGAATTATCTTCATATTCACACAGTTCTCCCTCTTCAACACCTTCACACTCTTTGTCTAAAAAGATATCATAGATAACCACATCTCGCCGGTTTTTGGTAGCACGATAGCACGTTCTGGGTATTGATCAGTGAGCATTTTGAACTTTAATTTGTCATTATATTTCGTCTCATTTCGTACCATTAGAGGCCGATGACATAGACGCTAAGCCCCTTTAAACAACAAGCATCATTATCATTGTTACGGAGTTATCCGTGGAAGGCAGACGTGAAAGAAGGTGTGGACTGGAATGGGTCCAACTACAAGTTCGAAAGATGAATTAAAATTTCAACAAAGGTTATATTTTCAAAACTTAACAATGCTGACATAGAATTTGAAAACTTAACAAGTCAACAACAAGCTAAAATCAGATACAAAGAAATTACAAGTGTTAGGGGATTATTAAAAGGTCTGGGCTTCGGGCGCCCACAATCACAATCCTTGAGCTATTAGCCCAACTTTACCAAGGTACAAAATTGAACAAAGGGGCAGAAAACCCCATCACGCCAAGGAGCACTTGCTCCTAATTACAATGTTAAGCCTCCTAGAGGCACACAGAGATCTAATTTAGGAAAGAGCAGACCCGCTCTCAAAGTTCTAGCATATCAGGAAGCCATAAGCAGACTTCACACTAACTGCCCCCAAGGCACACATATAATGGTACAGGGGTACCTCGTACCCAATCTACTGGGCCTTCTCAGGAAGGAAAACAAAACGAGTTAAATAAATGGCCCAAAATACAAAATTAAATGGAGGCGATTACTTGCACACCTACGCTAAAGTTTTTTCTAAACAACCTATGTGGCGCTAGGCCGATAATACAGGGGCTAATCCCAAGCTAAGGAGGTGACTCGTATGAGAAAAATTTAATACATTAAGGAAGAGAGGAAACGGTTATGCAAACGTAGTCACCTCAATTTCAAAATGAAGGGGAGCTCGAGAGGGTAAAGCACTCTCTATCCCCGCTTTACAGTAAAAGAGATTTGTAGATTTTACATAGACAGAAGAGGAATTTACATTTTAAAAGTGGTAGGTTACATAATAAAGGTTTCGAACCTTCCCCGAGTGTTAAACTGCTGAGCTAGCAAGAAATAAAGATGTTAAAAGGCCATTACCTTGCAGAAGAACTGCTGCTTGAAGAAAGAGGCGCTTCCCGCCCCCTGCTACATATCCACACACTAAGCTAGATGTTACTGAAATGGCACCGAAACAAGAAAATCAGGAGTTTTTATACTCCCGTGGAAAATTCGAGACCATTCAGGAATGAGTAGACACACCCCCCAATTTAATTGGTAGACAAATAATTACACAAGGATTTTCGAAGAAGAAAGCAATGATTCGAGAAAAATTAATTACAGAAATTAGTGATTGGTTAAATTCAAAACAGGCGGAAGGAAAGGATTAATGTTGCCAACCCACAAACCACAAAACAAAATTTAGTAAACACAAAACTCAGGAATACAAAATTTCTTCAGGAGAATACATTCCATTTCACCAGAGTGTTTTACCATAGTTTTTGGTAGAGACATCTGTTAGAGAACGTCCACACTTCTAGATCAATTACAAACAAAAACACATCAAAATTCACTCAGAGCAATCTTCGGAGAAACTATTGAGTTAATACAGATTTTCAAGGTTGAGGCTTTCTCCTGTAGAGGAGTTTCAATTGGCGCAATGTTTGAACAAGCGGTGTGGAGGTGTAAGGCCCGGTATAATCATCAACAACAATTCAGATCACTTTGGTGGAAGGCTATCGAACAGAATATTAATATTACCTTGATTTTATGGTTTGTCCAAATTGCTGTTTATATTTGCACTTCGGTAATGGATTCATCCCAAGCCAACTCTTCGAATATTAATTCCTGATCATTTCGCTGTGCACAGCCTCAGTAAAAAGGAATAATTACGTCGAAATTATCAACGTTTTTAGTAAGAGTTCAAACATCTCAATGCCAACAATGCTAAATTGACGTGATTGTTGAACACGTGAAGATGGGATTTATGTGATGAATTGATTTGATTATCGCTATAATATTTAGGAGTGCCCATTCGCCCTTACTGATTTGTTTATGAATTGATGGGTTCGTTTTAGAACTGCCTGATTTAGTGGTACCGTACCCCTGTCATTTGCAATTTAATTCCCAGTCTCTGTTTACTTTCTGCAATGTCTATTGTTTCGTTGCCGTCAGGTATATTTCCATTCACTGGTGCAAATATTTCTGAGTCGACCTGTCAAGTATAGCTTTATCACTGATGAAGTTTGTGCCACCCTTATCTTTATACAGAACTACCCTTGTTTGTAAGATTTTTCGTCTTTACTAACTTCTATTAAGAAAACGTCAGTTTAATTGAAACCTTACAGATGCTCTTGACTCGACGAGTCCTATTCCCTCATTCTTCTTCTCATGTTTGATAGTCTCTGTTCTTCCCCTCCTGCCAGTCTGCCTTCATCCACAGTTTTTGTAGCCTGGTTATCTTGCATCTCTCGTTTGCACCATTAAAAAAAATCAGAAGCGTCCTTATTCTTGACAATTTCTCGACGAATTCTTATCCTTAGGTATTATCTGCAGTAGTTGCGAGGACATCTATGAGGTTCCTGTTAAACCGCCAAATAAAATCATTCCCACTACCTTGCTGCTATTTGCGCGTGAGCATTTCACGACTGCGGTTGTTTTGTTAGTCTGCATATTGATCTGATTTAATGCTAGCATAGTAACGGCGTTTTGAGCTTCTCGAATAATGACTTTCTTTTGGTGAGCTCAATAGTCCATTCATCGATTTTCTAAAGTCCCAGGATGTATTTGGGGAGAGTAAATGTGTAAATATTTATCAATGGGTATAAATGTACGAAGGAAGAATGAAAGATATTAGTGCTTAAATACTTAAAACCATGAACCTTATGCAAGTAATTGGCGAGGAATGGTTTGTAGCATTATGAAAAGTGTGATCAGTGATCAGTGTGTTTTGGAATATTTGGCGTACGGTTTCGTGCTTTTTTTCTGTGCGTTGTGTGGTTTTTGGGCTTTAATATTGAGGGTGGGTGGGGAGGGTCCCTCTGGATGTGATGTCTCGTTTTTCTACTGTGTTTTTCTTGAACACGGTAGGATATTTTTCATGGGAATGTGCGAACGGCAGTGGTTATTTAGGTTACATTTTCTGCAAAAATTATAGTACGTCGTCTGCCGTTTTAAAAATCAATTTTCCATCACTACGAGGGAACTGTATTTTGGGGTGGGTGTGGGTGTGGGTGTGGGAATGGCTTGTGGGGTTACAGTTTTGTTGAATTTTTGAAGGCTCTATGATATAGTTGTGAGGGAATATTTTTCTGTACCTTTATCGTCTCTTTTTCGATATTTACTTCGGTTTAATTCAAATTCTTTTCCGTGCTAGACTTGGCTAAGTGCAGAGAAAATGGAATCACTATTTTCTAACGTGGCATTCTATGGGCTGGAGGAGTACTTTCAACATTCCGTTAAATATTCTGCTCCTCATACTATAGATATATTGAAAGAACACCAAGGCCTTGCCAACCAAATAAATATAACATATAGAGATGTGTTCCTTTTCGATCGAAATGGGTGCTACTCGTTCACAGCTGAATAGGGATCGCTTGTTCTCTTAACGGTAGACATGTTGTAGTCTTTTAAAACTTCTGTCGTATGTAGCCGGTTGTCAGTTCCTGCTGGTCATGGCACGCTTTCGGTAGATGTTGGGTATTAACTCTACAGTAGAGAGCATTAATTGGAGTATTCAGAGTTACATATGTTCCCACAGGGCTAATACTCCGATGTACGTTAAGTCAAAGTTAGCCTTCGATGCTGTATTATCTCTGTCCAGCGTCATAGTCATTATAGGTCTATCTTCGACAATGCCAAATAAACAGATGCTTATAACGGTTGAGCATTTCTAATTGTAATTGTTTTACCTGCCATGGAGCGCTAAGATTCTTATGTAAATGCAAAGGTGCGATAAAATCTTGGCAGTTTGGAAGAAACTTGATTCAGGATTTGGGAGTATGTTATATGAACTTATTGAAGAAATACTTCAGCTGCAGCAGAACTAAGATTCGAGAGTGAGGTCTTTAGTGGTACTGAGCTTTTGCATCAAAATATAAAGTACAAGTTATATCTTGCTGGAATACCTCTGTAAAATCACTTCAATATCATTTCAAAACGCCGAACATTCTTCAGTCAGTTAAAAATTCATTACGAATTATACCATCAGCCACACCAGTAGCCTCTTCAAATTGCGGCTAGACTTATCTTGTATTATGAGCACCATGTCTGGAAATCATTCATACCTGTAACTGAATCCATCAGTTTCGTATTTTGATCTGAGAGAATGAAGTTACGTACATATTTTTGTCTTCGTTCATAGGAGCATGTTAAGTACATCAGCACTATGTCTGGAAAACATTCATACCTGTAAATGAATCCAATTTCGTATTTTGATCTGAGAGAATGAAGTTACGTACATATTTTTTGTCATTGTTTCTAGGAGCATGTCAGGTACAGTAATAACGAGAGTGAGAGTAAGAGGAAATTGGATAAGGCCGATGACCTAGATGTAAGGCCTATTAAAGCAACAAGGATAATGATCATCATGCAATAAAATGCAATGCAATACAATCAATATTTTTTTCAAAACAAAATCTCGAACAGTTTATGAAACTCACTATATTGTACGTATCTAATTGCCGTCGAACTATATATTAAACAATTTGTCCAATGTTATAAATGTACTTATGTAATTAATGTGTGTTTACATATCGTGTGCCATAAAAGGACTTTTCATCTACATCTCTCAGCAATGCATACTTTTCTGCATATATTTCAGTCTCACCAGCCATCCTAGATTGTATCTCCGACGTCAAGTTATCCGTCAGCAACACGATAGTTCCCGCGTCAATATGTGTCTAGCGAGACATCCATGATGGCTTGGTTGGTCTCCATAGAAAGATGTTACTGGAAAAACGTTCACATGACTGCCTCAAGAAATATTCTAGGTCTCCCACCTTGAAGGTGAAGGATCCCTTTAGTAAATACAATTCAAATCGCAACGGGGGAAGTCTATCAAAGCAGAACATACAAATTACCTGGATTTTTCGGGCTTGTCCTAATTGCTGTTTTGTTTTGCACTTCGATAATGGATTTATCTTAAGGCCAACAAATCACTAAGGTAGCCGTTTGTTATCATTTAAGTGTTCTGTGTCCACTAATCATTCACCGTCTGAATTAGGCTATGTTCTCAATATTTTTCTTTCTCTCTTCTTGTCATCTTTTAAATCTCTTGAAATATCCTACTATGATACCTTCAATTCATGGTTTGCATTTACAATACGAAATACTTTACATATCTCTACTTTCTGATATAGTCTACAGTTTAACTATATTATCGAGGTTATACATCCTGTACTATGGCTACAAATGACACCAATAAGAGTACCAATGGTATCAAAACACAATGTCAATTTCGCGGGCAAATGTATAAAGGCCTTAGGATGCATATAAGTAAGTCACACCCAGAGCAATTCAGAGCCTGCTTGCAGAATCCATCTATGACCACACCTAGCCAATCTAAGATCATATTCCTCTTTCTAGTAAAAATGATCAGTCAACGAAGTTGGATATAACCTCTGATCAAAGAGAGCAAAATAATAAACCTTACGACGACGAACTGAATAAATGTCTAGGTATTTTTCAGCATGAATTGAATGATGATGAATTCAATGAACAATTCACTAATTTTTTTAACTTCCTTGCCACAGCTACAGAACTACTGCCAGGTCCAATGAGTCCAGTTGCTAGATATATTGAAGCTTAAACGTGGCACTTACAAAAATAACAACCGACGATATGAAACCTCCAGTAACCCACAGAGATCCTCTAAGAATGATCGTGAACGTCGGAAGGCTAAATTCGAATATGAACTGACTTAATATGAATATTTTTACCAAAGGAGGAAAGCAATTAGACAAATTTTAACTGGCAGAACTAATAATATGAAACTAGAGAAAGATGTTGTTGAAGGATATTTTAGGAACAGATTTGAAACTCCTAATGATTGCATGAGAGACTCCCATATTGATTATACGAATGATACAATTTCAGTATCTCGAGAGTTAGTTTTCTCTATTATCAAGAGCATAGCAATTGACACTAGCCCAGGTCCGGATAAGGTTTTATTGAAATCTGTTTATGATCCACTTGCTGCTAATACTTTAGCCCATATCTTCATAAGAATATTTGAAAGTGGGTTCATTCCTGAGGTTCTCAAGGCAGCGAGAACTGTTCTTATACATAAAGGCGGTGAAGAGAATGATCTGTCCAAATGGAGACCGATTAGTATTTGCTCCATTATTCGGCGCATATTTAGTTAGATCCTTGATAAAATTGTAAGGGAATAAATCCCTTTGTACAAGTTCCAAAGAGGTTTTGTCATGACCCCTCGCTCTTTCATTAAAGTGAAAATTGTTGATGGCATTTTACCAACAGCTGTAATGAAAAAGATTTCGATCTGCGTAGTATTCCTCGACATCAGCAAAGCGTTCCATAGTATTGGACACAATCACTTAAAGGCTACAATAGTGGACTCTATACTACCCAGATCCATTAAGAAGTTACTAGTCAATGTTCTCACAGAAAATACAACAAAAGATCAAACTGCTCGTGGTCATACAGATAAGATAAACATGAAATGTGGAGCGATGCAAGCAGATGCCATTTCACTTTTTTATTTAACTGGGGTATAAACCACATCCTTGATGAACTCAGAGACATCAAAGTATCAGAAATGTATGGTCTTCAATTGAGTCCTAACACTTTACCTTTAACATCCCTATGCTTTGCCGACGTCCTGATGATCATAACTAAAGACCAAGCAGCAGCTTCTATCCTAGTCACTTCTATCATAAATCTGCTTCAAGAAATAGGTTTGATTATAAATGCAGACAAATCAAATGCCATTATAATATAAATGGTAGACTTCATTCTGATGATATCGTGACGGTCTCTGGAAACATTACAGGTATAAATGATGGCGAAGAAATAACGTATATAGGGGCAACCTTCAGACAGACTATAGTCTTCAATGAAAGTCAGGTACTTGAAAAATCGAAAGTTACAGTAGATCAGATTACCAGGACTCACTTACTCCAACCGCATCAAAAACTGACTGTAATAAATTAGTTTATTGGCCCTACACTGATATACCCCTTCCAGACTGTTTCGGTTGAGAAAATTCCCAAATCAAATCCGTTAAAAGCCGACAACATGATCAGAAGGGCACTTAAAGAAAAACTACAACATCAGAGTGACTCACCGACAAGTGTGATCTATTCGAGCCACAAATATAAAGAGTTAGCTCTAATGCGCGCTACTTGGGAATCGTACCTTCAACAGCTGAACACCAATCTCTAGCTAGAAGCTGTGAATGATTCGCACGGAAATGCTGTTAGAAATTTCACAGGAATAAATACTCGCTGCCTATCTGAACTTCAACTCAATGAAGAGGCATCAACGAAATCTGTTAGAAAAGTGCGCGATATACTTAGAACACGCAAATTAGATGCTTGATGTGCAAATCCACAGACAGGAAGAGTTGTTGCGTTATTTCCTCAAGTTCCTGCTGCTAATTCTTGGGTTACCAGAAGAGATCGTTTAACTTGTTCGGAATGGAGTGAGATGTTGAAGATGACCGCGATGGTTGCATCAGTACCTATTCTGCTGGGACGTCCTATCAGCACAGGCCACCGCAGACACCGGAGTGAGTACGAAACCTTACCACATGTGTTGGGGAGTTGCCCTCAAGGGGAACTGCTTAGGATAAAAACGCCATAACATCATCAGAAACCTGATTGCTAATGCTCTTCGTCTCAAAAATCTAGAAGTGTACGAAGAAGTCCACTTCATCGCCGAATGAGGCAGCACTCGCAGGATTGATATTATAGCGATTGACAGACGGAGGAACGAAGCAGAAATTATTGATCGTACGGTACGCTTTCAATCTTCAGCCTCTCAACAGACTGACGTTGACAACGAGAAGAACGATATCTTTAATCCAACATTCCCTTTCTCTCTTGAGTCGAATAACCTTTAAAAAAATACGGTGGCAGAACATTTCTTTGGCGGGAGGGGAACAATTCCCAAATCCTTTGTCACATGGCGACAAAAATATAAACTAGCGAGAAGTCTACAGGATGAAATAGTCGTCTCACTCATCAGATACTCCGTTTCGATTCTTCGCCACCATTTATATGGAGTTAATGCTATTTAACATGGTTAATTGTAACCTATCATTTTTTAACATTTATCTGCTTTATCTTCCCTCAAAATTGTTATTGTGTATTATTCTGTGTCTTAAGGCAAATCTAGGGTGTCCTGGATCAGACTAAATAAAGAAAGATTAATTCTTGATCATTTCGCTATGAACAGCCTAAGTAAAGAGGCATAGTTACTTTGAAATTACGAATGTTTTATTGTAAGATTTCAAATATTTCTATGCCAACAATGCCAAATTTATGTGAATGTGGAGCACTTGAAGATGAGATATATGTGGTTAATTGTTTCGGTAATCGCTATCATATAGTGCAGTGCCACCATTAGTGCGCATTAGCCCTGACTGATTAGATTATGAATTGAAGGTGTGGTTTTATAACTGCCTGATTTTTCGCATTTGCAATTTAGTACCCACGCTCTATTTATTTTTTGCAATGTCCATCCTTTCTTTGCCGTCTCGTATATTTCCACTCACTTTTGCATTATATTTCTGAGTCAACCTGTCAAGTATAGCTTCATCACTGCTGAAGATTGTGCCACCCTTATCTCAATACAGAACTGTCCTTTTTTGTAAGTTCCTTCGTCTTTAAAACTTCTATTAAAACGTAAGTTTGAGACATTAGCGATGCTTAGACTCTACGAGCTCTGTTACCTCATTCTTCTTTTCTTGTTTAATAGTGTCTGTTCCTCCCCTCTTGGCAAATGTACGTTCATCCACAGTCTTCCTAGCTTGTTATCCTGGATCTCCCTTATGTCCCATTTTAAGTATCAAAAACGTCTTTACAGTCTTGATGAAATCAAACGTTGCACTCTAGACAACTTTTTGTCGTAAGGTATTATCTTCAGCAGTTACAAAGACATCTATGATGTTCCTGCTAAACCGCCAAATAAAATCATTCTCACTACCTTGCTGCTATTTGCGCGTGAGCATTTCACGACTGCGGTTGTTTTGTTAGACTGCATATTGATCTGATTTAATGCTAGCATAGTAACGGCGTTTTGAGTTTCTCGAATAATGACTTTCTTTTGGTGAGCTCAATAGTCCATTCATCGATTTTCTAAAGTCCCAGGATGTATTTGGGGAGAGTAAATGTGTAAATATTTATCAATGAGTATAAATGTACGAAGGAAGAATGAAATATATTAGTGCTTAAATACTTAAAACCATGAACCTTATGCAAGTAATTGGCGAGAAGTGGTTTGTAGCATTATGAAAAGTGTGATCAGTGTGTTTTGGAGCTTTTTTTCTGTGCGTTGTGTGGTTCTTGGGCTTTGATATTGAGGGTGGGTGGGAAGGGTCCCTCTGGATGTGGTGTTGTGTTTTTCTCCTGTTTTTTTCTTGCAGACGATAGGTTATTTTTCACGGGAATGTGCGAACGGCAGTGGTTATTTAGGTTACATTTTCTGCAAAAATTATAGTACGTGGTCTGCCGTTTTAACAGTCAATTTTCCAACACTGCGAGGGAACTGTATTTTGGGGTGGGTGTGGGTGTGGGTTTGGGTGTGGGTGTGGGTATGGTTTGTGGGGTTAGAGTTTTGTTGAATTCTTCAAGGCTCTATGATATAGTTGTGAGGGAATTTTTTTCTGTACCTTTATCGTCTCATTTTCGATTTTTACTTTGGTTTAATTTAAATTCCTTTCCGTGCTAAACTTGGTTATGTGCGAAGAAAATGGAATCACTATTTTCTAACGTGGCATTCTATGGGCTGGAGGAGTACTTTCAACATTCCGTTAAATATTCTGGTCCTCATATTATAGATATATTGAAAGAACACCAAGGCCTCGCCAACCAAATAAATATAATATATAGAGATGTGTTCCTGTTCGATCGAAATGGGTGCTACTCGTTCACAGCTGAATAGGGATCGCTGGTTCTCTTAACGGTAGACATGTTGTAGTGTTTTAAAACTTCTGTCGTATGTAGCCGGTTGTTAGTTCCTGCTGGTCATGACACGCTTTCGGTAGATGTTGGGTATTAACTCTACAGTAGAGAGCATTAATAGGAGTAATCAGAGTTAAATATGTTCCCACGAGGCACGTTAAGTCAAAGTTAGCTTCCGATGCTGTATTATCCCTGTCCAGCGTCATAGTCATTATAGGTCTATCTTCGACAATGCCAAATAAACAGATGCTTATAACGGTTGGGCATTTCTAATTGTAATTGTTTTACCTGCCATGCAGCGCTAAGATTCTTATGTAAATGCAAAGCTGCGATAAAATCTTGGCAGTTTGGAAGAAACTTCATTCAGGATTTGGGAGTATGTTATATGTACTTATTGAAGAAATACTTCAGCTGCAGCAGAACTAAGATTCAAGAGTGAGGTCTTTAGTGGTACTGAGCTTTTGCATCAAAATATAAAGTACAAGTTATATCTTGCTGGAATACCTATGTAAAATCACTTCAATACCATTTCCCAACGCCGAACATTCTTCAGTCAGTTAAAAATTCATTACGAATTATACCATCAGCCACACCAGTAGCCTCTTCAAATTGCGGCTAGACTTATCTTGTATTATGAGCACCATGTCTGGAAATCATTCATACCTGTAACTGAATCCATCAGTTTCGTATTTTGATCTGAGAGAATGAAGTTACGTACATATTTTTGTCTTCGTTCATAGGAGCATGTTAAGTACATCAGCACTATGTCTGGAAAACATTCATACCTGTAAATGAATCCAATTTCGTATTTTGATCTGAGAGAATGAAGTTACGTACATATTTTTTGTCATTGTTTCTAGGAGCATGTCAGGTACAGTAATAACGAGAGTGAGAGTAAGAGGAAATTGGATAAGGCCGATGACCTAGATGTAAGGCCTATTAAAGCAACAAGGATAATTATCATCATGCAATAAAATGCAATGCAATACAATCAATATTTTTTTCAAAACAAAATCTCGAACAGTTTATGAAACTCACTATATTGTACGTATCTAATTGCCGTCGAACTATATATTAAACAATTTGTCCAATGTTATAAATGTACTTATATAATTAATGTGTGTTTACATATCGTGTGCCGTAAAAGGACTTTTCATCTACATCTCTCAGCAATGCATACTTTTCTGCATATATTTCAGTCTCACCAGCCATCCTAGATTGTGTCTCCGACGTCATGTTATCCGTCAGCAACACGATAGTTCCTGCGTCAATATGTGTCTAGCGAGACATCCATGATGGCTTGGTTGGTCTCCATAGAAAGATGTTACTGGAAAAACGTTTACATGACTGCCTCAAGAAATATTCTAGGTTTCCCACCTTGAAGGTGAAGGATCCCTTTAGTAAATCCAATTCAAATCGCAACGGGGGAAGTCTATCAAAGCAGAACATAAAAATTACCTGGATTTTTCGGGCTTGTCCTAATTGCTGTTTTGTTTTGCACTTCGATAATGGATTTATCTTAAGGCCAACAAATCACTAAGGTAGCCGTTTGTTATCATTTAAGTGTTCTGTGTCCACTAATCATTCACCGTCTGAATTAGGCTATGTTCTCAATATTTTTCTTTCTCTCTTCTTGTCATCTTTTAAATCTCTTGAAATATCATACTATGATACCTTCAATTCATGGTTTGCATTTACAAGACGAAATACTTTACACATCCCTACTTTCAGATATAGTCTACAGTTTCATAGTAATAGTGTCTATAGGCGTAATAAATTATCATCATTGAAAAATATAATCTTTAACTATATTATCGAGGTTATACATCCTGTACTATGGCTACAAATGACACCAATAAGAGTACCAATGGTATCAAAACACAATGTCCATTTCGCGGGCAAATGTATAAAGGCCGTAAGATGCATATAAGTAAATCACACCCAGAGCAATTCAGAGCCTGCTTGCAGAATCCATCTATGACCACACCTAGTCAGTTTAAGATCCTATTCCTCTTTCTAGTAAAAATGGTCAGTCAACGAAGTTGGATATAACCTCTGATCAAAGAGAGCAAAAAATAAACCTTACAACGACGAACTGAATAAATGTCTAGGTATTTTTCAGCATGAATTGAATGATGATGAATTCAATGAACAATTCACTAATTCTTTAAACTCCCTTGCCACAGTTACAGACCTACTGCCAGGTCCAATGAGTCCAGTTGCTAGATATATTGAAGCTTAAACGTGGCACTTACAAAAATAACAACCGACGATATGAAACCTCCAGTAACCCACAGAGATCCTCTAAGAATGATCGTGAACGTCGGAAGGCTAAATTCGAATATGAACTGACTTAATATGAATATTTTTACCAAAGGAGGAAAGCAATTAGACAAATTTTAACTGGCAGAACTAAAAATATGAAACTAGAGAAAGATGTTGTTGAAGGATATTTTAGGAACAGATTTGAAACTCCTAATGATTGCATGGGAGACTCCCATATTGATTATACGAATGATACAATTTCAGTATCTCGAGAGTTAGTTTTCTCTATTATCAAGAGCATAGCAATTGACACTAGCCCAGGTCCGGATAAGGTTTTATTGAAATCTGTTTATGATCCACTTGCTGCTAATACTTTAGCCCATATCTTCATAAGAATATTTGAAAGTGGGTTCATTCCTGAGGTTCTCAAGGCAGCGAGAACTGTTCTTATACATAAAGGCGGTAAAGAGAATGATCTGTCCAAATGGAGACCGATTAGTATTTGCTCCATTATTCGGCGCATATTTAGTAAGATCCTTGATAAAATTGTAAGGGAATAAATCCCTTTGAACAAGTTCCAAAGAGGTTTTGTCATGACCCCTCGCTCTTTCATTAACGTGAAAATCGTTGATGGCATTTTACCAACAGCTGTAATGAAAAAGATTTCGATCTGCGTAGTATTCCTCGACATCAGCAAAGCGTTCCATAGTATTGGACACAATCACTTAAAGGCTACAATAGTGGACTCTATACTACCCAGATCCATTAAGAAGTTACTAGTCAATGTTCTCACAGAAAATACAACAAAAGTTCAAACTGCTCGTGGTCATACAGGTAAGATAAACATCAAATGTAGAGCGAAGCAAGCAGATGCCATTTCACCTTTTTATTTAACTGGGGTATAAACCACATCCTTGATCAACTCAGAGACATCAAAGTATCAAAAATGTATGGTTTTCAATTGAGTCCTAACACTTTACCTTTAACATCCCTATGCTTTGCCGACGTTCTGATGATCATAACTAAAGACCAAGCAGCAGCTTCTATCCTAGTCACTTCTATCATAAATCTGCTTCAAGAGATAGGTTTGATTATAAATGCGGACGAATCAAATGCCATTATAATATAAATGCATACCTGCCAACCCTTCCGATTTACCCGGAAACTTTCCGATTTTTAACTCATCTTCCGGTTTTCCGATTTATTTTTATTTCTTCCTATTTTTGACCAATATGACCTCGAGTATGGTCAGTACTCTTCCCCTAGGACGAATTCTTATGTGTTTGTGTAATTTCCGCAACCTCACTTTTAAGCATATTTACCGGTATTTGATGCTTTATTTCGCGGGCGGATCATCCGTCGGCTTCATGCATCATATTTCCTGCTCACTACAGCAGCGTGTGTGCTGTTTCAGGTGGGAATTCGGGACGGCAATCGTCTTACGAGTCAGAGAAGGTCATGCGCACTAGCGACCACCAGGGACTCCGTTGATCGGCATGAAAGAGTGGGTTTGTTATTGTGTGGTTCGCGCGCTTGTTTCTGTGCGTAGTTTCGGTGGAGTTTTAGACAACGTGTTTTTTCTTGCGGTTCTGTGCTTTTCCCCCTGTGGAAATCATATGTTAATAATTTACGAGACATATTGATTTGTTTTGTATGTGGTAGTTTCGCGTATTTCAGTGCTTTTGTGTTGACCAGAGTTCGTAATTTTAATGACTTCAATGTATTTCAGAGAGTTGTGTCTGTGACAGTTTGTGGTATTTTCTCTTCACATGATGACTACAAAACATAACAAACGTTATCTCCAAGTGTTCAGGGATACCTATAAAACTGAATTTCCGTTCATTTTACAGTCTAATAAAGGAAACTATTATGCATTTTGTTCCGTGTGTCGGTGTGATATTAATATCTCACATGGAGGGAAAACAGATATTGTAGCCCACAGTGTCACACAGAAACACAAAGATAGTGCTAGCTGTCTCGAAAGGAACAAAAAATTAAGTAATTTTTTGTAGGTGGGAAGGAAGATGATGCAGTCACTCGAGCAGAATGTTTGTTCACGGCGTTCATTGTCGAACATAACCTTGCATTGTCTTGTTCGGACCACGCAGGGCCATTGTTCAGAAAGATGTTCCCAGATTCAGACATTGCGAAGAAATATGCGTGTGCTAGAACAAAAACATCTGCCATAATTAATGAAATGTCCCGTGATGCAGATAGTAAAGTGATTCAGACTTTAAAGTCTGAACCTTTTGCGATTTCAACTGATGGTAGCAATGATAAAGATAGTAAGCTCTATCCTATCGTCGTCTCGTTTTTCAACAAAGAATTGAAAAAGATTGAAAATCGTTTGCTATCCATGGAAAATTTGGAAGCCAATTCTACTAGTATTAATATTGCTAATTTGCTCCTGGATGTTCTGAAAAGATATGACGTTCCGATGGCAAACTGTATAGCTTTTAGCGCAGATAATGCCCCTGTTATGATGGGAAGAAAAAACGGTGTTGCTGCTAAACTAAGAGAGCAGTGTGAAAACATTATTATTATGGGATGCCCATGTCATTTAATTAATTTGGCTGCCATGAAGGGTGCAGACTCCCTTCCTGTCAAAATTGATGAGATGCTAATTGATATTTATTATTATTTAGACAAAAGCTCAAAGAGCATCTCAAAATGTATCAAACTTTGTACCAAACTGATGTCAGAAAAATATTAAAGCATGTGTGTACACGCTGGTTATCCTTGGGGAAATGTTTGGAAAGATTGATTTCAGAGTGGGAGCCACTTCAGAGTTTTTTAAGGATGAAGTAAAGCAGTCCAATGGCACAGAGACATCTCTGAAGTATTTCCAAATTCCCCAGCTAAAGGCACATGAAGATACCGAAATGGAACGTGGTCCTTGTGTCAGTAGAGTACAAGACCAAGCTTCTGTTATTTCTGGGAAAAGGACGGCTGAGAGTAGTTCATCCTCATCTGTGAAGAAAATAAAGGAGTCTAGTTGCACTGCCAGTATTTCACGAGAGGAGAGACTATTTCTTTTTCTGTCTTCAAACTTTAATAAAGCATTTTGCTCATTTCTGGCATTTATCATCCCTACATTTGAGAAAACTAATAAAGTTCTTCAGTCGCAAGCACCTAAGATTCATGTCATAAGATCAATGCTGACGGATATGTTGAAGGACATTCTGTGTAGGTTTGTTAAGCCAGTGGTTATAAAAAAATATCCTACAGTTTTAGAAGTGGTCTATCACACGAGAGAGAATCAGAAAGCGGATGATGATTTAGTAATTGGCTGTTCAACATCTCGTCTCGTAGAAAATCTGGCACCTGAGGAGAAGAAAAACTTTTATTTGCACGTCAGGAACTATTTTATTGCAGTTTGTGATTATATTATTCATAAATTTAATTTGAATAGTGATGTTTTTGTTAATGCTCAAGTAGCTCAGATAAATTCTTTGCAGGCTTCTTCCTTCAATGCTGTAAAGTATTTTGTTTCAAAGTTTCCTGTTATATTGCCAGTGAAAGACGGTGAAGATGAACAAGAAGCAATGGATGCATTACAGTGCCAGTTTTGTGCTCTCCAAGTGGAGGATTTACCATTGTCTGTTGTGCAAGGAGAAAGAGTAGATTGTTCTTGGTCTGCTATAGGGGATATACGAGGTGCAGATGGGTGTTTCAAATATGATAGAATCGCAAAAGTAATGCTCTCAATATTGACAATTCCACACAGCAATGCCGAGTGTGAAAGATTGTTCAGCCAGGTAAAAAAGACGAGGACACAATTCCGATCATCTCTGAATGACGAAAATCTCAGTAAACTGTTGGTGGTCAAATCAAGTCTAAGTGGAAAGTGTTGTGAGCAGCAGTATGACAGTGCATTGTTGAAGAGGGCAAAGTTAGCTGCCAGTTCAATGCTAAACAAGTAAACACAGTAGCCTCTGTATCACCTACATGTGTATATTCTTCACCATTTGGTAAGTTGTAGTCAGTTCTTGACTTATCTGTCTAAATGTTACTATTCGTATGTATGTGTCATAAATGAGAATGATTATTAGGTACGTTTTCTTGCAATCGTTTGTGTTTTCTTAGTTTAAGATTTTAAATGTAATGGTTAATTCGCATTGTAACTGTAGATATGTATGCCTTTTATCTTGTCCTTTTTTTACCGAGACCGTGGCGCAATACACTTGATGAAATCCAAGAATTTAAAAATCTTCCTATTTTTGATTTCTAAAAGCTGGAAGGTATGTAAATGGTAAACTTCATTCTGATGATATCGTGACGGTCTCTGGAAACATTACAGGTATAAATGATAACGAAGAAATAACATATGTCGGGGCAACTTTCAGACAGACAATAGTCTTCAATGAAAGTCAGGTACTTGAAAAATCGAAGGCTAAGTTACAGTAGATCAGATTACCAGGACTCACATACTAAAACCGCATCAAAAACTGACTGTAATAAATCAGTTTATTGGCCCTACACTGATATACCCCTTCCAGACTGTTTCGGTTGAGAAAATTCCCAAATCAAATCCGTTAAAAGCCGACAACATGATAAGAAGCGCACTTAAAGAAATTCTACAAGATCGGAGTGACACACCGACAAGTGTGATCTATTCGAGCCACAAATATAAAGGGTTAGCTGTAATGCTCGCTACTAGGGTATCGTACCTTCAACAGCTGAACATCAATCTCAAGCTAGAAGCTGTGAATGATTCGCACGGAAATGCTGTTAGAAATTTCACAGGAATAAAAACTCGCTGCCTATCTGAACTTCAACTCAATGAAGAGGCATCAACGAAATCTGTTAGAAAAGTGCGCGATATACTTAGAACACGCGAATTTGATGCTTGGTGTGCATATCCACAGACAGGAAGAGATGTTGCGTTATTTCCTCAAGTTCCTGCTGCTAATTCTTGGGTTACCAGAAGAGATGGTTTAACTTGTTCGGAATGGAGTGAGATGTTGAAGATGACCGCGATGGTTGCATCAGTACCTACTCTGCTGGGACGTTCTAGCAGCACAGGCCACCGCAGACACCGGAGTGAGTACGAAACCTTACCACATGTGTTGGGGAGTTGCCCTCAAGGAGAACTGCTTATGATAGAAACGCCATAACATAATCAGAAACCTGATTGCTAATGCTCTTCGTTTCAAAAATCTAGAAGTGTACGAAGAAGTCCACTTCATCATCGAATGAGGCAGCACTCGCAGGATTGATATTATAGCGATTGACAGACGGAGGAACGAAGCAGAAATTATTGATCGTACGGTACGCTTTCAATCTTCAGCCTCTCAGCAGACTGACGTTGACAACGAGAAGAACGATATCTTTAATCCAACATTCCCTTTCTCTCTTGAGTCGAATAACCTTTAAAAAAATACTTTGACAGAACATTTCTTTGGTGGGAGGGGTAAAATTCTAAATCCTTCGTCACATGGCGACAAAAATATAAACTAGCGAGAAGTCTACAAGATGAAATAGTCGTCTCACTCATCAGATACTCCGTTTCGATTCTTCGCCACCATTTATATGGAGTTAATGCTATTTAACATGGTTAATTGTAACCTATCATTTTTAACATTAATCTGCTTTATCTTCCCTCAAAATTGTTATTGTGTATTATTCTGTGTCTTAAGGCAAATCTAGGGTGTCCTGGATCAGACTAAATAAATAAAGATTAATTCTTGATCATTTCGCTATGAACAGCCTAAGTAAAGAGGCATAGTTACGTTGAAATTACGAATGTTTTATTGTAAGATTTCAAATATTTCTATGCCAACAATGCCAAATTTATGTGAATGTGGAGCACATGAAGATGAGATATATGTGGTTAATTGTTTCGGTAATCGCTATCATATAGTGCAGTGCCACCAGATAGTGCGCATTAGCCCTTACTGATTAGATTATGAATTGAAGGAGTGGTTTTATAACTGCCTGATTTTTCGCATTTGCAATTTAGTTCCCACGCTCTATTTATTGTTTGCAATGTCTATCCTTTCGTTGCCGTCACGTATATTTCACACTTTTGCATTATATTTCTGAGTCAACCTGTCAAGTATAGCTTCATCACTGCTGAAGATTGTGCCACCCTTATCTCAATGCAGAACTGTCCTTGTTTGTAAGTTCCTTCGTCTTTACAAACTTCTATTAAAACGTAAGTTTAATTGAGACATTAGCGATGCTTAGACTCTACGAGCTCTGTTACCTCATTCTTCTTTTCTTGTTTAATAGTGTCTGTTCCTCCCCTCTTGGCAAATGTACGTTCATCCACAGTTTTCCTAGCTTGTTATCCTGGATCTCCCTTATGTCCCATTTTAAGAATCAGAAACGTCTTTACAGTCTTGGTGAAAGCAAACGTTGCACTCTAGACAACTTTTTGTCGTAAGGTATTATCTTCAGCAGTTACAAAGACATCTATGATGTTCCTGCTAAACCGCCAAATAAAATCATTCTCACTACCTTGCTGCTATTTGCGCGTGAGCATTTCACGACTGCGGTTGTTTTGTTAGACTGCATATTGATCTGATTTAATGCTAGCATAGTAACGGCGTTTTGAGTTTCTCGAATAATGACTTTCTTTTGGTGAGCTCAATAGTCCATTCATCGATTTTCTAAAGTCCCAGGATGTATTTGGGGAGAGTAAATGTGTAAATATTTATCAATGGGTATAAATGTACGAAGGAAGAATGAAAGATATTAGTGCTTAAATACTTAAAACCATGAACCTTATGCAAGTAATTGGCGAGGAGTGGTTTGTAGCATTATGAAAAGTGTGATCAGTGTGTTTTGGAGCTTTTTTTCTGTGCGGTGTGTGGTTTTTGGGCTTTGATATTGAGGGCGGGTGGGAAGGGTCCCTCTGGATGTGGTGTTGTGTTTTTCTACTGTGTTTTTCTTGAACACGGTAGGTTAGTTTTCATGGGAATGTGCGAACGGCAGTGGTTATTTAGGTTACAGTTTCTGCAAAAATTATAGTACGTGGTCTGCCGTTTTAAAAATCAATTTTCCAACACTGCGAGGGAACTGTATTTTGGGGTGGGTTTGGGTGTGGGTGTGGGTGTGGGAATGGTTTGTGGGGTTACAGCCAAAATCAGATACAAAGAAATTACAAGTGTTAGGGGATTATTACAAGGTCTGGGCTTCGGGCGCCCACAAGCACAATCCTTGAGCTATTAGCCCAACTTTACCAAGGTACAAAATTGAACAAAGGGGCAGAAAACCCCATCATGCCAAGGAGCACTTGCTCCTAATTACAATGTTAAGCCTGCTAGAGGCACACAGAGATCTAATTTAGGAAGGAGCAGACCCGCTCTCAAAGTTCTAGCATATCAGGAGGCCATAAGCAGACTTCACACTAACTGCCCTCAAGGCACACATATAATGGTACAGGGGTACCTCGTACCCAATCTACTGGGCCATCTCAGGAAGGAAAACAAAGAGAGTTAAATAAATGGCCCAAAATACAAAATTAAATGGAGGCGATTACTTGCACTCCTACACTAAAGTTTTTTTCTAAACAACCTATGTGGCGCTAGGCCGATAATACAGGGGCTAATCCCAAGCTAAGGAGGTGACTCGTATGAGAAAACTTTAATACATTAAGGAAGAGAAGAAACGGTTATGAAAACGTAGTCACCTCAATTTCAAAATGAAGGGGAGCTCGGGAGGGTAAAGCACTCTCTATCCCCGCTTTACAGTAAAAGAGATTTGTAGATTTTACATAGACAGAAGAGGAATTTTCATTTTAAAAGTGGTAGGTTACATATTAAAGGTTTCGAACCTTCCCCGAGGGTTACAATGCTGAGCTAGCAAGAAATAAAGATGTTAAAAGGCCATTACCTTGTAGAAGAACTGCTGCTTGAAGAAAGAGGCGCTTCCCGCCCCCTGCTACATATCCACACACTAAGCTAGATGTTACTGAAATGATACCGAGACAAGAAGATCAGGAGTTTTTATACTCTCGTGGAAAATTCGAGACCATTCAGGAATGAGTAGACACACCCCCAATTTTATTGGTAGACAAATAATTACACATGGATTTTCGAAGAAGAAAGCAATGATTGGAGGAAAATTTTAATTACAGAAATTAGTGACTGGTTAAATTCAAAACAGGCGGAAAGAAAGGATTAATGTTGCCAACCCACAAACCACAAAACAAAATTTAGTAAACACAAAACTCAGGAATACAAAATTTCTTCAGGAGAATACATTCCATTTCACCAGTGTTTTACCATAGTTTTTGGTAGAGACATCTGTTAGAGAACGTCCACACTTCTAGATCAATTACAAACAAAAACACATCAAAATTCACACAGAGCCATCTTCGGAGAAACTGTTGAGTTAATACAGTTTTTCAAGGTTGAGGCTTTCTCCTGTAGAGGAGTTTCAATTGGCGCAATGTTTGAACAAGCGGCGTAGAGGTGTAAAGCCCGGTACAATAATCAACAACAATTCAAATCACTTTGGTGGAAGGCTATCGAACAGAATATTAATATTACCTTGATTTTATGGTTTGTCCAAATTGCTGTTTATATTTTGCCAACTCTTCGAATATTAATTCCTGATCATTTCGCTGTGCACAGCCTCAGTAAAAAGCAATAATTACGTCGAAATTATCAACGTTTTTAGTAAGAGTTCAAACATCTCAATGCCAACAATGCTAAATTGACGTGATTGTTGAACACGTGAAGATGGGATTTATGTGATGAATTGATTTGATTATCGCTATAATATTTTGGAGTGCCCATTTGCCCTTACTGATTTGTTTATGAATTGATGGGTTCGTTTTAGAACTGCCTGATTTAGTGGTACCGTACCCCTGTCATTTGCAATTTAATTCCCAGTCTCTGTTTACTTTCTGCAATGTCTATTGTTTCGTTGCCGTCAGGTATATTTCCATTCACTGGTGCAAATATTTCTGAGTCGACCTGTCAAGTATAGCTTTATCACTGATGAAGTTTGTGCCACCCTTATCTTTATACAGAACTACCCTTGTTTGTTAGATTTTTCGTCTTTACTAACTTCTATTAAGAAAACGTCAGTTTAATTGAAACCTTACAGATGCTCTTGACTCGACGAGTCCTATTCCCTCATTCTTCTTCTCATGTTTGATAGTCTCTGTTCTTCCCCCCTTGCCAGTCTGCGTTCATCCACAGTTTTTGTAGCCTGGTTATCTTGCATCTCTCGTTTGCACCATTTAAAAAATGCAGAAGCGTCCTTATTCTTGACAATTTCTCGACGAATTCTTATCCTTAGGTATTATCTGCAGTAGTTACGAGGACATCTATGAGGTTCCTGTTAAACCACCGAATAAATTAATTCCCACTACCTTGCTGCTATTTGCGCGTGAAGCACTTTTCACGACTGCGGTTGTTTGTTAGACTGCATATTTGTCTGTAGTAATGCCAGTATTGTAACGGCGTTCTGATCTTTTCAAATAATCAGTTACTTCTGGGGGACTCATATAGTCCATTGATCGCCTTTCCAATGGTCCTGGGTGTACTTGGTGAAAGTAAATGTGTAAAAATTTAGTAATGCGTATAAATGTACGGAGGAAGATTTGCAGATATTAGAGCTTAAATACTTAAAATCATGAATGTTATGCAAGTAGTAACTGGCGAGGTGAGGTATGTGGCACTTTGAAAACGGGAATTTTTAAGTTGATGAGTGTATTTTGGAAGTATTGGCGTATGGGTGTGCGTATTTTTGTCAGCTAGGTGTGTGGGTTTTGGGGTTGGGATTTTGCGGGTGGGTGGGTGGGCCCCTCAGGATGCGGTGTTGTGTTTTTCTGCCGTGTTCTTCTTGGATACGGTAGGGCAATTTTCATGGGAATGTGTGAACGGCAGTGGTCTTTTAGATTTCTTTCTCCGCAAAACGGTATAGTAGCTTTTCTGCCGTTTAAAAAATCAATTTTGGAACACTGCGAGGGAACTGTGTTTTGGGGTGGGTGTGGGTATGGTTGTGGGGTTACGGGTTTGTTGAATTTACAGGGTTGTAGGATATGGTTGTGAGTAAATTTTTTTCCTGTATATTTATCCTTCTCTTTTTTGTTTTTATTCACCTTATTTTAATTTCTTCTGTGCTAATAATGGCTAATAATGCTCTGAAGTTCCATACACCAATAGTGATCCACGTACATTTATTTCCTTCACGATTTCGAACGCAAGTTTGGGTAACCCTCTGAGTGCGGTTACGCATACAGGTTTTGAAAGCGACTTCCCATTCAGGGTGTGCTGTGTTGGTCTTAAACTGACCTGTCCATTCACAGATGCAGGACCGGACCCCTGAGTAGTCACAGGCTTTCAGGAAGGCGACCATCACACATCTGCCGCCGGCGTGCAGGTCCAGCTTGCAATTTACAAAAATCTACTCCCGTCATCCTTAGCCCATCAGCCTTTTGCTTCTGGGGGGAACAGCACGAGGTAATGCAATATATGTATCAATCTTTTTTTTTTGTTTGTTTTTACTTCGGCTTATTTTAAATTATTTCTGTGCTATATTTGGCTAAGTGGAACAAAAAGAATTCCCTATTTTCCTACTAGGCATTATGTGGGCCGAAGGAGTACTTCTTACATTCCGCGAAATATTCTGGTGCTCAGATTCTAGATATATGGAAATAACACCAATACTCGTTCACAGCTGAATAGATTTCGCTGTTACGCTTAGGGTAGACTTGCTGTAGTCGTTCAAACTTCTGTCGTATGTATCCTGTTGTCATTTCTTGATTGTCATAATATGCTTTCGGTAGATGGTGGGTATATGCTCTACAGTAGAGAGCATGAATTGTAGTTGTCAGAGTTACATATGTTCCGACGTGGCAAATAATCCGCTGTTCGTTAAAAAATAAGCGTATGTTTATCAAGGTTCAGCATTTCTAATTGTAATAGTTTTACTTGGCGTGGAGCAATTTATGTAAATACAAAGCTTTGAAAAACTATTGGAAGTTTGAAGGAAAATCCAATCATGGTTCTGGAGCATGTTAAGGAATATGTTGATGAAAAGCTTCAGCAGCAGCAGAACTACGGTTCAAGAGTGAGTTGAAGTGGACTTCTATCGTGTCGAGATATTCTGGCTGTCCGCAAGGATGGCGTTATTATAAGCAGCTTTCAGAGTTCCTTATGATGAGCGGAGAGGACCATACAGCTCTTTCAGTCCTGCCTAAAAGTTGTGTGAGTCTGAATTTATTAGCTTTTCGCAGCCACCATTTGTTCCTTATTTTAATGATTTCAGACTGGTACTTCTGTTTTATTTCTTGAAAACGTGTTTTCTTCTCTCTGGAGGATTCAACTTAATAATGGATAGATAGGCATCCCGTCTAGGCTTCATAAGTTTCATGATTTCTTCTTTTTCATTATCAAACCAATCGTGCCTCTTCCTTTCCTCATAGCCAATTACTTTCTGTGCGGACTCTGTAATGATATTATGAAGTGTGGACCAATCATATTCTAAATTCTTTGTTTTGATTGGATGGTGAGTTATTTGTTTTAATACACATTTTTTGTACCCTCTGGGAACACTGTCAAGTTGAAACTTAGTGGTGTTGATCTTCTTCCTTGTTGGATACCGGAGGTGGATTCGTGGCTGTTTTTGGATGGTAATCCTGAATCGAATGATAATAATTTTATGATCTGTATAGCCCGGGCTGTTTTCGTGATTAGGACATCATTCTTTTCGCACTTTCGGGGGATGACATGACACAACCCAGCATTTTCGAACTTTTTTCTTGCGGCAAGAGGTGTTGCAACATCTGGTTATGGATGTTGTCCGGTCCAGGAGATGTGTCCTTGCAAAGGGCACATTGTAGTCCTCTGATGCTTGAGTGGCGAAACTAGTTGAGGACGTTCTGCCTCCCTTTTCAGAGCGAGAAAATCACGATGGTATTTCCCGGAGCCACATACATCCGCGAAATGACTAGCTACTTGGTTAGCAATCGAGAGTGGTTCACTGACGACACTGTCTGCAATGGAAATTCCCGGTACAGAATATGATCCTTGATTACCCGAAATGCGTCGAAGTTTAGTCCACACTTGAGATGATGAAGTATGTGACGTCATAGACGACACATATCTCTGCCACGAAGCTTTCTTACTTTACTTACCAAATTGACCACAGTGGGCTGTCTACAGTAACGTTTATGAGCGAGACGGCGTTCTTTGATAGCTGCTATTTCTTCATTCCTCCAAGGAACGAGTTTTCGGCGAGGAGTCCCCGAGAAGAACGCAATACACTCCTCAGTAGCAGCAAGAGTAACTTGGGTGATGTAATTTATTTCCTCGCCGACGGTCCGCCTGATACAGTCGTTAAGGACAGCTAGTGATGTCTACTTTGACCAATCAGCATGTTTAAGAATCCATCGAGTGTATTCAACCGAAACAGCCAAACCAACGTTCGGCTGCACAGACTTACGTCTATGCGAGAATATGCGCCGTAACGTACACTGAAGTGAGTTAGTTCCGCTGTGCTCAAAATACATAAATCCAGCTCTGTTACTAATCTTTCCAGCTCTCGTCCCGGGGCAAGTCGTCTCAGAGCCCCAGGTGGGGGGATGTTCGTTAAAATCTCCCAATAAGAGGAAGGGAGGTTGAAGCTGATCTATAATGTAACATATCGCCATATGCCCCATGTTATTATTATGAGTAACACTGGGGGTTCATTTAAAAGATCGGATTATTGCATGTAGGAGGACAATGGCCGTTAGGAAGCTATACTGCTCCTAGTTTTAGTGAAGTCATTACGAAACCGTTAGACGCGGAGATTCTGATCGCTGGTTAAAATTGTCAACCAACCACGTGCTGGAGTGGGGAGAGCCGAGCTTCCAGAGCTGGCAAACAGCAAGCGCAATGGAGACAACTTTACCCAACCTGGTATACAATTTCATTGGAATCTGACAGTGATATCCTTCACGGAGCCATATTCCACAGTCTGTTTGTATGGAGAAAACGAGACTTGAATTTTCATATGCCTGTGAATTATAATATTGTGTAATTATGCCTGTTTCATGTGTATTACGTACAAACCGATAGCCTAGTAAAAGAACTTGGAAAGGGGAAGCCGCGCTCATTTTCTTGGTACTGTTTCGCGACCGTATGGAGTCAACCGGTGTCTGTCGCGGAGCGGCTTTGTCCGTTGAGAACTTTCTATTTGCCGCTGGCTTGAAGCGAACAGAGTATTATAACCGAACAATTTTCAGCCGCACTGTGTTAGAAGCTCAGATTGTTTCAATTATGGTGCTTTATATAATATAAAAAATGATCTAGACAGTCACCTGTTGTCTAAAACATTCGTAATTGAGTTGTCGCCAGGGTGCGGGCTGGTGAGTGACTGTATACGTTGCTAATTTCAGAATGTGAGTGATTTCCTCGTTATATTGAGGCGTCTCACGTATGTACTTTGTTAACGTTAGCAACGAATGATCGGGACGCTGGCGCGGAATGCGAGCATGTCGTGTGCGTACCGTCATTTATATTTCCGTTGTGAAGGACAGGAAACTGCCCGGGATTGTTTCCCGTAATCTAATGGTGCATATATTTAACTATAACCCTGTTGCACAGGTTGTTGCCAAATTGCAACCTAATCTTTAGGGGTGGAACACATGTGCTCGTTGCAAAAAGAAACGGCGAAAAAGAAGACTTCCACAACAATTACACTGGAGGGTACCAAGGCCTACTGCAGAATCATGGCTGTCTACGGACTCGAGAGGACGAGGCTTCGATTCCTGGAGATCGCTGAGATGTCAGGCTAAGGCCTGAATGACACCAGCGGTCATGTGACCGCCGTTGCTGGTTCCTGTCGTCAAAGCTAAGCTTTCAAATGTTTATTAGCATGTTGTAGTTATCAGACATATTCTATATGCAAATTAGTTCTCTATGTAAATATTTGTGCACATTTAAAGTCAGCCAGAGGGGCGTTCGTCTTGATTTAACTTCAGTAAAGTATGTGTGTTCAGAAGCCATTGCATATACTAGCTTGGGACGTGAATGTGTTATATAGATAGTTGGGAATAAAAGGGAAGAATTAGGATATAGCTAGTTTTGTGTGATATTTTTATATCTGGTGACATGTTTTCTTCTTTGTGTGTGCTACTATTTTATTTGAGATTTATTGGATAGAGTCCTCACACAATTGTTTTAGGCCTTACGCCTTAAATGTCGCATGGGAGCGAGTGTCATGTTATCAGGATTAGAGGAGGATCTTTTGTTTAAATCCTTTATTTATTGCCATCTCTGCACGCAGCATACATTTCACGCACCGTTTTATGACGTGTGTTACACCGTCGATTGAATTAAGATCTTTAGATATGCGACCTTTAGATATGGATACGGGTCGGACTTATGTGACGCGAGTTGTGAGGCTAGAGGATGCTTATATATGCATAATGAAGGGTCAAAACTAGGAGAATTTACCTAGGGATTGAAGTCAAGAGGCCGGAGCGCCCATTTGTGCTGAATTTAGTGGGGGTCGAACCCATGTTACGTTGAGAAAATGGCTCGTATAACCCGAAATGGCTAGTGAGATATGTGTATGAGATAGGCAGTTACCCTATGTATTTTGCTGGGATCGAGGCATTATCGTATGTGAATTCGCCGGCTGGTGATGTGGGCTAATTGAAAGCTAGAGCCGAGCTTGTTATTGTGAGAAAAGGAACCTTGTCTCGTTTACGGAGACCTACGCCAGTCAGGCCAAGCTGGTTGGGATCCGCCAGCAGTGAATGAATGAAGGCATTAGCTGACAGCGAGCCGCCCTTCAGAGAGTATGTTATGAGTCCAGTCTGTTAGAACAATTCCAAGAAATCTGCAGCCCCTTGTCAGCCTGTCGTGTTTAGGTTTGTGTTTCACAGCTATGTGCATTCCTTTCAGTGAAAGTGCAAGTCGGAAGTATTGTGCCGGGCCAGGCGCAAATGGGTCTACGCCCACATATCGGAACTGAACCCCGGTAGATTTCCCATGATAAGCATTTTTCCATGTGTCTTTTCTTTTACAGGTGTGTGTGTACATATGTTTTTCTGATGGTCTTGTGACCTGTATTTGCTGTTTATTTTTGCTTAACCAACATTACTTAAATGTGCGTTTTTTTTAGCTCGTAAGATAGCCGCTGGATTGAAAGGTTTCTAAACCATTCTCATTTGCATATGGCTCGGGCTATATTTAGTCCGTGTTGTTCTTTTGGAAGGGAGAGTAGGATGGCTTGAACAAGAGGTTTATTTATCCCTGCGTCCGAATATACACTGACTGACAGAGCAAATGCAACACCAAGAAGGAGTGGTTCGAAAGGGATGAAAGTTGGGGAAAAAACAGAGGCGGCACGGACGAATAATTGATGTTTATTTCAAACCGATATGCAGGTTACACAATGCGCACGG
This sequence comes from Anabrus simplex, assembly GCF_040414725.1. Classification (NCBI taxonomy): domain Eukaryota; kingdom Metazoa; phylum Arthropoda; class Insecta; order Orthoptera; family Tettigoniidae; genus Anabrus; species Anabrus simplex. The sequence continues at coordinate 159,731,140 of NC_090268.1, forward strand.
CATCGACTCAGTAGGATGTAGGACCACCGCGAGCGGCGATGCACGCAGAAACACGTCGAGGTACAGAGTCAATAAGAGTGCGGATGGTGTCCTGAGGGATGGTTCTCCATTCTCTGTCAACCATTTGCCACAGTTGGTCGTCCGTACGAGGCTGGGGCAGAGTTTGCAAACGGCGTCCAATGAGATCCCACACGTGTTCGATTGGTGAGAGATCTGGAGAGTACGCTGGCCACGGAAGCATCTGTACACCTCGTAGAGCCTGTTGGGAGATGCGAGCAGTGTGTGGGCGGGTATTATCCTGCTGAAACAAAGCATTGGGCAGCCCCTGAAGGTACGGGAGTGCCACCGGCCGCAGCACATGGTGCACGTAGCGGTGGGCATTTAACGTGCCTTGAATACGCACTAGAGGTGACGTGGAATCATACGCAATAGCGCCCCAAACCATGATGCCGCGTTGTCTAGCGGTAGGGCGCTCCACAGTTACTGCCGGATTTGACCTTTCTCCACGCCGACGCCACACTCGTCTGCGGTGACTATCACTGACAGAACAGAAGCGTGACTCATCGGAGAACACGACGTTCCGCCATTCCCTCATCCAAGTCGCTCTAGCCCGGCACCATGCCAGGCGTGCACGTCTATGCTGTGGAGTCAATGGTAGTCTTCTGAGCGGACGCCGGGAGTGCAGGCCTCCTTCAACCAATCGACGGGAAATTGTTCTGGTCGATATTGGAACAGCCAGTGTGTCTTGCACATGCTGAAGAATGGCGGTTGACGTGGCGTGCGGGGCTGCCACCGCTTGGCGGCGGATGCGCCGATCCTCGCGTGCTGATGTCACTCGGGTTGCGCCTGGACCCCTCGCACGTGCCACATGTCCCTGCGCCAACCATCTTCGCCACAGGCGCTGCACCGTGGACACATCCCTATGGGTATCGGCTGCGATTTGACGAAGCGACCAACCTGCCCTTCTCAGCCCGATCACCACACCCCTCGTAAAGTCGTCTGTCTGCTGGAAATGCCTCCGTTGACGGCGGCCTGGCATTCTTAGCTATACACGTGTCCTGTGGCACACGACAACACGTTCTACAATGACTGTCGGCTGAGAAATCACGGTACGAAGTGGGCCATTCGCCAACGCCGTGTCCCATTTATCGGTAGCTACGTGCGCAGCACAGCGGCGCATTTCACATCATGAGCATACCTCAGTGACGTCAGTCTACCCTGCAATTGGCATAAAGTTATGACCACTCCTTCTTGGTGTTGCATTTGCTCTGTCAGTCAGTGTATATCCATCGGACTGTGTTTATATCATGTTAATGTATATTTGCCTAATAGTGTATTTTCTTGATAACGCGGCATTTTCTTGGACAATTTAACTATTGTGTACGTTAGACATGAAGTTAGAAAGTTTAGCGGCGGCGACAAACCGCTCCAACGTAACGCGTATCCAAGTACATTTCCCCTGTTATCATAAATGTTTGTTCATAGGGTCGTCACCCGATTTGTGTAAATTTGTTTCACTTATTGAATATTTCAAATCATGTGCTCGGCACAGAATTTCTTTGGCCCAGTGAGGTCGTTGGTTCGTTTATTTTACTTTATTTGTGACATTTAGCATGATTGATATCCATGTTTTATTGAATAAATCCATCATTGCCTTTTTTGGGTTCTTACTCACTAGAATAATGATCGTAGATCCTGTCGTGATATTAATTCAGTATGATTCGTATTATAGCTTGTTTTATTTTCGCACAGTCATATCGAACCACTCAGCGCGCTCTTTCCGCTGATGATGATGATGATGATGATGATGCTTGTTGTTTAAAGGGGCCTAACATCGAGGTCATCGGCCCCTAATGGTACGAAATGAAATGACAACAAAAAGTTCCAAAAGAATCCACTGACCAAAATAAATAAAAATGTCATGAAAAATGAATGGATGGACATGAACCAAAAAGAAAACAAACAAAAAACAGTGGATCCGACTGACCAAGGGACCACTTATAAAGCACAGTCCTGAATCGAGTATGCTTAATGTCTAAAGGGGTCCAAAAACCAGGTCTGAAGCCCCTCAGGATGGTACATGTCGCAAGTAGAACTATGATATTTCCCAAACTGCGGTTCTAATCAAAGATAGAGTAAACTCACGGTGTTCCAAACATTAAGGTACTACTCACAAGAATTGTACGTCGTAAAGGTAACGTAGACCTATGGTGTTTCTCACACAATGGCGCCACTCATAGCCAATGCAAACCGATGAGGTTCCTCACCTAGGTGTACTAATCACGGGCGCCGGCATTCCCGTGGTGTTCCTCACATAGTGGGAACTAATCACTGGCAACGCAGACCCACGGTGTCGCTCATATAGTGGTACAACTCACAAGCAACGCCCAGACCCGTGGTGTTGCTCTCATGGGTACGACTCACGGGTACTGGAAAACCACACTGAACCCCGCTTGAGTGCTACGAATCACAAAACTATCCAGTACCTAACAGAATGGTACTACTCGCAAGTAAAAGCGAACCATGGTGTTGCGCGCGTGATGGTACAAAACAAAAATAGTTTCATAGTTCAAATACAGTCAGCCCTTGGTCGCCCCTTTTAGTCGACTCTCACGACAGGCAGGGGATACCGTGTGTGTATTACTCGTCTGCCTCCCCAACCCACAGGGGGTGTGTGTTTGGTCCGCGAGAGGTATTTTATTTCCCTCAAGTCCGCCGGCTAGCCGGTTAGGAACCCCCTATCCGCCACATGAGACGCGCCACGTTGGAGTATCACCTCTCCCCCTGCTACGCCTGCGTAGCAGGTTCGTGGCGACCTTTCCGCTGAACGTAGCCCACTTTTATGACGAGGGATACGGTTCATTAAGATCAGTAACATCATTTATGTTACGAGGCTGGCCTGGTGGAAAATAAAAGTTACACACTGTTGCTATGACAGGCACCGGTCCCCGTACCGCAATTGCTTCCAGTGGGGTCCATAGAGGAACCTCTTCGCTATAAGTACCAGAACGGACAAAAATACCCACGCCACCAGAATCCCGGTGGGCATAATATCATTGTGTCGAGTGTAGTCTGAAATTCCTCAAGACCGTATGATGACCAGGTCTGAAGTTAGTCTCCTGAATACAGACTATACTCGCTGCGTACTCACTAATGAGCTGACGTGGCTCAGCAAAATGCCTGTCATAACCGTTACAATTCAACTGTAACAGTGCCATAGTGTGCACAATAAAAGGACTGTTAGGTTAAGAGCGCCATGATGCTCAAAAGCCTAAACACTATCAAGATGTACGTCCGTAGATGTAGATAACAGCCCGACGTCCATCCCGTAATCGACAGACGGCGGGGGTGACGTCCAGAACTTCGACGCCTTTCGGGGGCGGGAAGTTCCCCTACGAGGAGAGCGTGCAGATTTTGGAGCAGGACGACCTGCTGGCGCAGATCCCATACCCTCTACATGGGGGCATGATTTCCCTTTTGCAGGGGGGAAGTGCGAGAGCGCCCGACAAGGGCGCTCTTCTTTGACGCCTTCGTTTCTGGTTTAGACGGGCTGGGAGATGGTTTCCCAGCCCTGGTCGACGATGCCGCCTCCGCCGGTTGGAGCACGGCTTTCGCCGACCTCTTACCGAGAGGAGACTTAGCATTCCCCTCTTGCTGCGCCGGCTGGGAGTTCCCAGCCGGCACAGACTTCTGGTTGGTCGAAGGTGGGGTGGTCGCTGGGAGCAGCAACAGTCGCCTTGGGCGCAGCCATCAGCACAGGTGACGATGTTGAAAATGACGAACCTGGAAGACTCTGAGCTATCATGCTGTAGTCGAGTGTACAGGCAGGTGTATTCGTGGAATTAAACTTACGGCGCGCTTCCTGGTAGGAAAGATCATCCAGGGTATCGATCTCCTGGATCTTCTTCTCACTCAGATATGTTGGACAATTCCGATCCCGAGGAGAATGAAAACCGGACAGTTAGTGCACTTGTATGGAGTTGTGCACTCCTCCACGCCGTGAGCTACTCGTCCACATGTACCACATACAGTCTGATTCGAACAGCGAGATACCATTGTCCGAATCGCTGGCATTGATAGCATCGCATAGGAGGCGGGATGTACGGCCTCACATCGCAACGATAAGTTGTTACCTTCACTTTCTCTGGTAACACTGACAACTTGAAAGAGACAATAACGCACCAGTGGCAACGTCTTCACCGTTGACTTTGCGTGTGATATGCCGGACGTGTGTCACGCCACGGTGCTTCATGTCTTCCATCAATTCATCGTCAGTGTTCAGGACGAGATCACGGTGGAAAATAACTCCACGAACCAGATTCAAGGTTCTGTGCTCTTCCACTTTGACGGGGATGTCGCCAAAGTGCTCGCACTTAAGCAACCAATCTGCTTGCAGCGCAGTGCTCGTCTTTAAAAGCAAACTACCATTGCGCATTTTTTCAGGTCCTCCGGTTCACCGTAGACACCTTCAATGTGGCGACTAAATAGAATCGACTTCACTAGCTTGAAGTCGTGCCCATCAGTTCTGGTAGCAACCAGGAACCTAGGGAAGCTGGAACCCAGACTAAGTCGCTGCGCTTGTTCCCAAGGGGTTGCCCCCCTTAGGGAATCGAAAGTTAAGGATTTGGGTAGCGAACTACCCGTGGTCGCAGGCGGAAGTTGTTTCGACGCCATGCCCGAAATCATCCTCCCCGAATGCCACCCACTCCGATCAGGGATCTCTGTGGCCGAATGAAGGCAATACCCACCTGGTCGTAGCAGGTATAGCCCGGGTCCGATGTTGGACGATGCCTAATACGGGATGACTGAGGCAATGAGCACTAGGACTCCCTTCCTCCAGTCACCCGCAATAGCATGTACCCCATAGCGAGTACAAAGCGCTAACAATAGGGAAAAGTAAATAAAAATACTTAATAAGAATATGCCCTTCTGACATTCGGCTGTGCGGGGACCTACGTTGTCAGGCGGATACTACTGCCCGGGTACATGACACTCCCACCCGCCGCGTCCTGGGTGGTTGCTGGCACGGGCTTTTGAGCGAAGTCGCACACATAGGAGCTCCATCGCCGAGCAGCACGCACATCAAAAATTTAGAATGGTCTACATCTAACCCTCAAAAAACAATAAAAAATAAAGAGGGGACCATGGCCACATGACCCTTTAAGTCGCCTTTTACGACAGGCAGGTGTTACCTATGAATGTATTCAACCCCTCCCATCCACAGGAGTTCCAACACATTTTACCAAACCACAATCCATGTCCGCGCCTAGGTCGCCCCTTTTCGTCGCCTCATACGACAAGCAGGGGATACCGCGGGTGTATTCTACATGTGCGTCCCCCACCCGCAGGGGGTAGTGTTTTTGGTCCACGAGAGGTATTTTATTTCCCTCAAATCCGCCGGCTAGCCGGTGCACCGTTGCTGCGTCCAGGTGAGGACGCATGGGATCCAAACTAGCTCTTACTATAAGTAATTCTTGCTGATTAACGTTTATGGGCTATGAGTTCTGCTTGAGAGAGTACACCGGTGAACTTAAGGTAAATCTCAACCTATGTCGAAGGACGTCTCCTACACACTATCAGTCAGATACCATATACACATGTCGCCAAATTAATTGCAAATAAAATAAGTTAATACGGTCTTACAACTAATCCATATATGTCGCCAAAGAAATCGCAGGTAGAATAAGTTATTATGGTCTTACAACTAATTCTTATCCTAAGTACACATTAAAAGAATTGTGAAGTTTAACCATTCATCATTTATTGATTGCTCAATTCAAATATTGGGAAAAAGGTTCACCTACAACCTCACTGAAATATCTCATATTGAGTAAATAATGTCGTAGTACTCTAAGAATTCTTGTTTGTCAAACTAAGGTGCTGGGAATTAAAGTTATTCGATCTTCGTTGATCCATTAATTCAGTATGCAATGGTCTGTCACTGCTAAATTGAAGTAAAAGAAAAATTAAGTTTGGAAAGCTAGTGGCAGCTAACTAAAACCTAGGCCATAATTATCAATCTATTAACACTTTGGCCTCTTGCAAATATTAAAGTAAAATATAAGATAATGTCCAGAAAATCAGTTGAAAAATTAAAAGTATTGGTTAAGCAAAATATACTAAATAACATTGAAAATATTAGATGCATCTAGCTAGATGAAAATGAAAAGAAAGTTACATTAATTAATATGTACGTTATTCCAGATCACAGTTGTTAAAAAGAATGTAGGACGCAGTTTGAAATGTCTGATAAATATTTCATTAAGAGTTGGAATCTCTTCTTCTTGAGCCGAATTGCTCCTCAAAATAATTTTAAAATTCTGTCAATTAATATTTAACTCATACATGACTAGCAAAACGAATGTCATTCTGTGCTGTACTTAATATTTTGTGTCCATACACAACTGCAAATCACATGGAAAATCATTTGCAATCTTCTTATAACTTCAGTTCATTAATACATGCTTAAGTGATATTTGCATCATCCTTTTTCTTAGTATTTGACCTCAACATAAGCAAAGTCATGTCCGCTCTAAGTCGTAATTGATCTTAAAATAATATAGTCATATGGCTTATGTGGTAAATCCTAGAAATTATTACCTTAATCCAAGGTTAAGAATTAATTTAAGTGCGTATTTGGTCAAAAGTAGCATTATCAAGTGTATTTTGATAATTTTCTATCATACCACAGGTAGAAAATCTGGCATGTTAGAAGACTATCCTTAACAAAAAAAAATACTTATATGAGTAACTAAATCTCCAGTGATATCTCAACTTGCTTAAACAAAATCAGAAATTAGGTTATCATGTGTGAGAGTTCTCTAAAATTGTCATAAATAATTTAGTGAAGGACAAATTATTATCATCGCTAGCCTCATGGCTCGTTTGATGACCCTTAATACTCAAAATAACATTGCATTGATGGTATAGAGATCGTATCCTAAGCTACCTTGAGTGTACCTAGGATTAGAATTAGCAATTGAAAATAGTACGTTTTCAATATATATCTCAGAATGCATAACTTGGAAATAACATCATCTCACATAAGACTACTATGACCAATCTCTCGAAGAAAAACAAATATTACTATCACTAATCATCATCAGCCTACATCATCATTCTTATTCACCAATTATCATTCCATACTTACGTAATAAACATCTCAATACATTATAAGCACATCATTTCATTAAACACGATGCATATGTGCCACAATCTTCACATATTATAACATTATTCCTACCGTCATAGTGTCAAAGAAAAATGTATCATAACTCTAAGCTGTACTTCTTCATATTTCACCGTAGACATTTCCTAAATACGATCTCTTAACTCACTAGCCTGATGATATCATCGCACATGTGTATTAACATCTATCTCGCACTTTATACACTTCACTGATAATGATAAAAATACGACTTACCTTCTCTCACACCACATTGATAATATTACGAACGGTTATCTCCGGTTGACTATGCCTACATGTGGATTTGACATTAATAGCAGATGAATACCTACATCCTATAACCTCATTTCGATGTATATGTACACACACACACTCACACTGTCACAAAACGTATTATCACATAGTCAAATAAAGAAAGATTTTTTACTTACGGAAACGACTCATAGAGGACTTAACTTTACTTATTGAATCCTGTTGCCATCTCGCATCCCACGAACCTACTACGATGGCGTAGCAGGGGGAGAGGTGATACTCCCACGTGGCGCGTCCCAGGTGGCGGATAGGGGGGTCCTAACCGGCTTGCCGGCGGACTTGAGGGAAATAAAATACCTCTCGCGGACCAAACACACTACCCCCTGCGGGTGGGGGACACACATGCAGAATACACCCGCGGTACCCCTGCCTGTCGTAAGAGGCGACAAAAAGGGGCGACCTTGGCGCGGACATGGATTGCGGTTGGTATAATGTGATGGACCTCCTGTGGATGGGAGAGGCTGAATACATCCATAGGTAATCCCTGCCTGTCGTAGAAGGCGACTTAAAGGGTCATGTGGCCATGGTCCCCTCTTTATTTTTTATTATTTATCTGAGGGTCAGATGTAGACCATTCAAAATTTGATGTGCGTGCTGCCCGGCGATGGAGCTCCTATGTGTGCGACTACGCTCGAAAGCCCGTGCCAGCAACCACCCAGGACGCGGCGGGTGGGAGTATCATGTACCCGGGCAGTGGTATCCGCCTGACAACGCAGGTCCCCGCACAGCCGAATGCCAGAAGGACATATTATTATTAATTATTTTTATTTATTTTTTCTATTGTTAGTGCTCTGTACACGCTATGGGGTACATGCTATTGCGGGTGACCGGAGGAAGGGAGTCCTAGTGCTCATTGCCTCAGTCATCCCGTATTAGGCATCGTTCAACATCGGACCCCGGGCAATACCTGCTACGACCAGGTGGGTATTGCCTTGGCTGCTTGGTTCGGCTACAGAGACCCCTGATCGGAGTGGGTGGCATTCGGGGAGGATGCTATCGGGCATGGCTTCCAAACGAAGTCGGCTCTCACAAGGTGGTCGCCCACCTAAGTCTTTAACTTTTGCTTCCCTGAGAGGTTCAACTCCCTGGGAACATGCGCAGCGTGAAGGAATGGGATCCAGCTTCCCTAGGTTTCTGGTCGCTACCAGAACCGATGGGCAGGATTTTAAGCTGGTGAAGTCGATCCTGTTTAGTAGACACATCGAAGGCGTCTATGGCGAACTGGAGGAACTTAAGAAAATGCGCAACGGTAGTTTGCTTCTAAAGACTCGTACAGCACTGCAAGCTGATCAGTTGCTTAAGTGCGAGCACTTTGGCGAAATCCCCGTCAAAGTGGACGAGCATAAGTCCTTGAACCTGGTTCGCGGAGTCATCTTTCACCGCGACCTTATTTTGAACACTGACGACGAGTTGATGAAAGACATGAAGAACCGTGGCGTGACACACGTCCGGCGCATTACGCGCAAGGTCAACGGTGAAGACGTTGCCACTGGTGCCTTCATTGTCTCTTTCAAGTTGTCAGTGTTACCAGAGAAAGTCAAGGTAACAACTTATCGTTGCGATGTGAGGCCGTACATCCCGCCTCCTATGCGATGCTATCAATGCCAGCGATTCGGACATATGGTATCTCGCTGTTCGAATCAGGCTGTATGTGGTACATGTGGACGAGTAGCTCACGGCGCGGAGGAGTGCACAAGTCCATACAAGTGCACTAACTGCTCCGGTTTTCATTCTCCTCGGGATCGGAATTGTCCGACATACCTGAGTGAGAAGAAGATCCAGGAGATCAAGACCCTGGATGGTTTTTCCTACCAGGAAGCGCGCCGTAAGTTTCATTCTATGAATACACCTGCCCGTACACTCGACTATAGCTTGATAGCTCAGAGTCTTCCAGGTTCGTCATTTACGACCAAGACACCTGTCCAGACCGCTGCGCCCAAGGCGACTGTTGCTGCTCCCAGCAACGTCGCAAATAGTCAAAGCTCGAAGGGGGGGACCACCCCACCTTCGACCAACCAGAAGTCTGTGCTGGCTGGGAACTGCCAGCCGGCACAGCAAGGGGGGAAGACTAAGTCTCCCCCCCCCCTAGGAGGTCGACGAAAGTCGTGCCCCAGCCGGCGGAGGCGGCTTCGTTGACCAGGGCTGGGAAACCATCTCCCAGCCCGTCTAAACTTGAAATGAAAAAGGGGAAGAAGAGCGCTCGTCCTGAGCGCTCTCGGACTTCCCCTGCGAAGGAGAAGTCATGCCCTCCATCTGGGGGATATGAGTCTGCGCCGGGAGGCACTCCTGCTCCCAAACCTGCGCGCTCTCCTCGTAGGGGACCCCCTCGCGCCCGAAAAGCGTCGAAGTTCTGGGCGGCACCCCTGCCATCTTTTGATGACGGGATGGATGTCGCGTTGTCCTCTACATCTACGGATGTAGAACTAGATAGTGTTTAGGCTAACGAGCATTTTGTTGCTCATAACCTAACACTCCTTTTATAGTCCACACTATGGCACTGTTACAGTGGAATTGTAACGGTTATGACAGGCATCTTGCTGAGTTACGTCAGCTTATTAGTGAGTACGCAGCGAGTATAGTCTGTATTCAGGAGACCAATTTCCGACCTGGTCATCACACGGTCTTGAGGAATTTCAAACTATACTCGACAGAACGATACTATGCTCACCGGGCTTCCGGAGGCGTTGGCATTTTTGTACGTTCTGATAGCTACAGCGAAGAGGTTCCTTTAAGAACCCCTCTTGAGGCTGTAGCTGTTCGCGTCTCGCTGCCTATCATAGCCACAGTGTGTAATGTTTATCTTCCACCAGGCCAGCATCTGAACATCACTGATGTCGCTGATCTTATAGATCAGCTTCCGCCACCCTTCCTCTTATTGGGCGATTTTAACGCCCATCACCCCATATGGGGCTCTGAGACGTCTTGCCCCCGAGGAAGAGAGCTGGAAACACTCCTATCAGATCTGGATTTATGTATTTTGAACACAGGGGAACCAACTCACTTTAGTGTACGTTACGGCACATATTCTCGCATAGACGTTAGTCTATGCAGCCGAACGTTGGTTCCACTGTTTCGGTGGAATGCACACGATGATCTCTGTGACAGTGACCATTTTCCCATCGTTCTTACTTTGTTGAATCATAAACCCGTCGAGGCTCCCCCTCGATGGATTCTTCAACATGCTGATTGGCCAAAGTACACATCACTAGCTGTCTTTAGCGAAGATGTCAGGCGGACCGTCGGCGAGGAAATAACTTACATCACCCAAGTTATTCTTGCTGCTGCTGAGGAGTCCATTCCGTTTTTCTCGGGGACCCCTCGCCGAAAACTCGTTCCTTGGTGGAACGATGAAATAGCAGCAGCCATCAAAGAACGCCGTCGCGCTCATAAGCGTTACCGTAGACAGCCTACTGTGGCCAACTTGGTAACATTTAAGAAATTCCGCGCTAAGGCGCGGGTTCTTATTCGACAAAGTAAGAAGGCTTCATGGGAGATATATGTGTCGTCCATGACGTCACATACTCCATCATCTCAAGTGTGGCCGAAACTTCGACGAATTTCGGGTATTCAAGGATCATCTGCTGTACCGGGAATTTCCATTGCAGGCAGTGTCGCCACTGATCCCCTCGCGATTGCTAACCATCTCGCTAGTCATTTCGCGGATGTCTCTGGCTCCGGGAATTACCATCCTGATTTCCTCCCTCTGAAGCGGGAGGCAGAACGTCATCACCTGAGTTTTGCCACCCAAGCTTCAGAGGACTACAACGTGCCCTTTACGGAGTGGGAACTCCGCAGCGCCTTAGCGCTTTGCAAGGACACGTCTCCTGGACCGGACAACATCCATAACCAGATGTTGAAACACCTTAGTGATGATAGTTTACTATATCTCCTTCGTGTGTTCAACCGAATCTGGACAGAGGGTGATTTTCCGTCTCAGTGGCGAGAGGGCATAGTCATCCCTGTCCTCAAGCCTGACAAAGATCCTAAGTATGCAGGAAGTTACAGACCGATTTGTCTTACAAATTGCCTGTGTAAGCTATTTGAGAGGATGGTAAATCGCAGACTCGTGTGGTGTCTGGAGAAACAAGGACTCTTGTCCGAGTACCAATGTGGATTTCGAGCCGCTCGATCCACCACAGACCACTTGGTACGCCTGGAGAGCTCTATCCAGGATGCGTTTCTCCGAAAACAGCACTTGGTAGCTGTCTTCTTTGACTTGGAGAAGGCCTACGACACCACCTGGCGATATGGCATCCTTTCAGTCCTGCATCAATGGAGATTCCGAGGTAACTTGCCGGTATTTATTGCGAATTTTTTGTCCCTCCGTCTATTCCGTGTCCGAGTAGGTAGGACATATTCGCAATACCACGTTCAAGAAAATGGAGTCCCACAGGGATCGGTTCTTAGTGTCACTCTGTTCGCGATTGCCATAAACGGTATTGTCGCTGCTGCTGGTCCAGCCGTAATACCGTCCCTATATGTGGATGATTTTGCTCTGCACTATAGCTCGTGCAGTATGGCAGTCGCAGAGCGACAGTTACAGCAAGCTATTAGGAGGGTGGAGAAGTGGACCTTAGAACATGGCTTTCGGTTTTCTGCCGCAAAGACCTCCGTTGTCCACTTTTGTCGTCAACGTACACTTCACCCTCATCCTGAGCTTTATCTAGGTAATGTCGTTCTTCCAGTTGTTGACACCTACCGATTTCTTGGGCTCCTTTTTGACAGTAAATTATCGTGGGAGCCACACGTGCGGGAGCTAAAAGTGCAATGCACCAAGAGGCTTAACCTCTTGAAGTTTCTTAGCAGCACTAATTGGGGAGCTGACCGCGTGGTGCTCCTGCGATTCTATCGGGCACACATTTTATCTCGGTTAGACTACGGCAGTGCAGCATATGGCTCCGCAAGGCCAAGCGTTCTTGCGAAGCTGAACTGTATCCACCACAGCGGGGTTAGGTTGGCGACGGGAGCTTTTCGTACTAGCCCCATCGCTAGCCTGCTCGCTGAGTCTGGTGTGCCGTCTTTACACCTGAGGCGCCAGCAACTAGTACTTACGTATGCTGCAAATTTGCGACAGATGCCACTTCATCCGAGCTATCCCTGCGTATTCAACAATGGCAACCGTTTGTTGTACGTTACTCATCCTCGTGCGACGCGGCCGGTTGGGATACGCTTGGATAGCAGTTATGAATTGTTTGACGTACCTTCGATTCCTTGCCTTGTCAGACAACCAAGTGGGGTACCTCCGTGGGTTGTACGACGACCTGAAATCATCCTGGATTTGCACACTGGCCCGAAAGGAGACACGGACCCTTCGATTTATCGGAGGATCTACCTGTCCGTTCTTGGCCGCTATCCAGGTTCGGTCGTCGTTTACACGGATGGTTCAAGGACAGATACGAAGGTGGGCTGTGCGTTCGTTGTCGACAATGATCGCTTTCTTTTTGCTCTCCCGGACACCTGTAGTGTGTACACGGCAGAGCTCTATGCTATCTGTGAGGCTCTGCGGTACGCACTAGACAATGTACGCCGACACTTTCTCGTGTGTACTGACTCCTTGAGTTCGCTTCAGTCTATTGATACCTGTTTCCCTCGACACCCTCTGGTGCAGCGGATCCAGGACCTGCTGGCCGGGTGTTCAGATGTCGGCACCAGAATTACGTTCGTGTGGCTCCCCAGCCACATGGGCATAGAGGGAAACGAGTTAGCGGATCAGGCTGCCAAGGAGGCAGTTACACTGCCCCCGTTGCCTTTCAAGGTTCCAGCAAGTGATATTCGCTCTCAGCTGAGACATCTGGTTATGTCTCATTGGGAGATGGAGTGGCAGGCCATCCCACTTCCCAATAAGCTGCGAGCGATAAAAGGAACAACGAAGGTATGGAGGACTTCCCTTCGGGCTTCGCGGAGGGAAGCCGTGGTATTATGTCGCCTTCGGATCGGCCACGGTATCTTGACGCACTCCCATCTACTGAAAGGAGAACCCCCTCCGGTGTGTACCTGCGGCGACCATCTTACCGTGGTACACATCCTTACGGAGTGCGTGGACCTGGTCGATCTGCGCCGTAGTATTAACCTTCCGAGTACTATCTCCCTTATCTTGCGCGATGACGAGCAGTCAGCAGACCTCGTCATCCGCTTTATGAGGGATAGCGGTCTGTTTTATCGTGTGTGATGATGTCCTTTGTCCTAGTGTTGTTTATGTCAGTTGCGCTTTTATCTCATTGACTCCATTTTAGTTTGTGTTGCGCATTTTAATGTGTTATTTTAACGTGTAACGTACATTATGTGTTAATATCTGTATTACTGGGCGATGCCTTATTCCTTCGATTTCCTGTACTTTCTCTTATTTTAATAGAACATAAGGCATTGCGTATTAGATCCACTGACTGTTTTAATCTCACCCTCATTTTTCTTCATTACCATTCTTCTTTAACTCTAGTCAGTGGATACTTTTTAAAATTTTAACTTCATATCTCATGTCATTCATTTCGTTCCATTAGGGGCCGATGACCTTCGATGTTAGGCCCCTTAAAACAACAAGCATCACATCATCATCACTAAAAAAAATTCTGGGGTTTGTGGGTTGGCAACATTAATCCTTTCTATCCGCCTGTTTTGAATTTAGCCAATCCCGAATTTCTTTAATTAATTCTCAGCCAATAATGTATGTCTTCTTCGATATGGATATGTTGCTCTAAGCTATCCAACAAAGTTGAGGGGGTGTCTCTACTCATTCTTGAAAGGTCTCGAATTTTTCACGAGGGTATAAAAACTGCTGATTTTCTTGTCTCGGGGCCACTAGTATAACATCTAACTCAGTGTGTGGATATGTAGCAGGGGGGCGGGAAGCGCCTCTTTCTTCAAGCAGCAACTCTTCATCAAGGTAATGGCCTTTTAACATCTTCATTTCTTGCTAGCTCAGCAGTCTAAGTCTCGGGGAGGGTTCGAAACCTTTAATATGTAACCCGTTAAACATGTAAACCCTTTTCCTGGTAAACTTCAGTTTTCTTGAACTTTAATTCGGGGATAGAGAGTGTTTCACCCTCTCGAGTTCCTCTTCATTTTGGATTTGAGGTGACTATGTTCTCATAACCGTTTTTCTCTTCCTTCTTAATGTGTTAAATGTATCTTGTATACTAGTCACCTCCATAGATTGGGATTAGCCCCTGTGTGATCGGCCTAGCGCCACTTACGTTTTAAAAATGTGTAAGTTCACGCCTCCAGTCCTCTCCGTACCTTGGGCCAGTAACTTAACCTGTTGTTTATTTTTTTCTTTTTCTTCATGCGAAGGCCCTGTAGGTTGAGTACAAGATACCCCTGTTTCACTTTAAGTGTGCCTTGAGGACAGTTAGTGTAGAGTTAGTTTAAGGCCTCTTCAATAGGCTTGGAAGATCGAGAGCGGGTCAGCTCTTTATGGTGTTGTGGTAAAAGTGCCTTGTCGAGGCTTGAGATGTAAAGTCGGGAGCTAATGCTCCATGTAATTAAGAGTTTTCTGCCCTTTGGGATTTTGTGATTGTGAGCTCAGAGCTCAGGAATTATACTTGGGGCTCGAAGCCCAGATTTTGTAATAACCCCCTAAATAGTGTGATTTCTTTTTATCTGAATTTGGCTTGTTGTTCACTTGTAGAGTTTTCAAATTCTATGTAAACTTTTGTTAACTCTTGTTGTCTATTGAAAATATAACCTTTATTTAACTTTTAAATTCATCTTTCGGACTTGTAGTTAGACCCATTCTAGCCCGCACCTTCTTTCACCTCTGCTGTTCCACAGATACCTCGGAACACTTAGTGTCGTCATCTTACAATTAATATCTGTTTTGGAATGCTTATGATATGTAAGTTCTGATTTGGGACGATTAATCACAATATATTAGTTTCAAATAAGGTGAGACTATCTATCTTGCTTGGAAAGCGAATGTGATTTCTCTATGTTCTCTTTATTATAAATGCACTTGACAGCTGGTCAGTCTCTGCTGTCTGTAATAAGTAGTATCGGAAAAAATATAGGTCTTCTAAATCAAGTCGTGACGTATCGTTGTATCAATCTTGATAATTCTTTTCGCTGGTCGTTTACTTTCGCGCAGAAATTTAATTTCTGCAGCTGATGTCGTGCGTGTTGCCGCGAATTATACTCTCCGTCAATATTAGATGTTTAATTACAACAAACAGGTTTCTTAATTGTACTCGTCTACGTCTTGCTTGCTGAAGTTCAGATTAAAGAATGAATGACCTAGAAAAAGAAACATCTTCTAATAATTGGTTTAAATAATCTCCATTTAAACAATTAAAAATAGGAGAGGATTTCCACCAATCAATACTTATTTATTGCATACATTAAACTACAGGACCGGTTTCGACCTCATATTCAAGGTCATCTTCAGCTGAACCATATATACATATTAATATAATGAAGCTTTGATTAAGATTGTGGTGTTGAAGGAATGCCATATGATGATGATGTACATTTAGTTACATACAAATGGGGCACGTCTTAGCGTGAGCTGGCGTATATGTCATTCTGTGCAATATTGCAACTGTATGTCTAAAATGTTGAAGGTCTTAAAACTAGTGTATAAAGCACGTCTTTTCCTAATCTAACTTATATATATGTACAAGATAAAAACAATACATAAAAACACTTCATGTACATGAACATTCGTTCTTGCTTGGTGGTCAATACATCGACTAACTTCCGTATTTAAGTCTTATTCACAGTTGTACACTTCAGCTGCTATTCTTACAGTTTGTAAAATTGCATGGATAAAAGTTTTGTCTTCCTGTGCGTATGTGAGATAAAACACTTTCAATTTAAAAAGGGTGCCAAATGTATGGATGAAATTCAAGTAAAATATGTTCAGCTCTGCTGTGTGTGTTGCCCTTTTATAAGAACCAATTCATGTTTTCTTATTGGCGTCCGTAAATTTGGGTGACATTGGTTTCAAAGTAGTGGCTCCTTTCCCATTTGTAGCTGTGCAATGATGTTATGTTAATCTGTGGAAGATAAGATTGAGTTATAAGTGATATTGTGCGGAGGAATGTCTAAGGGTTATGTGTGTGAATTGGAATATGTACTTACTGTTGTTGGTGTAGCTGAGTTGTGTTTGACATGCGAGCTTGTAATGTACTACTTCGTGTTCTTCTTGGGCTTATGCTAGCTGCTGTGAGGGGAAGGTAAAGGAGGGGTAGGGAGAGTTGTTGTTGTAGGGGTAGGGATGGAGCTGGGTGTGTTGTTTGGTGTTTTTCTGTTGCTTGTTGCATTCTGTTTATCGATTAACTTAAGGTAAGGGTTTTTTAAGGCGGGGATAACTGTATTGAAGATGATGTTAGTTTTTTCTGTGATTTCATTTATGTTGTAATTTGGATTGGTGTACTGATCCAAAGTGATGTAGAATTCTTCTGTTATGTTGAGCAGGGGGCCTTTGGGGTTTATGTTTAGGATTTGCATATCGTTATCGATGTTTGTGAAACTGTGTTTATAGTCTGCGACATGTTGTCCTATTGAGGAAAAATGATTGTGTTTCACTGCATTTATGTGTTCGTTATATCGGGTTAGGAAGTTTCTACCGGTACGTCCGATATAGCTGGTCTCGCAGTTATTACATTTGATGCGGTATACCCCTGAGTGGTTGTATTTGTTGTTGCTGTTGATTGTCCTGACATTGTGTATGATGTTGGTACTATTGTGTGTAGTTCTGAATGCTATTCTTAGGTTATGTTTTTTAAAAATGTTAGTTATGGGGTATATGTGTACATTGTTGAAAGTGAATAGTGCATAGTCTCTCTTGGGTTCGTTTACTTTTGTTAGTATACGCCAGCTCACGCTAAGACGTGCCCCATTTGTATGTAACTAAATGTACATCATCATCATATGGCATTCCTTCAACACCACAATCTTAATCAAAGCTTCATTATATTAATATGTATATATGGTTCAGCTGAAGATGACCTTGAATATGAGGTCGAAACCGGTACTGTAGTTTAATGTATGCAATAAATAAGTATTGATTGGTGGAAATCCTCTCCTATTTTTAATTGTGCAATTGTCAATACGGAAATGAAGATTATAGATTACGATAATCTCCATTTGTCATTCTTTTTTCACCGCCTTCTATGTACAGTTCTTTTGGTAACTACCTGATGAAAAGATCATAATTTTAGTCGTATTGACGTTAGCTGTTTTCACATTGACATTTTAGTAACTTGAACTCCATTTTTGTTCCGACTAGTGCATATATAGAACTGTGAAATGGCACACCGGTTAGGACCCCCCTATCCGCCACCTGGGACGCGCCACGTGGGAGTATCACCTCTCCCCCTGCTACGACAGCGTAGTTTCTTGGACAGGCAACGCTGACCCACGGCGCCGCTCATAGCCAACGCAAACCGAGAAGGCTCTCTCACCGAGTGTACTAACCACAGGGACTCGCACTATCCCGTGCTGTTCCTCAACATAGTGGGTACCAATCACAGGCAACGCTGACCCACGGTGCCGCTCATATAGCGCTACAACTCACAGGCTACGCCCAGACCCGCGGTGTTGCTCACATGGGCACGACGCACGGGTACTGGAAACCACCCAGCCAGGCTCTTTACTGCTACTAATCACAAACCTAATTCGTA
This sequence comes from Anabrus simplex, assembly GCF_040414725.1. Taxonomy (NCBI): domain Eukaryota; kingdom Metazoa; phylum Arthropoda; class Insecta; order Orthoptera; family Tettigoniidae; genus Anabrus; species Anabrus simplex. Next base: position 159,749,254 of record NC_090268.1, read on the forward strand.
CCTAATTTAGTGGTACTACTCGCAAGTACAGGCAACCCATGGTGTTCCCCGTATGATGGTACGAATCAAAAGTAGTTTCAATAGTATTACTGACCTTGGGACTGCCGCTATAGCACGACACTGAAACGATGATGCTTATATTCGAAAGGAGTCCAAAATCCAAGTCATCGGCCCCTCGTAATGGTACTTAACGCTAGAAAAGAAGAACCATGGTATTTGGCATGTTGTGGTACTAATCAAGAGTAGCGTAACCTCGCGGGTATTCCACATATTATGGTAGGACTCACAGGTAATGAAATTCGCACATGTATTACAGACCTAATGTGTTTCGCACATTGCGGCGCCCTTGACAGGCAACGCAAACCTATAGTGTTCATCACCTAAGTGTACTAACTACAGGGACTCGTACTATCCCGTGGTGTTCCTCATATAGTGGTACTAATCACAGGCAAGCCAGAACCATGGGTTCCTTCTTCCCATGGTGTCGCTCATATAGTGCTACTAATCACAGTTATGTAACAGCCGTCGAGTCCTCGTTTGCTACTAATCACAAACCTATTTGGTACCCAACATAGTGGTACTACTCGCAAGTAAAAGCGACCCATGGTGTTCCCCGCGTGGTGGTATAATCTCAAGTTGTTTCATGGTTATAATTTGATTACCCCTTGGTCGCCCCTTTTAGTCGTCTCTTACGAGAGGCAGAGGAGACCGTGGGTGAATTCTTCGTCTGCGTCCCCCACCCACAGGGGGTAGACAAAGAGAAAAAAGAAGTTGGGATCCGTCACTTCAAAAAATGAAGTAACGGACGAAGAAATACAAGGGCCACGAAGGGCGTGAAAATGAAAGACTCACTAGGCCTCGAATGATCTAATACCGTCGGGGTCGGAAAAGAACAAGAGTTGACCAAGGGAGGTCGGACAGAACAGATGAAAGTGACGAGCCTGGCACAAGTAAGTGGAAGCAATGCCAGGACTCAACTAAGAACCCCGTGGTCGCTAACCCACTCTCCCAAGTTGAGAGCCCCTTTTAGTCACAGTGGATCTTTTAACAATTTGGATATGTCAAAACATAAAACAATGTAGAGTAAATGTGAATCATCAAGTCATAAATTAATTCTTCGACGAACTTAAAAATCTCTGAGTTATATTGAAACTAATATAAGTGACGATCCTGGTCGTCGGAGGGTGTTGACAAGAAAAGGTTGTAGGGCATCCAGAGAAAATATTGCACAAACCAAAAAGTACTGTACCAGTGATGTTTTGTGGATCTACAATTGGTGAACTTCTTCCACCCTACATCGTGTTCAAGGCAGAGCATCTGATTCTTGAACAAGTGGTTGCCCTAAAGGGGTCCAGTACAAGCAAATAATTCTTGTTTCAATATGCCCATTTTTGAAGACTGGTTGAACATTATAGTCATACCTTACTTTACGAAATTTGAAAACAGCAAACCAAAAGTTCTTACTGGGGACCATTTAGGCAGCCAAGTTTCACACAGAGTAATCAATGAATTCCAGAAAAGAAAGTCTGTCTTCCTGCCCCCAAATAGTACCCATATATGCCAACCACTACATGGAGCATTTTTCAAACCCCTCAAAATAGTGTGGTTTTCTGTGTTACTTGGATGGAAAACTAAGAACAGTTTTTCCAAGACTTCTAAAGAATGCTAGAAGTGACATGAATGAAAACAATGTGATTGTAAAAAACATAATAACAGCGTTGAAGGCCCCTGGAATTCACCCCTTCAATCCAGAAGAGGTACTTAAAAGGCTTCCTCAAAGAATAGACAATCCTGGAAATGGTGAAGAGAGATCAAGATGGGCTGCAGGTTTTCAAGAATTTTTGAACAAGGATCTGTTCCATTAAGGAAAAGGAAGAGAAGGCTCAATGTTAAACCAATTGTAACCCATTCGATCACCATGTCTCCACTTGTACACATTGATCTCCATCACGTTTCATGGAGAAAATGGCGCTTTCTAGTAACTTCGTAAATGTTGTCTCTACACATACATACCCAGCCATCCAGTGTTATTAGGATGTGCTGCTCTCTGCAAGAAACTTGACGAAGCAGAAGATATTGTAATCATGCATGGCGGAAGGTTACACACAAGGCAGCTGTTAAGTTGCTGAATTTTATCTAATTTCACGACTTAGGAGCTGCATGTAATTACGAAAACTTAAAAAAAATATGAATTAGAAATATGTGAATTCGGTTTCATGGAGAAGAAATGTATGCAAATCACATTTACTTGAAGGAGATCATGTTACAAGTAGGTTGTGTACAAATGTAGACAGTATGCCTGCATGGAGCAAATAAATAGAGAACTACACCAAGTTACTGAGGTTATGTAAAGCTATTGTTGAGGATGGATTATAATGACGTGTGTCATAATAAAGCAAGTATTACTCCAAATAGTTCCTATTTTTTCTGAATTAGTATATTACGTAGGACAAAATGGCATTGTTTTTTTCACAGTTCTCTCAGCTGATGCAATACTGAAGCTGCTGGAGGATGGAGATGTTTCCGATATAGAGGGTTGTGATAATGATGAAGAGGAACGAGATGACTTATTTGACCAACTGCCACCTCCAGGTATGTTTAACACTACTCGCTATTATTGTTGGTTTTTTACGTTGAAATAATAGTAAGCCTCATGTACTCTGTTGTGTGTGTTCTCCGCGCCTACAAGCTCCGCAACCCGCCGCATCGCCAATGTTTCCAGAGCCTACGAGAGAACTGCACTGCGCCTGGCATGCTCGTCTGTGACGTCAGCCAGCGCTATATAAGGAGCGACTTTCCTAGCCTTATCGAGGACTACCCCGGTGTCCAACGGCCAGCCCACACCGCAAGTCAAACACGGAGGCATTCCTCTTAAAAACGTGTCTTGAACAGGTGGACAGATCGCTGGTTGTGAGGTCTCACCTCCGGACATTGCCTCATCTTCCCTGATGCCCGTAGCAACGTCGAGCCCCGAGTCAAGCATTCTGCTACACTCCCAACTTCTCACCAGTGCTCCGACGACTATCTTAGCATTCTGCGAATTAAGATATTGATGCAAGTTCCTTGAAAGCCTAAGTCCAATACTAGCATTATTCTTACGCTACTCTCTCTACAAGTTACGCTTGTTCTCCCACAACAGATAGTTTTCGACTATCTAAGGACATTTCCCAGTGGAATATACTATCTCCTCAAGATAGGTGTGAATGTGTACATAGGACTCTCTCTCTGTAAGTATATAATTGTGCAACAGACTTTCAGTCTATCATTTAATAACACCTTTAACTGCGTGCATTCAATCAAGCTTCAAGACAAGTTTAATTTTATTTCTTGTAATTACTGTATAAAACTCTTGAAGAAATAAACTTTATGTTGTGTTACTTTATACAAAGTTCCTCGTATACAACATACTCGATTATTATATTTTTTCCAAGAGGTGATACGTTAGATGAAATACACGATGAAGGTGATGATGAAACCCCAACACCTGAGGAAAAAGGCGTACCAGTTGAAGAGCATTCATATTCATGGATGAACCCAACTCCAAAAGGCAATATTCAATGGCAGCGTGGTGTTACATTCCGGGAGAAGATACCACATTGGGATAAGGTCACTGAAAATAATGAAATTACAGAGCTTCCATACCCAATTTTTTACTTTTACAAGTATATTCCGGAAACACTGTTGCAGACATTTGTTGACAAACACATTTGCAAAACAAGTTGGAGAGTCTAGATATGCACCAACCAGTCTAAGTAAAATTACAACTTTATGCTGGCACACTGGATTTCCTAGATTACGGGTGAATTGGGACAATCCATTAGGGCTAAATATTTTTAAAGATAATATGTCAGTTCAAACATTTTTCAAGCTCAGAAACCTATTGAATTGTGTAAATAATTAGACAAACTGCTAGTCTGTACAGACAGGTTCTGGAAGGTGCGTACCATCTGATGCAATTTGGAAAGATCGTCTGGAACTTGAAGTAGAACAAAAAGTTTGTGGAGATGAGCAAATAGTGCCTTTCAAGGGCCAGCTGTATGTAAAACAATACATGAAAGGTAAACCAAACCCATGGGATGTAAAGGTATTTTTGCTATGTGGGAGGAGTGGACTTGCTTATGACTTCCTGCTCTACCAAGGTTCAACCACATAAATTGAAGAGAGCATGCAAAAAAGGTTTGGTCAGGGGGATTCTGTTGTACTTGATTTATGTGAAAGATTTAACTGCTCCGTCCATCAGCTATACTTCGACAACTTCTTTTCAACATATAACCTCTTTGAAGCTTTGAGGATGAAAAATTGATGATGATGATGATGCTTGTTGCTTAAACGGGCCTAACATCGAGGTCATCGGCCCCTAATGGTACGAAATGAAATAACAAAAATTCCAATTTCATCCACTGACCAGAATAAACTATGTCATGAAGAATAAATGATTGATGATTGATGATTGTTGTTTAAAGGGGCCTAACATCTAGGTCATCGGCCCCTAATGGTACGAAATGAGACGAAATGAAATGACATATTAAAAGTCTAAAATTCTCCACTGACCAGAATTCAAAAATGTGACAACGAAGAATGAATGGATGGGCATGAATTTAAAACAATCAGTGGTTGCGACCCGCAATGTCGCACAGGCACATAAACGGACGTGACAATATCGTATTACTGACCAAGGGACTACTGCTATAGCATAACACTGAATCGATTATGCGTGCAGTCAAAAGGGGGTCCTAAATCGAAGTTATCGGCCCTTCATAACGGTACTGATCGCTATCAAAATAGAACCATGGTAGCTGTCCTGTTACGGTACTAATCAAAAGTAGCAGAGACTTGCGGCATTCCACACATTATTGTACTACTCAGAGCTTATGAAATTCGACATTTAATACAGACCTATGTTTTCCCACTTTGCGGCGCCATTTACAGGCAACGCAAACCTATGGTGTTCATCACAGAAGAGTACTAACCACAGGGACCTCTCCCTATCCCGTGGTGTTCCTCATATAGTGGATACTAATCATAGGCAAGGCAGAACCATGGTAGCTATCATCCCATGGTCCTGCTCATATGGTGGTACTATTCACAGGTACTGCAAAAGCCGACCGCGCGGTGCTCCTGTGTGCTACTAATCACAAACCAATTTCGTACCCAATGTAGTGGTACTACGCACAAGTAAAAGCAACCCTTGGTGTTCCCCGCGTGATGGCACGAATCAAAAGCAGTTTCATGGTCCAATTTAAACATCCCTTGGTCGCCCCTTTTAGTCGGCTCTCACGACAGGCAGGGGATACCGTGGGTGTATTATTCGTCTGCCTCCCCCACCCACAGGGGGTGTGTGTTTGGTCCGCGAGAGGTATTTTATTTCCCTCAAGTCCGCCGGCAAGCCAGGTAGGACCCCCCTATCCGCCACCTGGGAGTATCACCTCTCCCCCTGCTACGCCTGCGTAGCAGGTTCGTGGGAAGAATAAATGGATGGACATGAAACCAACAAAAAAAATCAAACAAAAACAGTGGATCAAACTCAAAAAAGGAACGCGAATTATAGTATTACGGACCAAGGGGCCACTCATAAAGCACAATGATGCGTGAAGTCGAAAAGGGTCCAAAATCAAGGTCTAAGGCCCGTCAGAATGGTACATGTCGCGAGTAAAGTAGAACCATGGTATTTGTCATGTTGGGGGTACTAATCAAAAGTAACGAAGACTCACGGTGTTCCACACAAGATGGTACTACTCACAAGTATTGTACTTCGTACAGGGAACGCAGACCTATGGTGTTTCTCACACAATGGCGCCACTCATAGCCAACGCAAACCGATGAGTTTCCTCACCTAGGTGTACTAGGCACGGGTGCCGGTCCCTCGGGCCCCGTGGTGTTTCTCACATAGTGGATAATAATCACAGGCAACGCAGACCCACGGTGTCGCGCATATAGTGGGACAACTCACAGGCTACGCCCAGACCCGCGGTGTTGCTCACATGGGTACGACGCACGGGTACTGGAAACCCACAGGGGAACCAACTCTCTGCTGCTACTAATCACAAACCTATTTCGTACCGAATATAGTGGCACAACTCGCAAGTACAGGCAACCCGTCGTGTTCCCCGCGTGATGGTACGAATCAAAAGCAGTTTCATGGTTCCAATTTAATCATCCCTTGGTCGCCCCTTTTAGTCGCCTCTCACGACAGGCAGGGGATACCGTGGGTGTATTCTTCATCTGCGTCCCCCAACCCGCAGGGGGTAGTGTGTTTGGTCCGCGAGAGGTATTTTATTTCCCTCAAGTCCGCCGGCAAGCCGGTTAGGACCCCCCTATCCGCCACCTGGGACGCGCCACGAGGGAGTATCACCTCTTCCCCAGCTACGCCAGCGTAGCAGGTTCGTGGGGATGAAAAATTGCTGCAGCTGGTACCATTCCTCTGAATAGATTCTCCAACACTCCCTTGATTTCTGACCAAGAGATGAAAAAGGAAGAAAGGGGTTATTGCGACCAGGTTTCCAGTCGTGATGATAATGTAAATGTAAATGTCGTAAAGTGGCAGGCCAACAGATCAGTACATTTAGCCTCAAATTTCATTGGCACTGGTGAAAGAGACCTTGTGAGAAGGTGGGGAAAAAAGAAGAGAGAATATATACAGGTTCCAAGGCCTGAAATAGTGAATTTGTAAAACACATCAATGGGTGGAGTTGACAAGTTAGACTTCCTTATAAGCCTTTATAGAAGAGTAGGAAATGGACTCTCAAGATGATATTTCATGCTACAGATATTGCTATCACCAATAGCTGGCTGGAATATCAAGCAGATGTTACAATATTAGGACTTCCCACGAAACAAACATTACACCTCCATTTTCATCTGAGAATTGCAGAAGCCCTGGTGAAGCAAGCAAAAAATGTAGTGGGGAAAAAAGAGGGGTCGTCCTGGTACAGGCAGTGATAATACTGATTCCTCAACAACGAAACGGCAAGTCGTAGATGTTCGTCCCTCAGAGGAAGTGCGTTATGATAATGTAGACCACATGCCAGTCCACAGTGATGTAACATTACCTGGTAGATGCAAGAACACAGACTGCAAAGGGACGTCGCGTTGACGCTGCCAGAAATGCAACATCTATCTTTGTCTCAACAAGGAAAGGAACTGCTTCATGATTCCTGCTCGTGGTGTCCCTGCTAAGGTAGTTGAAATTAAATTTCCATAACTGAACCGAACGTCAGCATTACAGAAGCACTAAACTAAAGATATACAGATCCAATCATGGGACCTAATAAACGGTTCTTTTCAGAACCTATTCTGACCGTAATCTCAGTGAACATCGAAGGCTTGTCATCACCGAAACAACAATTGCTGTACGAACTATGCCAAGAACAGAAATGCGATGTTTTATGCATTGAGGAAACTCATAAAGATAACCATTAGAATCGACCATATATACCAGGTCTGAAGTTAGTTGCAGAAATACCACACCCTAAACATGGTAGTGCCGTTTTTGTCAAACCAGAGATCCAAGTTGAGAGTGTCCACAGTACAATCAACCACAACATCGAGACAATCTCCCTAGAACTCAGTAATTGTGTAATCACCTCCGTCTATAAGCCTCCTCCAGAAAGATTCTCCTTTGCCCCACCTAAAAATTTCCATTCAGAAAAGACATCTGTAGTAATAGAAGATTTCAATAGTCACAGCCACGTGTGGGGATACACACATGAAGATGAAAACGGAGAAGCCGTTCTTTCTTGGGCTGAAAGTAACCACCTCTCCCTCATCCATGACAGCAAACTACCTCCATCCTTCAACTGTGGAAGATGGCAACGAGGATTTACTCCAGACCTCCTCTTCGTAAGCGAGAGTACAGCACAACATTGTCATAAATCTGTGTGCTCACCGATCCCCAAAACACAACACAGACCAATAATGTGTCAGCCATTTCCTGTAATAAGACCTCAAGAAACTCGCTTCAGGCGACGATACAACTTTAGAAAGGCTAATTAGTCTAAGTTTTCCAAAATGTTGGATGAGAAAGTTCGGACTATCCCAGCTGTACCTGAAGAATATGAAGGTTTTTGTTGATGTTGTGAATCTAGGCTCTCGGACATGTATTCCAAGAGGCTGTAGGACAAACTATCTCCAAGATTAACTGCAGAGACAGCAGTATTACTAGATGAATATTACAAATCATACAACGAAAACCCATTTAGTGAGGAAACCTCCAACGTTGCAACGCGTATCCTCTCCTCAATCTCTGAAGTGAAGAGAGACCATTGGGAGAAACTGATGGCAGACTGTGATATGAGTAGAAGCAGCCAAGGGGCTTGGAGATTGCTACGGCGCCTAAATAATGACCGTTCTCAAACAAGTACACATGTAAATATCAAAGCTGATGAAGTTGCACACCAGCTCATTGAAAATGGAAAAACTACTAGAACCTTCAAGACTAGTAAGAAGACATTTGAGAGAAGACCTGATCAAGCAACCAGCATTCTATATCAATCGAAGCCGACTTTCAACCTATTAGGTCGTGTTCCGTACATTTAGTACGTGTTTAAGAGATGTTAAGTACAGAGCAATCGACGCGAAATCGGGAGGTTGTGATGATGATGATGATGCTTGTTGTTTAAAGGGGCCTAACATCGAGGTCATCGGCCCCTAATGGTACGAAATGAAAAAACAAAAATTTCAAATTCATCCACTGACCAAAAAAATAATAATGTCGTCATGAAGAATGAATGGATGGACATGAACCCAACAAAAAAAAGGAAACAAACAACCAAAATAGAGTGGATCAGACTCAAAGATCATACATAATTGATTAATGACCAAGGGACCACTCATAAAGCACGATGATGCTTGATGTCGAAAGGGGTGCAAAATCCATGTCTAAGGCCCCACAGAATGGTACATGTCGCGAGTAAAGTACAACCATGGTATTGGCATGTTGGGGTACTAATCAAAAGTAGCGAAACTCATGGTGTTCCACACAAGACGGTACTACTCACAAGTATTGTACTTCGTACAGGTAACGCAGACCTATGGTGTTTCTCACACAATGGCGCCACTCATAGCCAACTCAAACCAATGAGTTTCCTCACCCAGGTGTACTAGGCACGGATGCCGATCCCGCGGGCCCCGTGGTGTTCATCACAGAGTAGATACTAATCAAAGGCAACGCAGACCCACGGTGTCGCTCATATAGTGGTACAACTCACAGGCTACGCCCAGACCCGCGGTGGTGCTCACATGGGTACGACGCACGGGTACTCGAAACCCCCAAGCCACGCTCATGATTACTACTAAACACAAACCCATTTCGTACCGAACATAGTAGTACAACTCGCAAGTACAGCCAACCCATGGTGTTCCCCGCGTGATGGTACGAATCAATAGTAGTTTCATGGTTCTAATTCAATCATCCCTTGGTCGCCCCTTTTAGTCGCCTCTCACGACAGGCAGCGGATACCGTGGGTGTATTATTCGTCAGCCTCCCCCACCCACAGGGGGTGTGTGTTTGGTCCGCGAGAGGTATTTTATTTCCCTCAAGTCCGCCGGCAAGCCGGTTAGGACCCCCCTATCCGCCACGTGGGAGCATCACCTCTTCCCCCTGCTATGCCTGCGTAGCAGGTTCGTGGTCGGGAGGTTGTGGGTTCGGATCCCACTGGTGTCTGGTTGGCCATTTTTGTTCTGTACTTAACATCTCAACACGTACTGAATGTACGTAACACGACCTAATAGGCTGAAAGTCGGTTTTTAGTCCCGTGTGCCCGTCCACTTGGACATAATTTACTTTCGATAATATTACGGCGATAGAGATATGCAGGCGTACATACATGATTTAAAAGGAGCCGTATGATTGTAGTAATATGACGGCGAGTGTATTTTCCAAAAGCGAACCACGGTTTGTTATGAATGTCAGGCAGAAGCGTAAGTAAATGCTTACCTTTCGTCTGTGATGTTCTTCGCCATTCTGCATTCCACTGGTCTTTCATGAAGTGACGACAGTGTTCCCATAAATCTGTGTGCGGATCTGCGATGTATTAATCTAATCCGGTACCCAGTGCTGCCTCGTTTGCTAGGGTATCGACTTTGATGTTCCCCCGGATTCCAGAATGGCCCGAAATCCACGCGAAGAGTTCTTTAACATTACGGAGCGACAAGTCAAAACTTAATTTGCGTAAATTCTGAATATACCAATTATTTGTATGTTCGGGATTGTCTAATGATATCAATGTGCTTAAGAAATCAGTACAAATTAGAGCTTTTAATATTCCGGAATATTTTATGTACAATAAAACCTGGCAGATTGCGAATATTTCGGCCGTGAAAGAAGCAAGGTGTGGTAGAGTGCATTTTTTTCCACTGCCAGTTGTGACGAGTAAAGTGCAGCACCTACACCAGTTGGAGATAGATGTTTTGAACCATCCGTGTAGAAAGTGATATACTGTTCATGATTGCTTGAAAGTACATGAAATAGACTATTCGTGACATGACTATTTGTTCGTAGTGATGATGAAGATGCTTGTTGTTTAAAGGGGCCTAACATCGAGGTCATCGGCCCCTTATGTTACGAAATTAAATAACAGAAATTTCAAATTCATCCACTGAGGCTTCTCACCTAGGTGTACTAGTCACGGGCGCCGGTATTCCCGTGGTGTTCCTCACATAGTGGGTACCAATCACAGGCAACGCTGACCCACGGTGCCGCTCATATAGCGGAACAACTCACAGGCTACGCCCAGACCCGCGGTGTTGCTCACATGGGTACGACGCACGGGTACTGGAATCCACCAGGCCAGGCTTTTTACTGCAACAAATCACAAACCTATTTCGTACCAATTTAGTGATACTACTCGCAAGTACATGCAACCCATGGTGTTCCCCGCATGATGGTACGAATCAAGAGTAGTTTCATGGTTCTAATTCAGTCATCCCTTGGTCGCCGCTTGTAGTCGCCTCTTACGACAGGCAGGGGATACCGCGGGTGTATTCTACATGTGCGTCCCCCACCCGCAGGGGGTAGTGTGTTTGGTCCGCGAGAGGTATTTTATTTCCCTCAAGTCTGCCGGCAAGCCGGTTAGGACCCCCCCCTATCCGCCACCTGGTACGCGCCACGTGGGAGTATCACCTCTCCCCCTGCTACGCCAGCGTATTAGGTTCGGGGATTTGTTCGTAGTATTAAAGAACGATGTTCAAAGATAGTGTGAAGAATGTCGGGTTTTAATGTACTGGCTCGAAAAGGTATGGAGTATTTCGGGTGGTTTAATGTTTGTACCATACTAGTACGAAAGTGACCGAATTGGTTAAATGCCCATAATTCAGCCGGTTGATATTCTTCCTTAACATTCGGGTTTTGATAATATTCGTGTAACAGCTGTCGTTTCGGGAGGATTGGGTGGAAATATTTATTTAATTTGTTTAGACGATATTTGTTTGGGAGTAGTCCTCGTCGAAAGGTTAATGGCGGTTCTGATGTTTCAGCTAAAAGTGCATTCGTTGGGGAGGAAGACATTGCCCCCATGATTAATCGAAGTATTTTGAACTGGAAGGTATCAATTTTGCGTAGGTGACTAGTAAATGCTATATCAAGAAAGTGACAACCATATTCGAGTAGTGATCTGATTATTTGTATAGCGTAAGAAGTACATATGGGTCCGATCCCCAAGTGCGTTTAGTGAGAGATTTAAGACTATTGTATTTAGTTTCTAAATTGGAAAGAATATATTCGATATGTTCTTTCTAGAGTAATTTGTTATCAATTTTGATTCCTAAATATGTGATCGAAGTTTTTATATTAATCTCATGAGAGCCATAAGTTATTGGCGTACGGTCATAATTTCGTTTTCTCGTAAAATCATTGCAGAGGATTTTTGATATTCTATTTCTAAACTATGATGTAGAAGCCATTTATGGAGGATCTTTAGTGTATTTTCAATGGTAGTACGTGATTCTATTACCGATTCTTTAATGGAATAAAGAACTACATCGTCAGCGTATTGTAGGATTTTAGCATGTTGAGTAATCACCTGCTCTAAGTCAAAGGTATATAACAGATACAAGATCGGGCTCAAAATGCCACCCTGTGGAAGACCTTTGGAAGTGTACCTAGAGTCAAGAATCGGTCCGTTGCTTTTTACAAAAATGTGACGATTAGTTAATAATTGTCTTATGATATTCATAAATGGGATAGGAAATTGCCACATACGTAATTTGGCGAGAAGTACTCCGATGTCCACTTTATCATATGCTGCTTTTATATTGAGAAACAGAGCTGTCACAACGTCACCTCGACTTCTAGCGAGTAATAAGTCTGTAAAAATATGTTACGGGCGTCTGTCGTACTTCTGTCTTTCAAAAAACCAGACTGATAGACTGGAAATATATTATAATATTGTAAATACCATCGAAGACTGTGCAAGATAATTCATTGGAATGTTTTACGTAGACAGGATCCCAACGCGATCCCTCTATGCCCGTTTTTCTCTTGAGGATGTTTACCCTTTTTCAATATTGGAATGATCGGAAAATCATTCCAATCGACAGGAATTGCATGGCTATCAAGAATGGCGTTAAATTTATGTACCAGCGTTTGCTTAGCATGGGACGGTAGATGCTTCAACATTTTATAACTTATAGAATCTCTGCCCGGACTATAATCTTTTCGATGTTCGAGTGCCATATCGAGTTCATTAAAGGAGACATTTTGTAGGAGACTAGAAAATTTCGCGGAGGGAAGTCTGAAACTATATTCGTAAGAAGGTTCCACTAATCCGGTGTCAGTTGTTGTTAAAATTGGGCAATTCCTACAAGGTTCGATTGAGACACAAGATTTGTGTGAGCATTACCTAGATGTTTGATGGCTGCCCATACATCTTTGATAGGAGTGTATCTATTGAGAGATGTGACAAATGCCTTCCACGCTGTTCGTCTTTTTTCATTAAAAATAGATTGTATAGAAGCGACTATTTTTTAATACTGAATATAATGATCGTAAGTACCATATTTTCCATATGCTTCTAAGGCAGTTTGTCTTCGACGGACTAGGGCAGCGTATTCGGAATCCCACCAGTTAATAGAATTGTTCTGCTTTTTAAAAATCTGCTTGTGTTCGATGGGATGATATGTATCTAAATAGGAATGAATAAATTGTAAAAGTAGATCATAGTCAAGAAGATGTGTATGTGGAAGTGTAGAACGTATTTTATCACCGACAATTTTATCTCAGAGGTTTCCCCCCCACTAAAATTCCCGGGGGAGGGGACCTTTCATTATAAAGTAATGAGCAAAATGTTTAACACATATATTACTGAAATTAATATTCTTGCTGTACATATTTTCATAAAAACCTTGCCAATAATACAAATAATATAAAAATAATAGAATGACTGCAAGACCTTGAGCAATGAAGCAACGTAGTGGTGGCAACTCAGAACCTGCAGCCTATTGTTCCTGTTTCAGTCTGGCAAGACCATCTGAAACCCGGGCAAAAATAAGTAGCTCGAGCGTGCACCACTCCTGTACTTCTTAGAGAGGGTGTGTTTGCGACGGGTAGCCAATAGGACAATATACACTTACGGAGTGTACAAACTGACAAATTTGTTCAGTCAGAATTTAACCCTGGTAGAGGAAGGTTCCGCTAATAAAGCAATAAATCAGGACAAACCGCGCCTCGCCTGAGCTTTTTTAGGAAAGGGACAGTCTCCCATAAACATCTCAGACGATTTTCTTTCTATCTCCTTCGCTGCACCGACGTCTCTCTTACTCCTAAGAACGGCCCTCCCGTCTAGATTTTAGATGAACTTGTCTGACGTTACCGCTGCCAAATCCGCCACTGGCACCGGTCTGTAATCTGTAAGCCTGTACATGGTAACGAACAGTCGAGGTCGAGAATCTAGAAATGATTTTTTTTGCTAGGGGCTTTACGTCACACCGACACAGAGAGGTCTTATTGCGACGATGGGATAGGAAAGGCCTAGGAGTTGGAAGGAAGCGGCCGTGGCCTTAATTAAGGTACAGCCCCAGCATTTGCCTGGTGTGAAAATGGGAAACCACTATCCAGAAATGAAACGTGCGGTAAAAAGTAAGAATAGTTTAATTTACTAACTTCTTTAAAACTGGTAATGATAATATACAGTCACTACCAGTCACGACGCAAGTTCAATCAGTGACACGTGAAGATGGTGTGCAGGAAAAATCCAGTAAAAAGCCTAAATGTGATGAAGTGTTACATAAGGTGCCTGCAGAATGTCCTTTACACAGGGATCACAATGTCGAATGCATCAATGAAGATAATCCAGGATCATCAATGCTGGTGGCAACCGAGAAGGTTTCAACGTCTTGGCAGAAAAATCGAGCCTAGTTGCTGTTTAATACCACTGAGAAAGACTATCAAGTAATGGTGTGTAGTGTGTGTGTTAAACATTCGCAACACGTGTGTAAAATGGTAGGAACTTCGGGTAAAAGACGGTGTAATGAGGAAAAATAAAAAGAAGAATCTGGGCGCTGTTTATAAACACGAAAAGAGCGTAATTCATTCTCACTGTGTGCAGCAGGATGAAATGTGTAAGAAACAGGTTCTAGAAGCGTGTGCAGCGAGTGCTCGTGATTTGTTTATGAAAAGTCGAAAGGAAAAGTTAGATACAACTGTTAAAGTGTTAAGGTCAGTTTATGTAGCAGCGAAAAGAGAGTGGAGTTTCCGTGATCATCCGGAGTATATAAATCTACAGATCGCAAATGGCTTAGACATGGGGACACATCTTAATACAGACAAGACTGCGGCGGCAATGACCAATTTTATTGTATAACAATTACGTTTAAAATTAGTGAATTTTATCAAAGTGACTGACTGTTTTTCAATTTCTGTGGACGAGTCTACGGATAGGTTTTCTGAAAAACATTTGATTTTGTACATTACGTACGTTGACGAACAGAATGACGCTTGCTGCTGTTTCTATAAGCTAGTACCTGTTCAAAATTCTGACGGTAAGTCGCTGGAAGAGAAAATTGTCCAAGCCTTTTCAGAAGATGATATAGATGTATAAATGCTCAAAAATAAACTTGCGGGGTTTGGTTCGGACGGAGCTGCAGTGTTTATTGGCCGAAATGAAGGTGTTGCTGCTAGAATCAGGAGGAACATATTTCCGCACTTGATTAGCGTGCATTATATGGCTCATAGAATGGACCTTGTTTCAGAACAAGTTTTTAGTGTTGTGAATGCTGTTCATAATTTTGAATGCGTACTAGACGAACTTTATAAACTTTTCAGTAGACCTTCTGCAGCTGCTGAACTGAGACATATTGCGGCAGTCAACTCTTCCATGTTCGTTGGATTTCAAGTGAGAAGGACTCTTTATTGGCAGTTTTCAAAGACTTCCCTTGCATCATGGAGGGCCTAATCCGTGAATCTGAAAACCGTGAAGTGTTGAGCAAAGATCGTTGTAAATTTGCAGGGCTGTAGAGGAGAATCGGGTAATATGGAATAGTCGGGCAATATGGAATACCACAATATCTTGCCTGTAAGGTACTCCTCTCAGGTGGAAACTCGTCGAATTACGGTAAATGTTCTCATGATGCTTTGTATTCAGTTTCGACATGCTCGTGAGTGAGGTTAGTGCGTGGAGCAAGAATATGTGTTTTTCATACTTGAAACGTTTTTGCAGGTAATTCTTTTAAAGCTTGTATTAATTACCAACACTGAGTTTAGTCCTGGGAAATCCAATGTTACATATTGTACAAGAGTTGCTTATATTGCTACACCAGTGTAACTTCCTTGTTGTGCAAAGTTAATGGCATGACGAATCCTTTAATTCAAACATGGTGTGTCGGGATATATGGAATACTGTTTTAGTTTCAAAGTAAAATGAGATTTAAAATTAACTGTATTAATCCTGGTATATTATAACATTTAACTACCTATAGATCTCAGTTTCTGCATCTGTGACGTTTGTCACTGAATTAACAAGTGACTGTAAAAAGAAAACTCTGAATAATTAGTGTTTACAGATTATAATTTAAGTTAATTACCAATTTTATTCTTTCGATTTTTTAAAATTTCTGTACGTCCACCTGTAAGAACGTTCCTTAAATATAACTGAAAGAATTTACTGATGTTGTATTTTAATTTACATATTATTCACCCTACTATTCCATATTAGCCGACTATTCCGTATTACCCACCAAGTGCAACTTTTTAAAAGAAATAATTTTGACGTGAAGACATTAACAATTCACAATTTAAAAATATAGAGAATCTTGGCTAATTATTTGAATTTTCAAACCATATTTATTTATATTTCATAACTGATTTCGGTAAGAAGTTATACTGCCAAAAGTAAATGGTATTCCATATTACCCGATTCTCCTCTACAGAAAGTTGTCGCAGAGAAAAAATATGCTATTGTTGGGTTTTCTGTTGGATTTATCATGTGTACTGTCCCTTCTAAGCACAACAATGCAAAAGGAATCGGTTTTTCAATCGTGAAATCGAAAACAAGCTTAATTCTACAATACAGATCCTTAAAGAAATGCGCGTGAAAGAGGATGTTCATTTGACTCTTTCCAAGGAAAAGTGTTTAACATATTGCAAATGCGATTCTGAGGAGGATGAAAAGAGAGAGTTTGACAGAGTAAGAGGACAAATAATTCAGGGTTTAATAGATGAACTAGAAATAAGATTTCCTTCAAGTGAAATACTGAAGTGCTTTGCAGTGCTTGAAGAAGAAACAAGTAGTGATATGAGTGGTTTGTATGACAATTCTGATGTGTATAAGGCAGCTGAGTTGTTTGGTTTGGATGGTGATACTGTGGTATCGCAATGGAGGGAGTATAAGGTAGGCTCTAAAACCCTAAATGATTTGGTTCATTTGAAAGGATTAATACGCAAAATTCGTTCAGTGCCTATGTCAACCGCCGCTTGTGAACGAGATTTCAGCGTTGCTCATAGCATCAAAACAACCGAAAGAAATCGCTTGTTGGTAAACACTTTGCAGGCACTGATGACTTTTAAAACTGAATGGACCCCCTTTGAGATTGTGGGATGCAGTTACCATCGCTAATAAATGGGTCACCTCTGGGCATAACTTGGCTGACCAACGCTACTCATTGAAAAACAGCAGCGAGGAGAAATACACTGACTGACAGTGACAATGCAACACCAAGGAGGAGTGGTTCGAAAGGAATGAAAGTTGGGGACAAAACAGAGACGGCACGGACGAATAATTGATGTTTATTTCAAACCGATATGCAGGTTACACAATGCGCACGGCATCGACTCAGTAGGATGTAGGACCACCGCGAGCGGCGATGCACGCAGGAACACGTCGAGGTACAGAGTCAATAAGAGTGCGGATGGTGTCCTGAGGGATGGTTCTCCATTCTCTGTCAACCATTTGCCACAGTTGGTCGTCCGTACGAGGCTGGGGCAGAGTTTGCAAACGGCGTCCAATGAGATCCCACACGTGTTCGATTGGTGAGAGATCCGCAGAGTACGCTGGCCACGGAAGCATCTGTACACCTCGTAGAGCCTGTTGGGAGATGTGAGCAGTGTGTGGGCGGGCATTATCCTGCTGAAACAGAACATTGGGCAGCCCCTGAAGGTACGGGAGTGCCACCGGCCGCAGCACATGCTGCACGTAGCGGTGGGCATTTAACGTGCCTTGAATACGCACTAGAGGTCACGTGGAATCATACGCAATAGCGCCCCAAACCATAAGGCCGCGTTGTCTAGCGGTAGGGCGCTCCACAGTTACTGCCGGATTTGACCTTTCTCCACGCCGACGCCACACTCGTCTGCGGTGACTATCACTGACAGAACAGAAGCGTGACTCATCGGAGAACACGACGTTCCGCCATTCCCTCATCCAAGTCGCTCTAGCCCGGCACCATGCCAGGCGTGCACGTCTATGCTGTGGAGTCAATGGTAGTCTTCTGAGCGGACGCCGGGAGTGCAGGCCTCCTTCAACCAATCGACGGGAAATTGTTCTGGTCGATATTGGAACAGCCAGGGTGTCTTGCACATGCTGAAGAATGGCGGTTGACGTGGCGTGCGGGGCTGCCACCGCTTGGCGGCGGATGCGCCGATCCTCGCGTGCTGACGTCACTCGGGCTGCGCCTGGACCCCTCGCACGTGCCACATGTCCCTGCGCCAACCATCTTCGCCACAGGCGCTGCACCGTGGACACATCCCTATGGGTATCGGCTGCGATTTGACGAAGCGACCAACCTGCCCTTCTCAGCCCGATCACCATACCCCTCGTAAAGTCGTCTGTCTGCTGGAAATGCCTCCGTTGACGGCGGCCTGGCATTCTTAGCTATACACGTGTCCTGTGGCACACGACAACACGTTCTACAATGACTGTCGGCTGAGAAATCACGGTACGAAGTGGGCCATTCGCCAACGCCGTGTCCCATTTATCGTTCGCTACGTGCGCAGCACAGCGGCGCATTTCACATCGATGATGATGATGCTTGTTGTTTAAAGGGGCCTAACATCGAGGTCATCGGCCCCTAATGGTACGAAATGAAACGACAAAGTAAAAGTTCAAAATTATCCACTGACCAAAATAAAAAATGTCATGAAGAATGAATGAACGAATGAATGAATGAATGAATGAACATGAATTTAAAACAATCAGTGAATCCGACTCAAAAAACTATCATAGTTAATAGTATTACTGACCAAGGGACCACTACCAAAGCAAATCGAGGATGCTTGGTGTCTAAATGGGTCCAAAATACAAGTCAAAGGCCCCTCAGAATGATACTTATCGCTAGTAATGTAGAACCACGGTATCTGTCCTGTTGCGGTACTAATCAATGGTAGCAGAGACTTGCGGTATTCCACATATTATTGTACTACTCAAAGTTTATGATATTCGACATTAATACAGACCTATGTTTTTCTCACTCTGCGGCGCCATTCACAGGCAACGCAAACCTATGATGTTCATCACATAAGAGTACTAACCACAGGGACCTCTCCCTATCCCGTGGTGTTCCTCATATAGTGGGTACTAATCACAGGTAAGGCAGGTCCATGGTAGCTATCATCCCATGGTCCCGCTCATATAGTGGGTACTAATCACAGGTACTGCAAAAGCCGACCGCGCGGTGCTCCTGTGTACTACTAATCACAAACCTATTTCGTACCTAATATAGTGGTACTACGCACAAGTAAAAGCGACCCTTGGTGTTCTCCGCGTGGTGGTACTAATCACATGTAGTTGCATGGTTCGAATACAACCATCCCTTGGTCGCCCCTTTTAGTCGGCTCTCACGACAGGCAGGGGATACCGTGGGTGTATTATTCGTCTGCCTCCCCCACCCACAGGGGGTGTGTGTTTGGTCCGCGAGAGGTATTTTATTTCCCTCAAGTCCGCCGGCAAGCCGGTTAGGACCCTCCTATCCGCCACCTGGGACGCGCCACGTGGGAGTATCACCTCTCCCCCTGCTACGCCTGCGTAGCAGTTTCGTGGGCATTTCACATCATGAGCATACCTCAGTGACGTCAGTCTACCCTGCAATTGGCATAAAGTTCTGACCACTCCCTCTTGGTGTTGCATTTGCTCTGTCAGTCAGTGTACCTCAGAATTTGTTTTATTATCTTTCTTATCTTGTAATAATTTCCTTTTCTTTAAAATGGGCCTGCATTTTTATTTTAAAGATTTTTAATGACTTGTGACGCAGTTGGTAGAACGTCGGCCTCCCATCATTGCCCCGGTGATTGAAACACTGATCACTCCATGCGAGATTAGTGCTGGACAAAGCGGAGCAGGAACAATTTTATTCAGGTTTCTCCTGTCATCTCTCATTCCGGCAACACTATCCTCCACAATTTCTTTATTTTTCATTCATTAATCATTGTCCAGAGGAGTGCAATAGGCCTCACCAGCTGGCACATTTTATTTCCTCAGCGTCAGTTACGCGCTTCATTCATTCATTCGCTTTTTTTTTTCTTATGATTTTCCAAATTAGTGCACTGGTAGTTAGCAGGATTTATTTCAGAAAAAAGCTTCTGGGGCCATGTTTCGTACCTTGGGGGTGTGGTACAAAGATAGGACAAAAAATGATGGACTATACAATATTTAGTACACTCTATGTTTATAAATTGTATCTTTTATTTAGTTTATTAAGTTAAACTTTGTTTACGGTTCTACTCCCTTTGTTGTTATAGGATTCCATGGTCACAATGTGTACAACGATCCAGCATCTGTTGCAGATAAACTATTGGTCAACATTGCAACTCATAAGGTCTGCCACCAGCCGTGATAAAGGGAGGGAGGGAGGGAGGGGGAGAGAGAGAGAGAGAGAGAGAGAGAGAGATATGAGTGCCTAGAGTCCCGAAATTCACATTGACTTTTTCCATCGAATACGCGTAGGGAGTCAGTGAAATTGCATCTATTTCGAAGTGCCCACTTGTTACTAGTATTTTTAATAATAATAGTAATAATAATAATAATAATAATAATAATAATATTTGCTTTACGACCCACTAACTAGTTTTCAGGTCTTCGGAGACGCCGAGGTGGCAGAATTTAGTCGCGCAGGAGTTCTTTTACGTGCCAGTAAATCTACCGACACGGGGCTGTCGTATTTGAGCACCTCAAATACCACCGGACTGAGCCAGGATCGAACCTGCCAAGTTGGGGTTAGAAGGCCAGCGCCTTAACCGTCTGAGCCACTCAGCCCGGCTATAGTATTTTTTTTGAACTGTGTAATGACTAACGGAAACATGTAATTGCCTACAAGGAACAACTTCCCAATAATTATCATCTTTGTTATAACAACATAATTCAAGTAAAAAATATCATAAATGTACATTTTCCTGTGAGTAGGGGTAATTTACTTACAGGAAATTAAATATCACCTCCCCGCCGGCGACTGCCTGAAATAAACACTAGTAGTTAAGCCCTATGATCCTTTTCCCCCCACCGTTTTTTTCTGATTTCGCACCCTGAGAAAGGTTGTGAATAAATCAGGATCAAACGAACGGAGTTTACGGGATGTAGTAAATTGAGACATTTCTGTAAATTTGTGGGCCTATACCTATTATTATTCAGAAATGGTCATTTTGATGTGTATCATAAATTACACTCCAACTTGTTTTGTATGCTAAATCAACTGTGCAAATAGTGAGATTTACTGCACTTTTATTAATGTTAGGGGCTGTTAATCGAGTAGGAGAGCCGTCGTTGAGGACAACCTGTTCCTGTTTTACGGTGATTTTTTCGATATTCCTCCCTTTTAGGCAGCTAGATATGCCCCCCAAAGAGGATTGTGGGCATTAAAATCTCCACCTATGAGAGTGGTTTTTTTTTGGTGAAAATTGCGAAAAATAGTTTACCTTTTATCCACGGGCAGTACATTGAAACCACGTACCAATCTTTAATTTGTACTGCAATGGCTTGAATTCCTGGTATAATATAGTTTAATGGAATTTCCTGAAAATAGATGTCTTGTTTGGTTAAAAAGCATGTACCTCCAGAGATGGGTGCATCATGCCGTAGCGCCGAAAAACCTTTCATATGAAAATGAGATTTTAACCAAGTTTCGCTCAATAAAATTAACTCAGGATCAAAAGAATTTAACAAACTCACCAATTCATGTTTCTTATTTAGAATGCTCTTACAGTTCCATTGAATAATCGTATGTTTTACTTGGAAGTAGTGGAATGTCCCAATAAAAGAAGAACCTCATCATATAAAGACGTTAACAGATGCTTCCATTGGACGCTTTGTCCCATGTGGTCCATTAAGACTTAAAATTTCTTAGAAACGATTCGACATTTGTCATTAGAATGAACATTTGGATCACAATTTAGAGCCGCGACAGAGGTTGATGCTCAGATTTGTGCGTGGGGATTCGAAGGTTGCCCTTGTTGACTGGACTTCCATGAGGTAGATGCAGTCTCGTTAGGATTAGCAGGTATCAATCTCACTACTGGAGTGTCAGAATTTTCTGTGACTACCTTCGGATTACTTAACAAATTAAGATACGCTGTCCTGTCATAATCTGGATTTATGGGTGGGCGGGGAGGATTACTAACCACCATAGTATATTTACGCTTTCGTGGAAAGTTTCTTCAAATTGTTCTGAATTTCTATTTGGTAAAGAAGGGAAATGTTGTGGCATCATAAGGGGGTTGGATATGGACTCTAATGGGGCAAAATAGTTTTTTACTTCTAAATATGATTTGTTTTCAACACTCATAATTTTTTTGATTTCTTTTTGTTGTTTGAGAATTTCACATCGTTCAGCCCCCGCAGAATAATTTTTGCACAATTAGCGCATTTAAATAGTTGTTGAGTGCAATCTTCGGTAGTGTGATTAAGGGAACATTTACCACATCTCGGTTCCCTTGAGTGACAATTAGTAGCGGCATGGCCATACCGCTGACAGCTCTTGCATAATAAGGGAGAAATTATAAAAGCCTGAACCTCTAAAATGACCTTAAAAATGGAAACACTTTTCGGAAGATGTTGACTTTAAAATACAACCTTCACAGTACCTGTAGGGATATATTCAGTTTTGCCCTCTTTCGAGGATGGTCTATTAAGACGTTGTACTTTCACAACCGGATATGGAGATTCTAAATAGGTTAGAATGTCGGATTCGGAAATAGTAGTGTCTACCCCCCGTACTTCCCCTACTCGATGAATATTCGAGGACAGAATAAACGCTTTCAATTGTTTTCCTTAAGAATAGGATGAGAAAGAAAGGCGTTTGCAGCCTTACTAGACAGGAAAGCAATCTGGATCCTGTTTCTTCCCTTTCTATGAATGGCCTTGACTTCACCAATTTGCCTCTCATAGAAAATCCGACCCAGAGTCATAGGATGAAGATGTCCTATTTTATTTTCAGATTCTATCGATTCTACGTATACTATGTAGGGGCCAAGATGAGTTTTAGAATATGTAGATACAGGAAGTTGCTGACTTTGATCCATGTCACGTACTGTATATTAAGAACCCTCTCTTTGAGAATCAGTATTAATATCGTCCATTCGTAAGTCCTCACTCATGGAATCATTGCCAATACCGGGAGGTCTCCCTTAAGGGCCGCCTCCACTATCTACAGACATAGTACACCTAAAGGTGATTACACTATACTATTACCGAAACAACTCCAAGGGAAGAATTACTAACATACAAGCACAAACGCAAGACACTCTACTTATCTACAGACGTTGGACACAATCAAAACAGTTTAACACCAGTTCACAGAATACTCAAAACCCAAAGAGTAAAGGAACAAACATTGCCAACCTTAAGATCTACAAATATCTCGAAATACTCCCACCTAATTTACAATTTTCTCAAAATTGGAAATTATCAGGACATTGAGGGTAATTGAACAAGGGATGCCAAGTGGATTATTTCTCCCCTGCCTCATGAAATCAAAGATTTAGTCTTTTAGGAGGAACCACATTTTTTCCTGCTCTTTTTCTTAATTCTTCAGGGGATTTAGAGACATCCTCTTCCTTGAGCTGGGTTTTTGTTTTGCAACTCTCGATGCTAGAGTGTACCTCCAAGGGTACACTCTCTGTAGAGGACGTACAACAGTACCACTGCTAGTCTTTGGTTGAACCATCCAGACTCTTCCATCTCGCCCTGGAATGAGATGCTCAGTTCTTGCCAAAGGCCAATCCATCCTCTTTCGATTGTCCGATCCTATTATTACCACCTCACCAACTATAAGCTTCCGAGTTTCACGTCGTTTTGTCCAAGATAACTGTCCCAGATACTCTGAAGGGAAACGTCTTCTAAGCTCTTCTCCCAGTCTTTGCAGATACCGAATTTTCTGAGTGATGCTTGCAGATTCAATGCAGTCCAAGTCAGGCACTCCTGTCTCTCGTACTTCTTGTAGTAGCATGGATGGAGTCAATGGAATAGGATCTTTATTATCTTCAACAGTATATGTCAATGGTCTTGCACTGATCACTGCTTCACAGTCAATAAGTACAGCCCGAAGTTCATCCCAAGACAATGCGGCCTTCCCCAGCGTCTTCGGTAAAAATTTGCTTCACCAGGCTCACTAATCGTTCCCAGAAGCCTCCCCACCACGAAGCCGTAGGCGGTTTAAACCTCCAAATTATACGTTCCCCGGTGTTGTATGTAACAATTTGATCCCAAACTAACTTTTCCATAGCATTACATGTTCCTCGAAAATTTGTGCCATTATCACAGAGGGTCACTTTAGGTCGACCACGCCGTGCGATGAAACGCCTCAGTGCTCTTATGAATGCCTCGGTTGACAGAGACGGAACTAGTTCCAGGTGGACAGCCCCGTAGCAAGCACACGTGAATAGGGCAATCCATGTCTTTGACGAATCACGAAGATACAAAGGTCCTGAAAAATCTAACCCGATGACTTCAAATACGGCTGCATCCTTAACTCGAAGATCAGACAAAGGAGGAGACTGAGTGTCAAAGTTTTCTGCTTGAAAAGCCGGCAAATAACACATTACTTGACGATTCCTCTCGCGAACTGGCGTCCTTTAATGATCCAGAATTTCTCGCGTAACTAACCTAGGGGAGTTGTTGGACTGGGATGATTACTTTTACGATGTACTTCTTCCGCATACCTTTTAACCACCGGATGTTCGGGAGTCAGCAAGGCTGGTAGTCTGAAAAGGCCTTTGCCTACACGTTGGACTATCCGTGTCTGGAGGCTGATTATGCCTTTTTGATCTTGGAATACTTGAAATTCTTAAGCCTCCGATCGTCTGGGAATTCGAAGGACTCTGTCTGAACGAGCATAACAATTTTATCTTCAGCTGCAGCTACCTCACTTGTCGATAACGGCAGTGGCGGCTGGTGGTATCTGAAGCTGGGTGTTGCACCAAAATGTTCAATGTTGCAATTTTAAATGAGAATCTTACAGAAATAACAAGAATCCCTAGTATCCGTATGCAATGAACCGCATTCCTATTAAAACTGAAATATAACCAGAAATTTAAACACAGGAAATAATAGGCTATTATACAGTATAACTACAGTTATTCTTACCTCACTTGAATTGAAAACTTGCCCTCCTGTTTTTCATTTATGCAAACTTTTCAGTCACCCGTTGATTGAAGTCTGCGATCTCCATCACCAGATCTCTTTCTATAGAAAGCATTGCCAAGGCCGACAATCTTTCCTGGGTCATAGAGTTCCTTAAGAACGTTTTTGTCCTATTCAAAGTAGAAAAACATATTTCTGCTTCAACACACGTCATAGGGATTGTAAGAATTAATTTCAACAGTTTCAAGCACTCACTGAACGTTTTCTCTAGGTTATTATAAACTCTGCTAGACTAACAGTACCGGACAATGATATGAATTCTTGTGCTAAACAGATGGGCGATAGTTCATGGCGTAGTTTTAGTTTGTCCAAAAACGCATACACTGAACACACTGTCTGTAAAATACCTTTAGGGAACTTAGAATAGTACAAGGAGAACTTCTCTGGAAGAAACAATGATGAAGCTACAAGATGACCTGAGAAGCTAAAACGATTTTTAGCCTCGGAAATTATCACATCGCACACTTCCTTTGCTTCTCTTTCCAGTCAGTCTTGTCCAATTTCTTTTTCTTCAATGAGTAATCGCCAGGTTCATTACCGCTCGTGAGGTCAATTTCTTCTCGGATCTTGGAGATGTTTACTTCAAATGTTGAAACAGCCTTATGTGCAGAACCCGCATCAGTGTCTCTGTGTTGTAGCTGACCGAAGAGAACATCGACTAGTGGCATAACTTTACGGAATAATTCCAGCCAAAAACTGAAACTACAACTGGAAAGAACTTTTTTATGACCAAGAGCCTGACAAATTGTAGTTTCACTCATTACAGAGTCACCTTCCAATATCTGGTTCATACACTCAATCGTCATTGAAAATTCCACCTAGTAGGGCAAGCCCGTGGCAAACGTTTCCTCACTACCTCGTCAAGTATCGCGGTCCGCTATGGGCTGTTGGAGAAGAATGCACAAATTCCTTGCAAACTTGAAAATGATATTTTCACATTGCGGTTGATTGATGCCGCCTTGCTCATTTAACTTGATGGGCATAGCAATGCACATATTCTTCGTTGGGATAGGATTTTTTTACCATAGCTTGTACCCCAGCCGAGGAAACAGCCATGACGGATGCCCCGTCATATGTCTGTGCAATTAACTTTTGGGGAGTTTCATTTACTTTGTGCTTCTTTAATTCTTCCAATAAACATGCAGCTAATGTCTGTGCGTCATATTTTGCAGGAGACAGGAAACTCCAGACTCTTACTACGTGTTGCGAGCTGTTTGTGCTTACCTTACGTAAAAAAAAAAATTCTCCCCTTCGAATTGGTGCTCTTTTCTCCGTCTGCTGTTACGAACTATCGGCTTCCCGGCTGCTTGTACTACTGCTGTCACTGCTCGCCTGCATGGCGCATCCACTCTGACGTCACGCCTATAGTATGTTCTCGATCTACCCCGCTGATATATATGGCCTTGTGTCGTTCATTCGGCAGGTCAGTTGTGGTATAACCTTGTTAAAGACAGTGGGAGCTGGAACTCTGTATACGGCTGGACTGTGTCCATTTTACTTGTAACTTCGTGCTGGACTTCTGTCAAGGGTGAGCAGACACTGTTTCTTTCTATCATTTAACGTGCCCTACCTTGCTGTACTTGGGCTTCGCCGTAGTAACGAAAATTGAACTTTGGTCCCTTCAGGACACATATGAGTATTCGTGCAGCGCAAATGTTCTGCCTTTTTGACATTTATATTCCAAAAATGTGGTGTAAAATGGTGTAGTGGACAGCTGATCTAAAATTCTAGCCCATACACATTCCTACCTTCTGAGATGAACTTTTGCATCGCGTCTGTTAGTGCTGGGGACTTGCCGGCTTGATCCTTATTCTATCCCATTCCTCCGTTTCTTATTTCCTTGTTTTCTTTTCCTATTCCATCTATCTGTTAACTTTGCTTGCTCAAAAGATGTGGTCTGCTAATTTAATTTGTATGTTCATCGGTTAGCTTCAATTTTATTATCGCCTCTGCACATGCATGTGTGTTTTAATCCCTTCTGGGATCACTTGTTAGAATTCCTATTTTTTTTCTCTAATCTACCAAAAGGATCACTCCCTGGATTGGAGATTGGTTTATTTCTATTCTGAATCTCTAGAATTGTTTGGCATGAGGTTACATTTTTTGATGTCCTATTGTAAACATTGTATCAATTTGTGAGCTTATCTAGCAAGTGTATGACACTACCAACTTTGTATTCTACTGGCACGAGCCTGAAACTTTATTTGATGTACCTCCCGTCTAGCGTATTGTGTAATACAATGCAAAGAAACTGATTTGAGAATCTATGGGTTCCCTCCCCCTTTTTCTCTTTCCCCTAATTGAAGTGTCGGAACATATGTCCAAAGGTTGTAGTGATTGGTGCTTAGGAATTCGATTATGACGATGTAATCAAATCTTGTATCACCTACGTGTTTTAAAATCAAACTTAATGCTTTTATTACGCCATATGCTGGTTCATACTATTTGTTCTGATGTAAAGATAATTTGTTACCCCTTTGAGATTGGTATAATATATTTGTTATTTTCAAACTTGTTTTCCAAAATTCTCTTTCACGAGTTCCTTTCCCCTATTACTTCTGTTTTCACGTGTATCTACCACGGCAATTCTCTTGGGTAGAGGACCTTTAACTTCTTTATGCACATGTATGGAGCTCTTAATTGCACTGTTTACGGTAATGTTGATACGATGTATTGAACTGTTATATTCTCATGTTGCACGCTTCTCGGCACTCTGCGCGCTTGTGTACTGACAGTTCTGAGTACTTTGATATCTTGTTGTCTAGTATCCCGATCAAGGGCACTCTCCTAAAAACAAATCTCAATTGCAACGCTATTTCCAGCAAGTTGATAGTAAGCAAAGACACTATCAAGTACAAAGAGAGTTACATACGTAACGCCACGAACCTACTACGATGGCGTAGCAGGGGGAGAGGTGATACTCCCACGTGGCGCGTCCCAGGTGGCGGATAGGGGGGTCCTAACCGGCTTGCCGGCGGACTTGAGGGAAATAAAATACCTCTCGCGGACCAAACACACTACCCCCTGCGGGTGGGGGACGCACATGTACAGTAGAATACACCCGCGGTATACCCTGCCTGTCGTACGAGGCGACAAAAAGGGGCGACCTTGGCGCGGACATGGATTGCGGTTGGTATAATGTGATGGACGTCCTGTGGATGGGAGAGGCTGAATACATCCATAGGTAATCCCTGCCTGTCGTAGAAGGCGACTTAAAGGGTCATGTGGCCATGGTCCCCTCTTTATTTTTTTTTATTTTTCTGAGGGTCAGATGTAGACCACTCAAAATTTGATGTGCGTGCTGCCCGGCGATGGAGCTCCTATGTGTGCGACTACGCTCGAAAGCCCGTGCCAGCAACCACCCAGGACGCGGCGGGTGGGAGTGTCATGTACCCGGGCAGTGGTATCCGCCTGACAACGCAGGTCCCCGCACAGCCGAATGCCAGAAGGACATATTATTATTAATTATTTTTATTTATTTTTTCTATTGTTAGTGCTCTGTACACGCTATGGGGTACATGCTATTGCGGGTGACCGGAGGAAGGGAGTCCTAGTGCTCATTGCCTCAGTCATCCCGTATTAGGCATCGTTCAACATCGGACCCCGGGCAATACCTGCTACGACCAGGTGGGTATTGCCTTGGCTGCTTGGTTGGGCTGCAGAGACCCCTGATCGGAGTGGGTGGCATTCGGGGAGGATGCTATCGGGCATGGCTTCCAAACGAAGTCGGCTCTCACAAGGTGGTCGCCCACCTAAGTCTTTAACTTTTGCTTCCCTGAGAGGTTCAACTCCCTGGGAACATGCGCAGCGTGAAGGAATGGGATCCAGCTTCCCTAGGTTTCTGGTCGCTACCAGAACCGATGGGCAGGATTTTAAGCTGGTGAAGTCGATCCTGTTTAGTAGACACATCGAAGGCGTCTATGGCGAACTGGAGGAACTTAAGAAAATGCGCAACGGTAGTTTGCTTCTAAAGACTCGTACAGCACTGCAAGCTGATCAGTTGCTTAAGTGCGAGCACTTTGGCGAAATCCCCGTCAAAGTGGAGGAGCATAAGTCCTTGAACCTGGTTCGCGGAGTCATCTTTCACCGCGACCTTATTTTGAACACTGACGACGAGTTGATGGAAGACATGAAGAACCGTGGCGTGACACACGTCCGGCGCATTACGCGCAAGGTCAACGGTGAAGACGTTGCCACTGGTGCCTTCATTGTCTCTTTCAAGTTGTCAGTGTTACCAGAGAAAGTCAAGGTAACAACTTATCGTTGCGATGTGAGGCCGTACATCCCGCCTCCTATGCGATGCTATCAATGCCAGCGATTCGGACATATGGTATCTCGCTGTTCGAATCAGGCTGTATGTGGTACATGTGGACGAGTAGCTCACGGCGCGGAGGAGTGCACAACTCCATACAAGTGCACTAACTGCTCCGGTTTTCATTCTCCTCGGGATCGGAATTGTCCGACATACCTGAGTGAGAAGAAGATCCAGGAGATCAAGACCCTGGATGGTCTTTCCTACCAGGAAGCGCGCCGTAAGTTTCATTCTATGAATACACCTGCCCGTACACTCGACTATAGCTTGATAGCTCAGAGTCTTCCAGGTTCGTCATTTACGACCAAGACACCTGTCCAGACCGCTGCGCCCAAGGCGACTGTTGCTGCTCCCAGCAACGTCGCAAATAGTCAAAGCTCGAAGGGGGGGACCACCCCACCTTCGACCAACCAGAAGTCTGTGCCGGCTGGGAACTGCCAGCCGGCACAGCAAGGGGGGAAGACTAAGTCTCCCCCCCCTAGGAGGTCGACGAAAGTCGTGCCCCAGCCGGCGGAGGCGGCTTCGTTGACCAGGGCTGGGAAAACATCTCCCAGCCCGTCTAAACTTGAAAAGAAGAAGGGGAAGAAGAGCGCCCGTCCTGAGCGCTCTCGGACTTCCCCTGCGAAGGAGAAGTCATGCCCTCCATCTGGGGGATATGAGTCTGCGCCGGGAGGCACTCCTGCTCCCAAACCTGCGCGCTCTCCTCGTAGGGGACCCCCTCGCGCCCGAAAAGCGTCGAAGTTCTAGGCGGCACCCCTGCCATCTTTTGATGACGGGATGGATGTCGCGCTGTCCTCTACATCTACGGATGTAGAACTAGATAGTGTTTAGGCTTACGAGCATTTTGTTGCTCATAACCTAACACTCCTTTTATAGTCCACACTATGGCACTGTTACAGTGGAATTGTAACGGTTATGACAGGCATCTTGCTGAGTTACGTCAGCTTATTAGTGAGTACGCAGCGAGTATAGTCTGTATTCAGGAGACCAATTTCCGACCTGGTCATCACACGGTCTTGAGGAATTTCAAACTATACTCGACAGAACGATACTATGCTCACCGGGCTTCCGGAGGCGTTGGCATTTTTGTACGTTCTGATAGCTACAGCGAAGAGGTTCCTTTAAGAACCCCTCTTGAGGCTGTAGCTGTTCGCGTCTCGCTGCCTATCATAGCCACAGTGTGTAATGTTCATCTTCCACCAGGCCAGCATCTGAACATCACTGATGTCGCTGATCTTAGAGATCAGCTTCCACCACCCTTCCTCTTATTGGGCGATTTTAACGCCCATCACCCCATATGGGGCTCTGAGACGCCTTGCCCCCGAGGAAGAGAGCTGGAAACACTCCTATCAGATCTGGATTTATGTATTTTGAACACAGGGGAACCAACTCACTTTAGTGTACGTTACGGCACATATTCTCGCATAGACCTTAGTCTATGCAGCCGAACGTTGGTTCCACTGTTTCGGTGGAATGCACACGATGATCTCTGTGACAGTGACCATTTTCCCATCGTTCTTACTTTGTTGAATCATAAACCCGTCGAGGCTCCCCCTCGATGGATTCTTAAACATGCTAATTGGCCAAAGTACACATCACTAGTTGTCTTTAGCGAAGATGTCAGGCGGACCGTCGGCGAGGAAATAACTTACATCACCCAAGTTATTCTTGCTGCTGCTGAGGAGTCCATTCCGTTTTTCTCGGGGACTCCTCGCCGAAAACTCGTTCCTTGGTGGAACGATGAAATAGCAGCAGCCATCAAAGAACGCCGTCGCGCTCATAAGCGTTACCGTAGACAGCCTACTGTGGCCAACTTGGTAACATTTAAGAAATTCCGCGCTAAGGCGCGAGTTCTTATTCGACAAAGTAAGAAGGCTTCATGGGAGAGATATGTGTCGTCTATGACGTCACATACTCCATCATCTCAAGTGTGGACGAAACTTCGACGAATTTCGGGTATTCAAGGATCATCTGCTGTACCGGGAATTTCCATTGCAGGCAGTGTCGCCACTGATCCCCTCGCGATTGCTAACCATCTCGCTAGTCATTTCGCGGATGTCTCTGGCTCCGGGAATTATAATCCTGATTTCCTCCCTCTGAAGCGGGAGGCAGAACGTCATCACCTGAGTTTTGCCACCCAAGCTTTAGAGGACTACAACGTGCCCTTTACGGAGTGGGAACTCCGCAGCGCCTTAGCGCTTTGCAAGGACACGTCTCCTGGACCGGACAACATCCATAACCAGATGTTGAAACACCTTAGTGATGATAGTTTACTATATCTCCTTCGTATGTTCAACCGAATCTGGACAGAGGGTGATTTTCCGTCTTAGTGGCGAGAGGGCATAGTCATCCCTGTCCTCAAGCCTGACAAAGATCCTAAGTATGCAGGAAGTTACAGACCGATTTGTCTTACAAATTGCCTGTGTAAGCTATTTGAGAGGATGGTAAATCGCCGACTCGTGTGGTGTCTGGAGAAACAAGGACTCTTGTCCGAGTACCAATGTGGATTTCGAGCCGCTCGATCCACCACAGACCACTTGGTACGCCTGGAGAGCTCTATCCAGGATGCGTTTCTCCGAAAACAGCACTTGGTAGCTGTCTTCTTTGACTTGGAGAAGGCCTACGACACCACCTGGCGATATGGCATCCTTTCAGTCCTGCATCAATGGAGATTCCGAGGTAACTTGCCGGTATTTATTGCGAATTTTTTGTCCCTCCGTCTATTCCGTGTCCGAGTAGGTAGGACATATTCGCAATACCACGTTCAAGAAAATGGAGTCCCACAGGGATCGGTTCTTAGTGTCACTCTGTTCGCGATTGCCATAAACGGTATTGTCGCTGCTGCTGGTCCAGCCGTAATACCGTCCCTATATGTGGATGATTTTGCTCTGCACTATAGCTCGTGCAGTATGGCAGTCGCAGAGCGACAGTTACAGCAAGCTATTAGGAGGTGGAGAAGTGGACCTTAGAACATGGCTTTCCGTTTTCTGCCGCAAAGACCTCCGTTGTCCACTTTTGTCGTCAACGTACACTTCACCCTCATCCTGAGCTTTATCTAGGTAATGTCGTTCTTCCAGTTGTTGACACCTACCGATTTCTTGGGCTCCTTTTTGACAGTAAATTATCGTGGGAGCCACACGTGCGGGAGCTAAAAGTGCAATGCACCAAGAGGCTTAACCTCTTGAAGTTTCTTAGCAGCACTAATTGGGGAGCTGACCGCGTGGTGCTCCTGCGATTCTATCGGGCACACATTTTATCCCGGTTAGACTACGGCAGTGCAGCATATGGCTCCGCAAGGCCAAGCGTTCTTGCGAAGCTGAACAGTATCCACCACAGCGGGGTTAGGTTGGCGACGGGAGCTTTTCGTACTAGCCCCATCGCTAGCCTGCTCGCTGAGTCTGGTGTGCCGCCTTTACACCTGAGGCGCCAGCAACTACTACTTACGTATTCTGCAAATTTGCGACAGATGCCATTTCATCCGAGCTATCCCTGCGTATTCAGCAATGGCAACCGTTTGTTGTACGTTGCTCATCCTCGTGCGACGCGGCCGGTTGGGATACGCTTGGATAGCAGTTATGAATTGTTTGACGTACCTTCGATTCCTTGCCTTGTCAGACAACCAAGTGGGGTACCTCCGTGGGTTGTACGACGACCTGAAATCATCCTGGA
The DNA here is from genome assembly GCF_040414725.1 of Anabrus simplex. Taxonomy (NCBI): domain Eukaryota; kingdom Metazoa; phylum Arthropoda; class Insecta; order Orthoptera; family Tettigoniidae; genus Anabrus; species Anabrus simplex. The sequence continues at coordinate 159,782,287 of NC_090268.1, forward strand.
TTTGCACACTGGCCCGAAAGGAGACACGGACCCTTCGATTTATCGGAGGATCTACCTGTCCGTTCTTGGCCGCTATCCAGGTTCGGTCGTCGTTTACACGGATGGTTCAAGGACAGATACGGAGGTGGGGTGTGCGTTCGTTGTCGACAATGATCGGTTTCTTTTTGCTCTCCCGGACACCTGTAGTGTGTACACGGCAGAGCTCTATGCTATCTGTGAGGCTCTGCGGTACGCACTAGACAATGTACGCCGACACTTTCTCGTGTGTACTGACTCCTTGAGTTCGCTTCAGTCTATTGATACCTGTTTCCCTCGGCACCCTCTGGTGCAGCGGATCCAGGACCTACTGGCCGGGTGTTCGGATGCCGGCACCAGAATTACGTTCGTGTGGCTCCCCAGCCACATGGGCATAGAGGGAAACGTGTTAGTAGATCAGGCTGCCAAGGAGGCAGTTACACTGCCCCCGTTGCCTTTCAAGGTTCCAGCAAGTGATATTCGCTCTCAGCTGAGACATCTGGTTATGTCTCATTGGGAGATGGAGTGGCAGGCCATCCCACTTCCCAATAAGCTGCGAGCGATAAAAGGAACAACGAAGGTATGGAGGACTTCCCTGCGGGCTTCGCGGAGGGAAGCCGTGGTATTATGTCGCCTTCGGATCGGCCACGGTATCTTGACGCACTCCCATCTACTGAAAGGAGAACCCCCTCCGGTGTGTACCTGCGGCGACCATCTTACCGTGGTACACATCCTTACGGAGTGCGTGGACCTGGTCGATCTGCGCCGTAGTATTAACCTTCCGAGTACTATCTCCCTTATCTTGCGCGATGACGAGCAGTCAGCAGACCTCGTCATCCGCTTTATGAGGGATAGCGGTCTGTTTTATCGTGTGTGATGATGTCCTTTGTCCTAGTGTTGTTTATGTCAGTTGCGCTTTTATCTCATTGACTCCATTTTAGTTTGTGTTGCGCATTTTAATGTGTTATTTTAACGTCTAACGTACATTATGTGTTAATATCTGTATTACTGGGCGATGCCTTATTCCTTCGATTTCCTGTACTTTCTCTTATTTTAATAGAACATAAGGCATTGCGTATTAGATCCACTGATTGTTTTAATCTCACCCTCATTTTTCTTCATTACCTTTCTTTTTTAACTCTAGTCAGTGGATACTTTTTAAAATTTTAACTTCATATCTCATGTCCTTCATTTCGTTCCATTAGGGGCCGATGACCTTCGATGTGAGGCCCCTTAAAACAACAAGCATCATCATCATCATCAACATACGTAACGGTTCACAACAGCCATCTGGAATATACTGGAAATGTCCCTGGTTTCATCTGCTATAATAGCTAAAAATTCTGATTCCCTTATTTGTTTTGATATTTCTTCCTGGAATACTTCCAACATAATTTTCAAAAGTTCATTTTTAATTGTTTTGGATGTTCCTTTGAAAACAGTAGCCTTTTCCAAATGACCTTTTAGCACGGCATCCAATTCAGCGCTAAAATTAATTAGTCCTCTGAAAACACCTGGGTTTGATGATGATTCAGTTTCATCGTGCCCCCTTAAGGCCACTTCAAAAGAACCGCAGAAAGGAATACAGTTTATTAAAATGTCTAACACATGTCTGTTATGCCTAACTTCTTCGTTATACTCCGCAATTTTCCTTCTATACGCACTATCTAGTTGTGCAGCTACGTTGACAGTTCCAAAAAGTGTCAGTCTTAAACAGTTTAAAATGCAACAGCTGAAGATTCATGTTTCTTTACTTTGCTTCTTAAATGATTTATGTCCGTAACTCCTACTTTGGTCCGCGCGGGTTCCCCATCAAACAACAAGCACGGGAAGCAGAATTACGCATTTTTAAGTTCGCAACCACATAACCAATCACTATTTGTATAAATATCCCTTTTAAACACCCTCCAAAACTGTCGATTTCCAGTATTAATATTCTGCACAATATTTACGTCCGGTAATGGTCTTCCGAGTGTCTTTACGGTATGTTTCTCCTCATCAGAAAGCTAGAAAAACTCTCCAACTTGTAAGTTACTTACAGTATTCATTTTCACTCACACTCCGCTACACATGAGATTACACCTTGAAACGTTAATATTTTAAACCAAACATTCAGTTAAAACAAAATACTAATAAACCCACAGGTGACAGATTTGACCGACAATGCCATGACACGACACCAAAAAACAGTCAAACTAAAGTACACTAACACCGGCAGCTTTGTGACGAACTCTTACAATCTAGAATCCATCAGTTATAATAATAACGCACAGAAAAACTATCTACAACCAAAACACCCAATCATCTGAAAACACACCAAGACCTGATGATGATGATGATGATGCTTGTTGTTTAAAGGGGCCTAACATCGAAGGTCGAACGAGATAAACGACATGAGAGATGAAGTTAAAATTTTAAAAAACATATCCACTGACTAGAGTTTTAAAGAAATGGTGATGGAGAGAAATGAGGGTGAGATTAAAACAATCAGTGGATCTAATACGCAATGCCTTATTTTCTACTAAAATAAGAGAATATATAGGAAAACTAAGGAATAAAGCATTGCCTGGTAGTACAGAAATTACGTGAGACGTTAAAATAACACATTAAAATACGCAACACAAACTAAAATGAAGTCAATGGGATAAAAGCGCAAGTGACACAAAACACACTAGGACAAAGGACAGCATCACACACGATAAAACAGTTCACTATCCCTCATAAAGCGGATGACGAGGTCTGCGGACTGCTCGTCATCACGCAAGATAAGGGAGATAGTACTCGGAAGGTTAAGACTACGGCGCAGATCGACCAGGTCCACACATTCCGTAAGGATGTGCACCTCGGTAAGATGGTCGCCGCAGGTACACACCGGAGGGGGTTCTCCTTTCAAAAGATGCGAGTGAGTCAAAATACCGTGGCCGATCCGAAGACGACATAATACCACGGCTTCCCTCCATACCTTCGTTGTTCCTTTTATCGCTCTCAGCTTATTGGGAAGTGGAATGGTCTGCCACTCCATCTCTCAATGGGACATAACAAGATGTCTCAGCTGGGAGCGAATAGCACTTGCTGGAACCTTGAAAGGCAACGGGGGCAGTGTAACTGCCTCCTTGGCAGCCTGATCTTCTAACTCGTTTCCCTCTATGCCCATGTGGCTTGGGAGCCACAGAAACGTGATTCTGGTGCCAGCATCCCATCGCCCGGCCAGCAGGTCCTGGATTCGCTGCACCAGAGGGTGCCGCGGGAAACAGGTTTCTATAGACTGGAGCGAACTCAAGGAGTCAGTACACAGAAGATAGTGTCGGCGCTCATTGTACAGTGCGTACCGCAGAGCCTCACAGATAGCATAGAGCTCTGCTGTGTACACACTACAGGTTGCCGGAAGAGCAAAAAGGAACCTATCATTGTCAACAACGAACGCACAGCCCACCTTCGTATCTGTCCTCGAACCATCCGTGTAGACGACGACTGAACCTGGAAAGCGGCCAACAACGGACCGGAAGAGCCTCCGATAAATCGAAGGGTCCGTGTTTTCCTTTGGGCCTGTGTGCAGATCCAGGATTATTTCAGGTTGTCGTACGACCCACGGCGGTACCACACTTGGTTGTCTGACAAGGCAAGGAACCGAAGGTACGTCAAGCAATTCGTAACTGCTATCCAAGCGTATCCCAACCGGCCGCGTCGCTCGAGGACGAGCAGCGTACAGCAAACGGTTGCCATTGTTGAACATGCAAGGATAGCTTGGATGAAGTGGCATCTGTCGCAAATTTGCAGCATACGAAAAAGCATCTGCTGGAGCCTCAGGTGTAAAGCCGGCACACCAGACTCAGCGAGTAGGCTGGCAATGGGGCTTGTACGAAAAGCTCCCGTCGCCAACCTAACCCCGCCGTGATGGATGCTGTTAAGCTTCGCAAGAATGCTTGATCTTGCTGAGCCATATGCTGCACTGCCGTAGTCTAGCCGAGATAAAATATGTGCCCTATAGAATCGTAGGAGCACCGTGCGGTCAGCCCCCCAAGAAGTGCTGCTAAGAAACTTGATGATGATGATGCTTGTTGTTTAGAGGGGCCTAACATCGAAGGTCATCGGCCCCTAATGGAACGAGATAAACGACATGAGAGATGATGTTAAAATTTTAAAAACATATCCACTGACTAGAATTTAAAAAAAATTGATGGTGAAAAATGAGGGTGAGATTAAAACAATCAGTGGATCTAATACGCAATGCCTTATTTTCTAATAAAATAAGAGAATCTACAGGAAAACAAAAGAATAAGGCATTGCCTGGTAGTACATAATTTACGAGAGACGTTAAAATAACACATTAAAAATACGCAACACAAACTAAAATTAAGTCAATAGGATAAAAGCGAAAGTGACACAAAACACACTAGGACAAAGGACAGCATCATACACGAGAAAACACTCCACTATCCCTCATAAAGCGGACGACGAGTTCTGCTGACTGCTCGTCATCACGCAAGATAAGGGAGATAGTACTCGGAAGGTTAAGACTACGGCGCAGATCGACCAGGTCCACACACTCCGTAAGGATGTGCACCACGGTAAGATGGTCGCCGCAGGTACACACCGGAGGGAGTTCTCCTTTCAAAAGATGCGAGTGAGTCAAGATACCGTGGCCGATCCGAAGACGACATAATACCACGGCTTCCCTCCGCGAAGCCCGAAGGGAAGTCCTCCATACCTTCGTTGTTCCTTTTATCGTTCTCAGCTTATTGGGAAGTGGAATGGCCTGCCACTCCATCTCCCAATGGGACATAACAAGACGCCGAAGCTGGGAGCGAATATCACTTACTAGAACCTTGAAAGGCAACGGGGGCAGTGTAACTGCCTCCTTGGCAGCCTGATCTACTAACTCGTTTCCCTCTATGCCCATGTGGCTTGGGAGCCACAGAAACGTGATTCTGGTGCCAGCATCCCAACACCCAGCCAGCAGGTCCTGGATTAGCTGCACCAGAGGGTGCCGAGGGAAACAGGTATCTATAGACTGGAGCGAACTCAAGGAGTCGGTACACAGAAGAAAGTGTCGGCGCTCATTGTACAGTGCGTACCGCAGAGCCTCATAGATAGCATAGAGCTCTGCTGTGTACACACTACAGTTTGCCGGAAGAGAAAAAAGGAACCTATCATTGTTAACAACGAACGCACAGCCCACCTTCATATCTGTCCTTGAACCATCCGTGTAGACGACGACTGAACCTGGATAGCGGCCAACAACGGACAGGAAGAGCCTCCGATAAATCGAAGGGTCCGTGTTATCCTTTGGGCCAGTGTGCAGATCCAGGATTACTTCAGGTCGTCGTACGACCCACGGAGGTACCCCACTTGGTTTTCTGACAAGGCAAGGAACCGAAGGTACGTCAAACAATTCGGAAATGCTATCCAAGCGTATCCCAACCGGCCGCGTCGCTCGAGGACGAGCAGCGTACAGCAAACGGTTGCCATTGTTGAACACGCAAGGATAGCTTGGATGAAGTGGCATCTGTCGCAAATTTGCAGCATATGTAAGTAGAAGTTGCTGGCGCCTCAGGTGTACAGGCGGCACACCAGACTCAGTGAGCAGGCTAGCGATGGGGCTTGTACGAAATGCTCCCGTCGCCAACCTAACCCCGCTGTGGTGGATACTGTTCAGCTTCGCTAGAACACTTGGTCTTGCGGAGCCATATGCTGCACTGCCGTAGTCTAACCGGGATAAAACGTGTGCCCGATAGAATCGCAGGAGCACCGTGCGGTCAGCCCCCCAAGAAGTGCTGCTAAGAAACTTAAGGATATTAAGATTCCTAGTGCATTGCACTTTTAACTGCCGCACGTGTGGCTCCCACGATAATTTACTGTCAAAAAGGAGCCCAAGAAATCGGTAAGTGTCAACAACTGGAAGAACGACGTTGTCTAAATAAAGCTCAGGATGGGGGTGAAGAGTACGTTGACGACAAAAGTGGACAACAGAGGTCTTTGCGGCAGAAAACCGAAAGCCATGTTCTAAGGTCCGCTGCTCCACCCTCCTAATAGCGTGTTGTAATTGTCGCTCTGCGACTGCCATATTACGCGAGCTATAGTGCAGAGCAAAATCGTCCACATATAGCGATGGTATAACTGCTGGACCAGCAGCAGCAACAATACCGTTGATGGCAATCGCGAACAGAGTGACACTAAGGACCGATCCCTGTGGGACTCCATTTTCTTGTACGTGGTATTGCGAATATGTCCTCCCTACTCGGACACGGAATAGACGGAGGGACAAGAAATTCGCAATAAACGCCGGCAAGTTACCTCGGAATCTCCATTGATGCAGGACTGAAAGGATACCATATCGCCATGTGGTGTCATAAGCCTTCTCTAAGTCAAAGAAAACAGCCACCAAGTGCTGTTTGCGGAGAAACGCATCCTGGATAGAGCTTTCCAGCCGTACCAAGTGGTCAGTGGTGGATCGAGCGGCTCGAAATCCACATTGGTACTCGGACAAGAGTCCTTGTTTCTCCAGACACCACACAAGTCGGCGATTAACCATCCTCTCAAACAGCTTACACAGGCAGTTTGTAAGGCAAATCGGTCGGTAACTTCCTGCATACTTAGGATCTTTGTCAGGCTTGAGGACAGGAATGACTATGCCCTCTCGCCACTGAGACGGAAAATCACCCTCCATCCAGATTCGGTTGAACACACGAAGGAGATATAGTAAACTATCATCTCTAAGGTGTTTCAACATCTGGTTATGGATGTTGTCCGGTCCAGGAGACGTGTCCTTGCAAAGCGCTAGGGCGCTGCGGAGTTCCCACTCCGTAAAGGGCACGTTGTAGTCCTCTGAAGCTTGAGAGGCAAAACTAAGGTGAGAACGTTCCGCCTCCCGCTTCAGAGCGAGGAAATCAGGATGGTAATTCCCGGAGCCAGATACATCCGCGAAATGACTAGCGAGATGGTCAGCAATCAGGAGGGGTTCAGTGACGATGTTGCCTGCAATGGAAATTCCCGGTACAGAAGATGATCCTTGGATACCCGAAATACGTCGAAGCTTAGTCCACACTTGAGATGGAGTATGTGACGTCATAGACGACACATATCTCTCCCATGAAGCCTTCTTACTTTGGCGAATAAGAACTCGCGCCTTAGCGCGGAGTTTCTTAAATGTTACCAAGTTGGCCGCAGTGGGCTGTCTACGGTAATGTTTGTGAGCGCGACGGCGTTCTTTGATAGCTGCTGCTATGTCTTCGTTCCACCAAGGAACGAGCTTTCGGCGAGGAGTCCCCGAGTAGAACGGAATGGACTCCTCGGCAGCAGCAAGAATAACCTGGGTGATGTAAGTGATTTCCTCGCCGACGGTCCGCCTGATTTTGTCGTTTGTCGTTAAGGACAGCTAGTCCACGAACCTACTACGGTGGCGTAGCAGGGGGAGAGGTGATACTCCCACGTGGCGCGTCCCAGGTGGCGGATAGGAGGGTCCTAACCGGCTTGCCGGCGGACTTGAGGGAAATAAAATACCTCTCGCGGACCAAACACACTACCCCCTGCGGGTGGGGGACGCACATGTAGAATACACCCGCGGTATCCCCTGCCTGTCGTAAGAGGCGACTAAAAGGGGCGACCAAGGGCTGACTGAATTAGAACCATGAAAATAATTTTGTTTAGTACCATCACGCGTGGAACACCATAGGTCGCTTTTACTTGCGAGTAGTACCACTCTGTTAGGTACTCCATATTTTTGTGATTCGTAGCACTCGAGGGGGGTTCAGTGTGGGTTTCCAGTACCCGTGAGTCGTGCCCGTGTGTGCAACACCACAGGTCTGGGCGTTGCCTGTGAGTTGTACCCGTGTGAGCGACACCACGCGTCTGGGCGTAGCCTGTGAGTTGTACCACTATATGAGCGACACCGTAGGTCTGCGTTGCCAGTGATTAGTACCCACTATGTGAGGAACACCACGGGAATACCGGCGCCCGTGAATAGTACACCTAGGTGAGGAACCTCATCGGTTTGCGTTGGCTATGAGTGGCGCCATTTTGTGAGAAACAACATAGGTCTGCGTTACCTTTACGATGTACAATACTTGTGAGTAGTGCCATAATGTTTGGAACACCGTGAGTTTACGCTACCTTTGATTAGTACCGCAGCTTGCGAAATACCTTGGTTCTACTCTACTTGCGACATATACCATTCTGAGGGGCCTTAGACATGGATTTTGGACCCCTTTAGACATCAAGCATCCTCGATTCAGGATTGTGCTTCATGAGTGGGCCTTTGGTCAGTAATGACTTATCCATGATCTTTTTTGAGTTGGATCCACTCCTTTTTTGTTTGCTCTTTTTTGTTGTTTTTTTGTTTTTGGTTCCTGTCCATCCATTCCTTCTTCATGACGTTTTTTCTTTTTTAATTTTGGTCAGTGGATGATTTTGATTTTTGTTGTCATTTCTTTTCGTACCATTAGGGGCCGATGACCGCAGTGTTAGGCCCCTTAAAACAACAAGCATCATCATCATCATCAGACAGCTAGTGATGTGTACTTTGGCCAATCAGCATGTTGAAAAATCCATCGAGGGGGAGCCTCGACGGATTTGTGGTTCAGCAAAGTAAGAATTATGGGAAAATGGTCACTGTCACAAAGATCGTCGTGTGTGTTCCACCGAAACAGCGGAACCAACGTTCGGCTGCACAGACTTACGTCTATGCGAGAATAAGTGCCGTAACGTACACTGAAGTGTGTTGGTTCCCCTGTGTTCAAAATACATAAATCCAGCTCTGTTACTAATGTTTCCAGCTCTCTTCCCCGGGGGCAAGGCGACTCAGAGCCCCAGATGGGGTGATGGGCGTTGAAATCGCCCAACAAGAGGAAGGGAGGTGGAAGCTGATCTAGAAGATCAGTGACATCATTGATGTTAAGAGCCTCACCTGGTGGAAAATAAACATTACACACTGTAGTTATGACAGGCAGCGGTACGCGAACAGCTACTGCCTCCAGCGGGGTTCGTATTGGAACCTCCTCGCTGTAGGTATCAGAACGGACAAAAATGCCAACGCCACCGGAAGCCCGGTGAGCATAATGTCGTTCTGTCGAGTATAGTCGAAAATTTCTCAGTACCGTATGATGACCAGGTCGGAAATTTGTTTCCTGAATACAGAATATACTCGCCGAATACTCGCTAATGAGCTGGCGCAACTCGGCAAGATGCCTATCATAACCGTTACAATTCCATTGTAACAGTGCCATAATGTAAGTGTGGACTATTGTGGGTTAGGTTAGGAGCAGCGTAATGCCACCTAACCTAACCTACACTCACCTCCCCATCCGAAGATGGAGATTCATGCTCCACGTGAATCTCCCCGTCACTAGACGAGGTGAAGCATGCCTTCAATTTCTTCGACGTAGTTTTGGGGTGGGGTTTCCTCTTACGAGGGGAGCGCGCAGGTCTTCTAGAAGGAAGAACCGCTGGCGTGGAATCAGGCCCTCCGGGTGGAGGGCGTGAAGCCCCATTCGTAGGAGAAGTGGAAGAACGCCTGCTAAGGTCGCTCTTCTTCCCCACAGTCGATTCTTGTTGAGACGGGCTGGGAGATGGTTTCCCAGCCCTGGTCGACGATGCCGCCTCCGCCGGCTTGGGCTCGGCTGTCGCCGACCTCGTGAGGGAAGGAGACGTTGTCTTCTTCCCTTTTTGTGCCGGCGTAGGTTTCCTAGCCGGCACAGGTATATTGGTGGTCGAAGGCCGGGACGGACCCACCTTCGAGCTAGGTCTCTTTGGCTTGGGCGCAGCGATCTTCTGGGCAGGTGTTCCAGTTGAAAATGAGGAACCTGGCTGGGACTGTGCTACCAAGCTGAAGTCAAGTGTCTTGGCCGGTGCATTCAGAGAATTAAACTTACGACGCGCTTCCTGGTAGGAAAGACCATCCAGGGTCTTGATCTCCTGGATCTTCTCGCTCAGATAGGTCGGACAATTCCGATCCCGAGGAGAATGAAGACCAGAGCAGTTAGTGCACTTGAACGGAGGTGTACTCTCCTCCGCGCCGTGAGCTACTTTCCCACATGTACCACACACTGACGGATTCGAACAACGAGATACCATGTGTCCGAATCTCTGGCATTGATAGCATCGCATAGGAGGCGAGATGTACGGCCTCACATCGCAACGATAGGTTGTTACCTTGACTTTCTCGGGCAACACTGACAATTTGAAGGAGACTATGAACGCACCCGTGGCAACGTCTTCACCGTTGACTTTGCGTGTGATACGCCGGACGTGGGTCACGCCACGGTGCTTCATGTCTTCCATCAATTCATCGTCAGTGTTCAGGACGAGATCACGGTGGAAAATAACTCCACGAACCAGATTCAATGTTTTGTGCTCTTCCACTTTGACGGGGATGTCGCCAAAATGGTCGCACTTAAGCAATTGATCGGCCTGGAGCGCAGTGCTCGTCTTCAGAAGCAAACCACCATTGCGCATTTTCTTCAGGTCCGCAAGTTCGCCATATACACCTTCGATGTACCTACTGAATAGGATGGATTTAACCAGCTTGAAGTCCTGCCCATCGGTTCTGGTAGCAACCAGGAACCTAGGGAAGCTGGATCCCAAATTTAATCGCTCCGCCTGTTCCCAAGGGGTTGCCCCCCTTAGAGAATCCAAAGTTAAAGACTTGGGTAGCGAACTACCCGAGGTTGCTGGCGGAAGTTGTTTCGACGCCATACCCGAAATCATCCTCCCCGAATGCCACCCACTCCGATCAGGGGTCTCTGTAGCCGAACCAAGCAGCCAAGGCAATACCCACCTGGTCATAGCAGGTATTGCCCGGGGTCCGATGTTGAACGATGCCTAATACGTGATGACTGAGGCAATGAGCACTAGGACTCCCTTCCTGCAGTCACCCGCAATAGCATGTACCCCATAGCGTGTACAGAGCACTAAATATAGAAAAAATAAATAAAAATAATTAATAATAATATGTCCTTCTGGCATTCGGCTGTGCGGGGACTTGCGTTGTCAGGCGGATACCACTGCCCGGGTACATGACACTCCCACCCGCCGCGTCCTGGGTGGTTGCTGGCACGGGCTTTTGAGCGTAGTCGCACACATAGGAGCTCCATCGCCGAGCAGCACGCACATCAAAATTTTGATTGGTCTACAACTGACCCTCGGAAAAATAATAAAAAATAAAGAGGGGACCATGGCCACATAACCCTTTAAGTCGCCTTCTACGACAGGCAGGGATTACCTATGGATGTATTCAGCCTCTCCCATCCACAGGAGGTCCAACACATTATACCAAACCACAATCCATGTCCGCGCCAAGGTCGCCCCTTTTCGTCGCCTCTTACGACAGGCAGGGGATACCGCGGGTGTATTCTACATGTGCGTCCCCCACCCGCAGGGGGTAGTGTGTTTGGTCCACGAGAGGTATTTTATTTCCCTCAAGTCCGCCGGCGAGCCGGTTAGGACCCCCCTATCCGCCACCTGGGACGCGCCACGTGGGAGTATCACCTCTCCCCCTGCTACGCCATCGTAGTAGGTTCGTGGCTAAGAAACTTCATGATGTTAAGCTTCTTAGTGCATTGCACTCTTAACTGCCGCACGTGTGGCTCCCACGATAATTTACTGTCAAAAAGGAGCCCAAGAAATCGGTGTCAACAACTGGAAGAACAACATTTCCTAAGTAAAGCTCAGGATGTGGGTGAAGATTACGTTGAGGACAGAAGTGGACAACAGAGGTCTTTGCGGCAGAAAACCGAAAGCCATGACTTAAAGTCCAGTGCTCCACCCTCCTAATAGCTTGCTGTAATTGTCGCTCTGCGATTGCCATACTGCACGAGCTATAGTGCAGAGCAAAATAGTCCACATATAGAGACGGTATTACTGCTGGACCAGCAGCAGCGACAATACCGTTTATAGCAATCGCGAACAGAGTGACACTAAGGACCGATCCCTGTGGGACTCCATTTCCTTGAACGTGGTATTGCGAATATGTCCTCCCTACTCGGACATGCAATAGACGGAGGGACAAAAAATTCGCAATAAATACCGGCAAGTTACCACGGAATCTCCATTGATGCAGGACAGAAAGGTAGCCATACCGCCATGTGGTGTCGTAGGCCTTCTCCAGGTCAAAGAAAACAGCTAACAAGTGCTGTTTGCGCATCCTGTATAGAGCTCTCCAGGCGTACCAAGTGTTCAGTGGTGGATCGAGCGGCTCGAAAACCACATTGGTACTCTGACAAGAGTCCTTGTTTCTCCAGACACCACACGAGTCGGCGATTTACCATCCTCTCAAATAGCTTACACAGGCAGCTTGTGAGACAAATTGGTCTGTAACTCCCTGCATACTTAGGATCCTTATCAGGCTTGAGGACAGGAATGACTATGCCCTCTCGCCACTGACATGGAAATTCACCCTCCATCCAGATACGGTTGAACACACGAAGGAGATATAGGAAGCTATCCTAACGTGTTTCAACATCTGGTTATGGATGTTGTCCGGTCCAGGAGACGTGTCCTTGCAAAGGGCTAGGGCGATGCGAAGTTCCCACTCCGTAAAGGGCACGTTGTAGTCCTCTGAAGCTTGGGTGGCAAAACTAAGGTGATGAAGTTCTGCCTCCCGCTTCAGAGCGAGGAAATCAGGATGGTCATTCCCGGAGCCAGATACGTCCGCGAAATGTCTAGCTAGATGGTCAGCAATTGCGAGATTGTCAGTGGCGACACTGCCTGCAATAGAAATTCCCGGTACAGCAGATGAGCCTTGGATACCCAAAATCCGTCGATGCTTAGTCCACACTTGGGATGATGGAGTATGTGACGTCATAGACGACACATATCTCTCCCATAAAGCCTTCTTACTTTGTCGAATAAGAACTCGCGCCTTAGCGCGGAGTTTCTTAAATAGTACCAGGTTGGCCGCAGTAGGCTGTCTACTGTAACGTTTGTGAGCGCGACGGCGTTCTTTGATAGCTGCTGCTATTTCTTCGTTCCACCTAGGAACGAGTTTTCGGCGGGGAGTCCCGGAGAAAAACGGAATGGACTCCTCAGCAGCAGCAAGGATAACTTGGTTGACTTTAGTTATTTCCTTGCCGACAGTCCGCCTGATATCATCGTTAAAGACAGGTAGTGATGTGTACTTTGGCCAATCAGCATGTTTAAGAATCCATCGTGCGGGTGCCTCGAAGGGTTTATGTTTCAACAAAGTAAGAATGATGGAAAAATGGTCACTGTCACTGAGATCATCGTGGGCATTCCACCGAAACCGTGGAACCAACGTTCGGCTGCATAGACTTACGTCTATGCGAGAATATGTGCCGTAACGTACACTAAAGTGAGTTGGTTTCCCGTGTGTTCAAAATACATAAATCCAGCTCTGTTAGTAGTGTTTCTAGCTCTCTTCCCCGGGGGCAATGCACCTCAGAGCGCAATATGGGGTGATGGGCGTAAAAATCGCCCAATAAGAGGAAGGGTGGTGGAAGCTGGCCTATAACATCAGCGACATCATTTATATTCAGATGCTGACCTGGGGAAAATAAACATTACACACTGTTGCTATGATAGGCAGCAGAACGCGAACAGCTACAGCCTCGAGTGGGGTTCTTAATGGAACTTCTTCGCTGTGGGTATCAGGACGTACAAAAATGCAAACACCACTGGAAGCCCGGTGAGCATAGTACCGTTCTGTCGAGTATAGTCTGAAATTTCTCAAGACCGTATGATGACCAGGTCTGAAATTGGTCTCCTGAATACAGATTATACTCCCTGCGTACTCACTAATGAGCTGACGTAACTCAGCAAGATGCTTGTCATAACAGTTACAATTCCACTGTGACAGTGCCATAGTGTGAACTATAAAAGGAGTGTTACGTTATGAGCGACAAACTGGTCGTAAGCCTAAACACTATCTACTTCTACATCCGTAGATGTAGAGGACAGCGCAACATCCATCCCGTCATCAAAATCTGGCAGACGTGCCGCCCAGAACTTCGACGCTTTTCGGGGTCGAGCAGGTCCCATACGAGGAGAGCGCGCAGGTTTGGGAGCATGAGTACCTGGCGCAGACTGATACCCCCCAGAGGGGGGGACGTGACTGATACCCCCCCCCGATGGGGGTGGGGCGTGACTTCTCCTTCGCAGGGGAAGTCCGAGGCGCTCAGCACGGGCGCTCTTCTTCGCCTTCTTTTCTGTTTAGACGGGTTGGGACATGGTTTCCCAGCCCTGGTCGACGATGCCGCCTCCGCCGGCTTAGGCGCGGCTTCCGCCGACCTCGTGGGGAAGGAGACGTTGTCTTCTTCCCCTTCTGTGCCGGCTTAGGTTTATTAGCCGGCACAGGCTTAGTGGTGGTCGAAGGCCAGGGTGTACACGGCTTCGAGCTCCTTCTCGTTGTGGCATTGTTCGCAGGAGCAACTGCCGCCTTGGGCGCAGCGATCGTCGCGGGTAACGATGTCGAGAAGGACGAACCTGGAAGACTCTCAGCTATCAAGCTATAGTCGAGTGTACGGGCAGGTGTATTCGTAGAATTAAACTTACGGCGTGCTTCCTGGTAGGAAAGACCATCCAGGGTCTTGAACTCCTGGATCTTCTTCTCACTCAGATACGTCGGACAGTTCCGATCCCGAGGACAATGAAAACCGGAGCAGATAGTGCACTTGTATGGAGTTGTGCACTCCTCCGCGCCGTGAGCTACTCCTCCACATGTACCACATACAGCCTGATTCGATGATGATGATGATGATGATGATGCTTGTTGTTTAAAGGGTCCTAACATCGAGGTCATCGGCCCCTAATGGTATGAAATGAAATAACAAAAAATTCAAATTCATCCACTGACCAAATTAAAATAAAAATGTCATGAAGAATGAATGGATGGACATGAACCCTACGAAAAACAAAAACAAACAAACAAAAACAGGGGATCAGGCTCGAAAAGAAGGTAGTTAATTAGAGTATTACTGACCAACGGACCGTTTATTAAGCATAATGATGCTTGATATCTGACGGGGTGCTAAATTTACGTCTAAGGCCCCACAGAATGGTATATGTCGCGAGTAAAGTAGAACCATGGTATTTGTCATTTTGCGGTACTGATCAAAAGTAGCGAAGACTCACGGTTGTCCACACAAGATGGTACTACTCACAAGTATTGCAATTCGTACAGGGAACGCAGACCTATGGTGTTGCTCACACAATTGCGCTGTACGAGTCTTCATAAGCAAACTACCGTTGCGCACTTTCTTGAGATCCTCAAGTTCGCCGTAGACGCCTTCGATGTTTCGACTAAAAAGGATCGACTTCACCAGCTTAAAATCTTGCCCATCAGTTCTGGTACCGACCAGAAACCTAGGGAGGCTGGAACCCATTCCTTCACGCTGCGCATGTTCCCAGGAAGTTGAATCTCTCAGATAAGCAAAAGTTAAAGACTTATGTGGGGGACCACCTTAAGAGAGGCGTCTTCGTTTGGAAGCCATATCCGAAAGCTTCCTCCCCGAATGCCACCCACTCCGATCAGGGGTCTCTGTAGCCGAACCAAGCAGCCAAGGCAATACCCACCTGGTCATAGCAGGTACTGCCCGGGGTCCGATGTTGGACGATGCCTAATACGGGATGACTGAGGCAATGAGCATTAGGACTCCCTTCCTCCAGTCACCCGCAATAGCATGTACCCCATAGCGTGTACAGAGCACTAAATATTGAGGAAAAAAGAAAAATAATTAATAATAATATGTCCTTCTGGCATTCGGCTCTATGGGGACCTGTGTTGTCAGGCGGATACTACTGCCAAGGTACATTGCGCTCCCACCCGCAATGGTCCTGGATGGGCAGTGTCGGGCTTTTGGGCGTAATCGCACACATAGGAGCTCCATCGCCGAGCAGCACGCACATCAAAATTTGGAATGGTCTACATCTGACCCTCGGAGAAATAATAAAAATAAAGAGGGGTCCATGGCCACATGACCCTTTAAGTCGCCTTCTACGACAGGAAGGGATTACCTATGGATGTATTCAGGCTCTCCCATCTACTCGAGGTCCAGCACATTATACCAAACCGCAATCCATGTACGCGCCAAGGTCGCCCCTTTTTGTCGCCTCTTACGACAGGCAGGGGGTACCGCGGGTGTATTCTACATGTGCGTCCCCCACCCGCAGGGGGTAGTGTGTTTGGTCCGCGAGAGGTATTTTATTGCCCTGAAGTCCGCCGGCAAGCCGGTTAGGACGCACCTATCCGCCATCTGGGATGAGCCATGTGGGAGTATCACCTCTCCCCCTGTTACGACAGCGTAGTAGGTTCGTGGCGTCTTTTGTCTCATTTATAAGCAAGTACAATTGCTTGGCTCTTAATTCATGGACACGATACTCAAGCATCAGGTTACATCTTGCTGTTGTACCTTTTCCGGTGTTCAGTATTCCTGCCTTCAGCCTCGTACATAAACCAGAGGTATCTGTTGCAGGCGATCCGAAACCAATATTAAAGTTCCTGATGAAACTTTTATAAAACATTACATACTTAACACTGCGCCGTTACTAGTCAAACCAACGACTACTACCGTAACGGTCAGCCCAAAATGCGAACTAGCAGTTACACAACTACCCCAGTTCGTAAATGACAAGTGGAAGCACAATCTGACACTATACACTCCACACAAACAACAACCAAACAAGAAGGACTTACCTTGGCAAGTGGAGTGGTGTGACCACCAACCGTGGATAATGAAACAAACGACTGTACTGGACATCAGAAACACATTAAGAGAGTGAAAGAAAGAACACCTTCACTTTTAAAAATAAGAATATTTTAATTCATAAAATTAAATGGTGAATTAATAACATCGTCCATAAAGGAATAAATAACCTACAAGGAAATAAAGGATTAAAGTTACCAGAATAACTGAGTTAAAGCTTAATTGCGGATCCCCTTTGTAAATTAATTAAAAACCAAGACCCAAAGAACTAATGAGAGTAGAAACCTGAGATAGCACCTATAAGGATTGTGTCTTGTCCCAGCAGGATCGCACATCAGCATGAAAATCCAATTGAATAGAGTTTAATTTACGTAGGAAAGATAGTTTCCTCAGATCAGGAAACCCAAAATTAGCAGAAAGCAAAGGATCGAAAAATTTCATTACACGACTAACTTTACATCAACAGAGCCACGCCAGCCAAGAAGTTGGTATCATTGATATAATAATAATAAACTCGCTTCACTTAACAAAGCAACAACAACATCAGTAAACAGTAAACAAGCAATGGCGGAATGAGGCAGCAACAAAGGGTCGTGCAAAATTAAACAAAAGAAAATCAACCCACCCAAACAAGAAAGGATACCGTCAAAAGGGAAATATTTGAAGAGAATATAAAACCCAAGAAAAATTTAAAGCCAATTAGAATTTCATGCTCATGTTCATCCCCGATAGTTTAAAGGTACACTAACTAGATTAGTGATATTTCAGATACACAGGCTAAAACAATTCACGGGTGAATAACAATTCCATAAATTTACACCAAAACCTTTACAAACACCAAAGTTCAATTTTTACAATTTCCCGAGATCGATTTTGGTCCACGTTATCATTTCTTTCAAACGGATTAGACATACAGGAACGTCGCATGAAGGTAGTACATTTACCAGGCACAATAAGCAGTTTTCAGTTCCTCGAAGACACTTTTGACACGCAGAATGTTTTTAATATCACAGAAGATGAAGTTTACGGTACTTGTAGTACTTACATGTGTAGATCCAAAGGCTAAGCAGTAATAATCCAGTTCATGGATTCGTCATAGTACTTACAGAAGTTATCTCACAGCTCACATAAGTAAACAAATTAAGAATACGACGAGGACGATGTCACCAAATTAATAATTAAAGGTAGAAGGGCGTAAAAGCCACTACACTAGACTTTAGCCTGGGTCAAATTTCCTCCCGAGCACAAGCATTTTGGTAGGTTTCCAAGTGCGTCCTCTCGCCATTAGCTCCAGCAACGATCTCATCTCAAAATGGCTTCCCGCTTTGTTGCCACCAACTAGCCGTACGTGATAGGCTGAGACAACAGTGGGAGGAGCGAGTAACTTAGCACGTGGCCACACGAGTGCAGTACACATCAGGAATTGTAAAAATAAATTCACTTTCGATACAGGATAAATGTATGGAGTTTTAAACTAGTTCCTTCCTGTCCACAGGCCAGAAGAACACATAATGAGGAACGAGTAATTCCACAATTACAGACAGTACGTCAGAAAACACTTCAGTTACTGAATAAACAACCGAAAGGCCAGTTCGAAACCGTTCCTTGGGAAAGGGGTGTTAAATTAGTAATACTGTCTCAACACAGTAAGGTTTCTCAACACTGGAACCCCTGCGGGTGGGGGACGCAAATGTAGAATACACCTGCGGAATACCCTGCCTGTCGTAGGAGGCGACTAACAGAGGCCCAAGGGGTCTCAACTTGGGAGTGGGGATTGGCGACCACGGGGCCATAAGATGAGTCTTGGCATTGCTTCCACTTACTTGTCCCAGGCTCCTCCCTTTCGTCTATCCTGTCCGACCTCCCTTGGTCAACTATTGTTCTTTTCCGACCCCGACGGTATTAGAGCATTCGAGGCCTAGGGTGTCTTTCATTTCACGCCCTTCGTGGCCCTTGCCTTTCTTTGTCCGTTACTTCATCTTTCGAAGTGACGGATCCCTCCTTTCTTCTTTTTTTATCTCTCTCTTTAACCCCTGTGGGTGGGGGACGCAGACGAATAATGCACCCACGGTATCCCCTGCCTGTCGTGAGAGGCGACTAAAAGGGGCGACCAAGGGATGATTGAATTAGAACCATAAATCTACTTTTGATTCGTACCATCATGCGGGGAACACCATGAGTTGCCTGTACTTGCGAGTTATACCACTATATTCGGTACAAAATTGGTTTGTGATTAGCCTGGGGAGTAGTATAATACAAGGATTCGGGCGCCACCACCTCCTCCGGCTCTCGGGAGGCCCCTCCACCACCACCACCACAGGCTCCCAGGGGCCTCCTCCACCACCGCCACAGCCAGAGGCCTCCCAGAGGCCTCCTCCACCACCACCACAGCCAGAGGCCTCCCAGGGGCCTCCTCCACCACCACCACCACAGCCAGAGGCCTCCTCCACCACCACCACCACAGCCAGAGGTCTCCTCCACCACCCGCGGGAAATTTGAATTTGTAAACAAAGCCACGTGCTTTTTGACAGCTATCATCGACAACAACGCATCGCTAACCTCACTGCTGCCATCTTGACGGGCCTAAACCTCAGTAGTACCAGCTTAACCTAACTAGCGCGAGATTTGATTAGGAAAACAAATCCACGTGTTTTTTGACAGCCACGTGCTTTTTGACAGACAAGAACGCATCGCTAACCTTAGGACTGCCATCTTGACGGGCCTAAACCTCAGTAGTACCAACTTAACCTAACTAGCGCGTGGTAAACAAAGCCACGTGCTTTTTTGACAGCTGTCATCCGCCATCTTTAAACTACAGAGCATCGTACTGCCCTCTTTATCGCAGTAGCTGTAAATTCGTCACCTGTCATCCGCAGTGCTGCCATCTTAACGGGTCTAAACCTTAGTGCTACCAACTTAACCTAACTAGCGCGAGATTTGAATTGGTAAACAAATCCACGTGTTTTTTGACAGCCACGTGCTTTTTGACAGACAAGAACTCATCGCTAACCTTAGTACTGCCATCTTGACGGGCCTAAACCTCAGTAGTACCAACTTAACCTAACTAGCGCGTGGTAAACAAAGCCACGTGCTTTTCTGACAGCTGTCATCCGCCATATTTAATCAACAGAACACCATGCTGCCCTCTATATCTTTGAAATGTGGTGGCGGATAATTTGAAAAATGCTTTTTGATAGCAGCCATCTTTAATCAAGAGAGCACCGTGCTGCACTCTATGTGGTAGCGGCAATTTGAAAACTTCTAAGTGCCCCTGTTTGGAAACAAACCAGGTGCTTTTTTGACAGCTACATCCGCCATCTTTAATCAAGGGAGCACCGTGCCGCACTCTTCAGTTGAAATGTGGTGGCGGCAATTTGAAAAATTCCACGTGCTCTTGTTTGGAAACAATGCTACATGCTTATTTGACAGCTACCGTCCGCCATCTTTAATCCATAGAGCACAGCGCTGCCCTCTTTAGCTACTTACCTTTGAAATGTGGTGGCGGATAATTTGAAAAATGCTTTTTGACAGCAGCCATCTTTAATCTAGAGAGCACCGTGCCGCCCTCTTGAGCTAGATACCTTTGAAATGTGGTGGCAGGCAATTCCACATGACGGCAGCCATCTTAAATCAAGAGAGCACCGTGCAGCCCTCTATGTGGAGGCGGCAATTTGAAAAATTCTACATGCTCTTGTTTGGAAACAAATTCACGCGCTTTTTGGACAGCCGTCATCCGCCATCTTTAATCAACAGAGCACAGTGCTGCCATCTTTAGCTAGATACCTTTGAAATGTGGTGGTGGCAATTTGAAAAATTCTATGTGCTCTTGTTTGGAAACAAAGCCACGTGCTTTTTGACAGCTGTCATCCGCCATCTTTAATCAATAGAGCACTGTGCTGCTATCATGCGGGCAATTTCGTCAGCTGTCATCCGCCATCTTTAATCTACAGAGC
Organism: Anabrus simplex; assembly: GCF_040414725.1. Classification (NCBI taxonomy): domain Eukaryota; kingdom Metazoa; phylum Arthropoda; class Insecta; order Orthoptera; family Tettigoniidae; genus Anabrus; species Anabrus simplex. The sequence goes on from NC_090268.1 coordinate 159,802,907, forward strand.
ACGGTGCTGCCCTCTGTAGTAGCGGGCAATTTGAAAAGTTCTGTTAGCTGTCATCCGCCATCTTTAATCAAGAGAGCACCGTGCTGCCATCTTTAGCTAGATACCTTTGAAATGTCGTGGCGGCAAATTGAAAAATTCCACGTGCTCTTGTTTAGTAAACAAACCCACGCGATCTTTGTCAGCTGTCAGCCACCATCTTACATCGCAAACCTCAGTGCTACACTCTTTAGTTGAAATATGGTGGCGGATAATTTAAAAAGAAAAATTCTACAGCAGCCATCTCTCGACGCTAATTGCACAAGATGGTGGCTATACATGACTCCTTAAAGGTGCTTATGCAAGATGATCGCTATACATAGGTTCTTATGAGTCGCCCTTGGGATGCTTGCGCAAGATAGCGGTTATACAAGGCTCCTTATGGGACACCCTAGAGATGCTTGCGCAAGATGGCGGTTGCTGTTATGAGGCGGCTTAAGGGTCCTTGCACAAGATGGCTAGAGACGCCCTAAGGATGCTTGCGCAAGATGGCGACTATAAACGACTCCTTATGAGACGCCTTAAGGGTGCTTGCGCAAGATGGCTGCTGCTCTTATGAAGAAAGCTAGCTTAGAGGCTAACGTGTCGTGCTAGTTCGATTCATTAAATTTGGGGCTTAAATGCAAAATGTTAAATATCTCGAAAACGGACAAAATTTTTCTACCTAATACCTAGGTTTGCAGTATCAGGAACATGATAACATAAGAAAAACATAGTCTAATGATGAGATCGACGGTTCGATTCGTACTTAGGCCCTTCGGCATTGGCAGCTATCTATTTCTACAAGATGGCGGCTATACATAGCTTCTTATGAGACAGCTTAAGAGCGCTTGCACAAGATGGCTGCTGCTCTTATGAGACGCCCTAGGGGTGCTTGCGGGAGGTAGCAGCGACAAGACGATGACTATACACAGCTGCTTATGATACGGCCTAGAGGTGCTCACACAAGATGGTGGCTGCTCTGATGAAGAAAGCTAGCTTTGCATCGCGCAGGTATTTTTACAGCACTAAACCTCATACCTTTGAAATTTGGTGGCGGGCAATTTGAAAAATTCGACGTGCTTTTTCTTCACAGCAGCTATCTTTAGACAATAGCGGCTATACACAAGCTGTTAAGGCCTCCTCTTATGTCAAGGCATAGCTCTATCGAACAAGTTTAAACCTGCATCGGAATAGCTAGAGTAAGCACGTGCTGCAGTGATGACGTCATTATGCATGTTTAGACTTGCAAATCACTAAAGAAACATAACAAGACTAGAATCGAACACTGCACTCTATACCGTGATCATGTGATCGGAACATTGATTGAAGTGTTTAGAACACTAAATAAGTGATCAAGACTATAATAGAACACTGTACTCGATACAACGTGTGTTTAGAACATGTCAGGGGATACCTTTGTTCTAAGAAGATTAGATTACCGCACATTCCTTGTAGGGCTAATAGGCGAAAGGGCTAATGGGCTAAAGGGCTAAAGGGCTAAAGGAGCAACAACCTCATCGATCGCTATCAGCAAGAACGCTTTTACTTTGTTAAGTGTAGGAAATTAATCTTTATTTGTAAATGGTTTCATGTTCAGAACAAGGAATGGAACCTAGGGGTTACGTCTTACCTAATAAAATCGCCGAGGTGCGATGAGTTACGTTTTTCGAACTAGTGTTTGGAACACTGAACTTTTCAAGATGATAGCAGAGAGTTTAGCAATGTTCTGTTGTTGGATTATAAATTCCGCGCTACAACATGCATAAGGTGGCAGCCTTGAGGTTTACCGCCGTAAAGATGACAAGAGTGAGGTTAGCAATGTTCCGTTGTTGGATTTTAAATTCCGCGCTATAACATGCATAAGGTGGTAGCCTTGAGGTTTACCGCCGTAAAGATGGCAGCAGTGAGGTTAGCGACGCTCTATTGTCCTTCAAAGTGAGGTTAGGGTTCGTCAAGAAGACAGCTGTCAAAAAAGCACGTGGCTATGTTTACCAAACAAGAGCACGTGGCTGTGACGTCACGGTCACGTAGTATGCTGCGTCAGCATGAAAAGATTAATGTCTACACCTACGTAGTTAACACTCTGCTATGTTCACAAGATTTTTTACACATAAGTATTCTTTATGCTTTACGTTCGTGTACATAGGTTATGTTAAGATAGCAGCAGATACAAGCGATGGTCACACGCTCTAGTAGAAGATGCATGCATTATCAAAAGGTGGTGTGTACTCGCTTTTAAACCTCGCTGTTCTTACCGCTGCCATGTTCACAAGATTTTTAAACATCGCTATTCTTTGTACTTTAAGTTCATGCACATAGGCTATGCTAAGATAGCAGCACAAACAAGTGCGCCACGAACCTACTACGATGGCGTAGCAGGGGGAGAGGTGATACTCCCACGTGGCGCGTCCCAGGTGGCGGATAGGGGGGTCCTAACCGGCTTGCCGGCGGACTTGAGGGAAATAAAATACCTCTCGCGGACCAAACACACTACCCCCTGCGGGTGGGGGACACACATGCAGAATACACTCGCGGTATCCCCTGCCTGTCGTAAGAGGCGACAAAAAGGGGCGACCTTGGCGTGGACATGGATTGCGGTTGGTATAATGTGATGGACCTCCTGTGGATGGGAGAGGCTGAATACATCCATAGGTAATCCCTGCCTGTCGTAGAAGGCGACTTAAAGGGTCATGTGGCCATGGTCCCCTCTTTATTTTTTTATTATTTTTCCGAGGGTCAGATGTAGACCATTCAAAATTTGATGTGCGTGCTGCCCGGCGATGGAGCTCCTATGTGTGCGACTACGCTCGAAAGCCCGTGCCAGCAACCACCCAGGACGCGGCGGGTGGGAGTATCATGTACCCGGGCAGTGGTATCCGCCTGACAACGCAGGTCCCCGCACAGCCGAATGCCAGAAGGACATATTATTATTAATTATTTTTATTTATTTTTCCTATTGTTAGTGCTCTGTACACGCTATGGGGTACATGCTATTGCGGGTGACTGGAGGAAGGGAGTCCTAGTGCTCATTGCCTCAGTCATCCCGTATTAGGCATCGTTCAACATCGGACCCCGGGCAATACCTGCTACGACCAGGTGGGTATTGCCTTGGCTGCTTGGTTCGGCTACAGAGACCCCTGATCGGAGTGGGTGGCATTCGGGGAGGATGCTATCGGGCATGGCTTCCAAACGAAGTCGGCTCTCACAAGGTGGTCGCCCACCTAAGTCTTTAACTTTTGCTTCCCTGAGAGGTTCAACTCCCTGGGAACATGCGCAGCGTGAAGGAATGGGATCCAGCTTCCCTAGGTTTCTGGTCGCTACCAGAACCGATGGGCAGGATTTTAAGCTGGTGAAGTCGATCCTGTTTAGTAGACACATCGAGGGCGTCTATGGCGAACTGGAGGAACTAAAGAAAATGCGCAACGGTAGTTTGCTTCTAAAAACTCGTACAGCACTGCAAGCTGATCAGTTGCTTAAGTGCGAGCACTTTGGCGACATCCCCGTCAAAGTGGAGGAGCATAAGTCCTTGAACCTGGTTCGCGGAGTCATCTTTCACCGCGACCTTATTTTGAACACTGACGACGAGTTGATGGAAGACATGAAGAACCGCGGCGTGACACACGTCCGGCGCATTACGCGCAAAGTCAACGGTGAAGACGTTGCCACTGGTGCCTTCATTGTCTCTTTCAAGTTGTCAGTGTTACCAGAGAAAGTCAAGGTAACAACTTATCGTTGCGATGTGAGGCCGTACATCCCGCCTCCTATGCGATGCTATCAATGCCAGCGATTCGGACATATGGTCTCTCGCTGTTCGAATCAGGCTGTATGTGGTACATGTGGACGAGTAGCTCACGGCGCGGAGGAGTGCACAACTCCATACAAGTGCACTAACTGCTCCGGTTTTCATTCTCCTCGGGATCGGAACTGTCCGACATACCTGAGTGAGAAGAAGATCCAGGAGATCAAGACCCTGGATGGTCTTTCCTACCAGGAAGCGCGCCGTAAGTTTAATTCTACGAATACACCTGCCCGTACACTCGACTATAGCTTGATAGCTCAGAGTCTTCCAGGTTCGTCATTTACGACCAAGACACCTGTCCAGACCGTTGCGCCCAAGGCGACTGTTGCTGCTCCCAGCAACGTCGCAAATAGTCAAAGCTCGAAGGGGGGGACCACCCCACCTTCGACCAACCAGAAGTCTGTGCCGGCTGGGAACTGCCAGCCGGCACAGCAAGGGGGGAAGACTAAGTCTCCCCCCCCTAGGAGGTCGACGAAAGTCGTGCCCCAGCCGGCGGAGGCGGCTTCGTTGACCAGGGCTGGGAAACCATCTCCCAGCCCGTCTAAACTTGAAAAGAAAAAGGGGAAGAAGAGCGCCCGTCCTGAGCGCTCTCGGACTTCCCCTGCGAAGGAGAAGTCATGCCCTCCACCTGGGGGATATGAATCTGCGCCGGGAGGCACTCCTGCTCCCAAACCTGCGCGCTCTCCTCGTAGGGGACCCCCTCGCGCCCGAAAAGCGTCGAAGTTCTGGGCGGCACCCCTGCCATCTTTTGATGACGGGATGGATGTCGCGCTCTCCTCTACATCTACGGATGTAGAACTAGATAGTGTTTAGGCTTACGAGCATTTTGTCGCTCATAACCTAACACTCCTTTTATACTCCACACTATGGCACTGTTGCAGTGGAATTGTAACGGTTATGACAGGCATCTTGCTGAGTTACGTCAGCTTATTAGTGAGTACGCAGCGAGTATAGTCTGTATTCAGGAGACCAATTTCCGACCTGGTCATCACACGGTCTTGAGGAATTTCAAACTATACTCGACAGAACGATACTATGCTCACCGGGCTTCCGGAGGCGTTGGCATTTTTGTACGTTCTGATAGCTACAGCGAAGAGGTTCCATTAAGAACCCCTCTTGAGGCTGTAGCTGTTCGCGTCTCGCTGCCTGTCATAGCAACAGTGTGTAATGTTTATCTTCCACCAGGCCAGCATCTGAACATCAATGATGTCGCTGATCTTATGGATCAGCTTCCACCACCCTTCCTCTTATTGGGAGATTTTAACGCCCATCACCCCATATGGGGCTCTGAGACGCCTTGCCCCCGAGGAAGAGAGCTGGAAACACTTCTATCAGATCTGGATTTATGTGTTTTGAACACAGGGGAACCAACTCACTTCAGTGTACGTTACGGCACATATTCTCGCATAGACGTTAGTCTATGCAGCCGAACGTTGGTTCCACTGTTTCGGTGGAATGCACACGATGATCTCTGTGACAGTGACCATTTTCCCATCGTTCTTACTTTGTTGAATCATAAACCCGTCGAGGCTCCCCCTCGATGGATTCTTAAACATGCTGATTGGCCAAAGTACACATCACTAGCTGTCTTTAACGATGATGTCAGGCGGACCGTCGGCGAGGAAATAACTTACATCACCCAAGTTATTCTTGCTGCTGCTGAGGAGTCCATTCCGTTTTTCTCGGGGACCCCTCGCCGAAAACTCGTTCATTGGTGGAACGATGAAATAGCAGCAGCCATCAAAGAACGCCGTCGCGCTCATAAGCGTTACCGTAGACAGCCTACTGTGGCCAACTTGGTAGCATTTAAGAAACTCCGCGCTAAGGCGCGAGTTCTTATTCGACAAAGTAAGAAGGCTTCATGGGAGAGATATGTGTCGTCCATGACGTCACATACTCCATCATCTCAAGTGTGGACGAAACTTCGACGAATTTCGGGTATTCAAGGATCATCTGCTGTACCGGGAATTTCCATTGCAGGCAGTGTCGCCACTGATCCCCTCGCGATTGCTAACCATCTTGCTAGTCATTTCGCGGATGTCTCCGGCTCCGGGAATTACAATCCTGATTTCCTCGCTGTGAAGCGAGAGGCAGAACGTCATCACCTTAGTTTTGCCTCTCAAGCTTCAGAGGACTACAACGTGCCCTTTACGGAGTGGGAACTCCGCAGCGCCCTAGCGCTTTGCAAGGACACGTCTCCTGGACCGGACAACATCCACAACCAGATGTTGAAGCACCTTAGTGATGATAGTCTACTCTATCTCCTTCGTGTGTTCAACCGTATCTGGATGGAGGGTGATTTTCCGTCTCAGTGGCGAGAGGGCATAGTCATTCCTGTCCTCAAGCCTGACAAAGATCCTAAGTATGCAGGAAGTTACAGGCCGATTTGTCTTACAAATTGCCTGTGTAAGCTATTTGAGAGGATGGTAAATCGCAGACTCGTGTGGTGTCTGGAGAAACAAGGACTCTTGTCCGAGTACCAATGTGGATTTCGAGCCGCTCGATCCACCACAGACCACTTGGTACGTCTGGAGAGCTCTATCCAGGATGCGTTTCTCCGCAAACAGCACCTGGTAGCTGTCTTCTTTGACTTGGAGAAGGCCTACGACACCACCTGGCGATATGGCATCCTTTCAGTCCTGCATCAATGGAGATTCCGAGGTAACTTGCCGGTATTTATTGCGAATTTTTTGTCCCTCCGTCTATTCCGTGTCCGAGTAGGGAGGACATATTCGCAATACCACGTTCAAGAAAATGGAGTCCCACAGGGATCGGTTCTTAGTGTCACTCTGTTCGCGATTGCCATAAACGGTATTGTCGCTGCTGCTGGTCCAGCCGTAATACCGTCCCTATATGTGGATGATTTTGCTCTGCACTATAGCTCGTGCAGTATGGCAGTCGCAGAGCGACAGTTACAGCAAGCGATTAGGAGGGTGGAGAAGTGGACCTTAGAACATGGCTTTCGGTTTTCTGCCGTAAAGACCTCCGTTGTCCACTTTTGTCGTCAACGTACACTTCACCCTCATCCTGAGCTTTATCTAGGTAATGTCGTTCTTCCAGTTGTTGACACCTACCGATTTCTTGGGCTCCTTTTTGACAGTAAATTATCGTGGGAGCCACACGTGCGGGAGCTAAAAGTGCAATGCACCAAGAGGCTTAACCTCTTGAAGTTTCTTAGCAGCACTAATTGGGGAGCTGACCGCGTGGTGCTCCTGCGATTCTATCGGGCACACATTTTATCTCGGTTAGACTACGGCAGTGCAGCATATGGCTCCGCAAGACCAAGCGTTCTTGCGAAGCTGAACAGTATCCACCACAGCGGGGTTAGGTTGGCGACGGGAGCTTTTCGTACTAGCCCCATCGCTAGCCTGCTCGCCGAGTCTGGTGTGCCGCCTTTACACCTGAGGCGCCAGCAAATGCTTTTTTCGTATGCTGCAAATTTGCGACAGATGCCACTTCATCCGAGCTATCCCTGCGTATTCAGCAATGGCAACCGTTTGTTGTACGTTGCTCATCCTCGTGCGACGCGGCCGGTTGGGATACGCTTGGATAGCAGTTATGAATTGTTTGACGTACCTTCGATTCCTTGCCTTGTCAGACAACCAAGTGGGGTACCTCCGTGGGTTGTACGACGACCTGAAATCATCCTGGATTTGCACACTGGCCCGAAAGGAGACACGGACCCTTCGATTTATCGGAGGATCTATCTGTCCGTTCTTGGCCGCTATCCAGGTTCAGTCGTCGTTTACACGGATGGTTCAAGGACAGATACGAAGGTGGGCTGTGCGTTCGTTGTCGACAATGATCGGTTTCTTTTTGCTCTCCCGGACACCTGTAGTGTGTACACGGCAGAGCTCTATGCTATCTGTGAGGCTCTGCGGTACGCACTCGTCAATGAGCGCCGACACTTTCTTGTGTGTACTGACTCCTTGAGTTCGCTTCAGGCTATTGATACCTGTTTCCCTCGACACCCTCTGGTGCAGCGGATCCAGGACCTGCTGGCCGGGTGTTCGGATGCCGGCACCAGAATTACGTTTGTGTGGCTCCCCAGCCACATGGGCATAGAGGGAAACGAGTTAGCAGATCAGGCTGCCAAGGAGGCAGTTACACTGCCCCCGTTGCCTTTCAAGGTTCCAGCAAGTGATATTCGCTCTCAGCTGAGACATCTGGTTATGTCTCATTGGGAGATGGAGTGGCAGGGCATCCCACTTCCCAATAAGCTGAGAGCGATAAAAGGAACAACGAAGGTATGGAGGACTTCCCTTCGGGCTTCGCGGAGGGAAGCCGTGGTATTATGTCGCCTTCGGATCGGCCACGGTATCTTGACGCACTCCCATCTACTGAAAGGAGAACCCCCTCCGGTGTGTACCTGCGGCGACCATCTTACCGTGGTACACATCCTTACGGAGTGCGTGGACCTGGTCGATCTGCGCCGTAGTCTTAACCTTCCGAGTACTATCTCCCTTATCTTGCGCGATGACGAGCAGTCAGCAGACCTCGTCATCCGCTTTATGAGGGATAGCGGTCTGTTTTATCGTGTGTAATGATGTCCTTTGTGCTTGTATCTTTGTGTCAATTACGCTCTTATCCTGTTGACTTCATTTTAGTTTGTGTTGCGTATTTTAATGTGTTCTTTTAACGTCTAATATAAAGTATGTATATATATCTGTACTAGCAGGCAATGCCTTATTCCATTATCTCCTGTAATTTTTCTTCTTTTGTTCCACAATAAGGCATTGCGAATTAGATCCACTGATTGTTTTAATTTCATACTCATTTTTCATCGCATTCCTTTTTTTTTTTAAAACTCTAATCAGTGGCTACGTTTTAAATTTTAACTATCATATGTCATTTCGTCCATCTCGTTCCATTAGGGGCCGATGACCTTCGATGTTAGGCCCCTTTAAACAACAAGCATCATCATCATCATCAAACAAGTGCGAACTTTGTACATTCTAGTGGAATAAGTTTAGTACTGCGTGCATCATGGATACATGAAGTGTGCGCGCATTTAAACATTGCTATACTTAATGCTGCTGCTATGTTTACAAGATTTTTATAAATTGCTATTCTTTATGCTTTAAGTTCGTGCACACACAAACGATAGTCGTACGCTCTAGCAGAAGTTTAGTACGATAGTCGATACGTACATTATCGATAGGTGATGGGTACACGCTTTAGAACATAGCTCTTCTTTGTGCTTTAAGTTCGTGCACATAGGTTAGGGATACACAAAAGCGATTGCTAGATGCTCTAGCGGAAGAAGCCTAGTACGATACTCGATGCATGTAAAATCGATAGGTTATGCTAAGATAGCAGCACACTTACACGATTTTAGCACAATCTAATGGGAATAGTTTAGTATGATAGTCGCTTCATGCAAAATCATTACGTAATGTGTACACGCTTTGAAACAAGGCTATTCTTTGTACTTTTATTCATGCGTACAGGTTATGCTAAGATAGCAGCACAATCTACCGCAAGAAGTTTAGTACGATATTTGTTGCTTGCAAAATCGATAGGTAATGTGTACACGCTTTGAAACATGGCTATTCTTTGTACTTTAAATTTATGGGTATAGGTTATGCTAAGATAGCAGCACAATCTAGCGGAAGAAGTTTAGTAAGAGATTCTATGCATGCAAAATCAATAAGGAATATGTACACGCTTTGAAACATGGCTATTCTTTGTACTTTAAGTTCATGTGTATAAGTTATGCTAAGATAGCAGCACAATCTAGCGGGAGAAGTTTAGTAAGAGATTCGATGCATGCAAAATCAATAAGTAATATGTGCACGCTTTGAAACATGGCTATTCTTTGTACTTTAAGTTGATGTGTATAAGTTATACTAAGATAGCAGCACAATCTAGCGGAAGAAGTTTAGTACGGGGGTCGATGCATGTAATATAATTAATATGCATACGCTTTAAAACATGGCTATTCTTTGTACTTTAAGGTTATGCGTATAGGTCATGCTAAGGTAGCAGCACAATCTAGAGGAAGAAGTTTAGTACGAGAGTCGATGCTTGCAAAATCGATAGGTAATGTGTACAGGCTTAGAAACATGGCTATTCTTTTTACTTTAAGGTCACGCGTATAGGTTATGCTAAGATAGCAGCACAATCTACCGGAAGGAGTTTAGTACGAGAGTCGATGCATGCAAAATCGATAGGTAATGTGTACACGCTTTGAAACATGGCTATTCTTTGTACTTTAAGTTCATGTGTATAAGTTATGCTAAGATACCAGCACAATCTAGCGGAAGAAGTTCAGTACGAGAGTCGATGCATGTAAAATCGATAGTTGATGTGTACACGCTTTGAAACATGACTATTCCTTGTACTTTAAGTTCATGTGTATGAGTTATGCTAAGATAGCAGCACAACCTAGCGGAAGAAGTTTAGTACGATATTTGTTGCATGCAAAGTCGATAGGTAATGTGTACTCGCTTTGAAACATGGCTATTGTTTGTACTTTAAGGTCATGCTAAGATAGCAGCACAATCTAGCGGAAGAAGTTTAGTACGAGAGTCGATGCATGCAAAATCGATAGGTGATGTGTACACGCTTTGAAACATGGCTATTCATTGTACTTTAATTTTATGTGTATAGGTTACGCTAAGATAGCAACACGATCTAGCGGATGAAGTTTAGTACGAAGGTCGATGCATGTAAAATCGATAGGTGATGTGTACACGCTTTGAAACATGGCAATTCATACTGCTGCTCTGTTCCCAAGACTTTTAAGCATAGCTAATCCTAATGCTGCTGTTAACGACGTTGAGCTAAGGATTGATTACGTGACCGTGACGTCACAGCCACGTGCTCTTGTTTGGTAAACATAGCCACGTGCTTTTTTGACAGCTGTCTTCTTGACGAAACCTAACCTCACTTTGATGGACAATAGAGCGTCGCTAACCTCACTGCTGCCATCTTTACGGCGGTAAACCTCAAGGCTACCACCTTATGCATGTTATAGCGCGGAATTTAAAATCCAACAACGGAACATTGCTAACCTCACTCTTGTCATCTTTACGGCGGTAAACCTCAAGGCCGCCACCTTATGCATGTTGTAGCGCGGAATTTATAATCCAACAACAGAACATTGCTAAACTCTCTGCTATCATCTTGAAAAGTTCAGTGTTCCAAAAACTAGTTCGAAAAACGTAACTCATCGCACCTCGGGGATTTTATTAGGTAAGACGTAACCCCTAGGTTCCATTCCTTGTTCTGAACATGAAATCATTTACAAATAAAGATTAATTTTCTACACTTAACAAAGTACAAGCGTTCTTGCTGATAGCGATCGATGAGGTTGTTGCTCCTTTAGCCCTTTAGCCCTTTAGCCCATTAGCCCTTTCGCCTATTAGCCCTACAAGGAATGTGCGGTAATCTAATCTTCTTAGAACAAAGGTATCCCCTGACATGTTCTAAACACACGTTGTATCGAGTACAGTGTTCTATTATAGTCTTGATCACTTATTTAGTGTTCTAAACACTTCAATCAATGTTCCGATCACATGATCACGGTATAGAGTGCAGTGTTCGATTCTAGTCTTGTTATGTTTCTTCAGTGATTTGCAAGTCTAAACATGCATAATGACGTCATCACTGCAGCACGTGCTTACTCTAGCTATTCCGATGCAGGTTTAAACTTGTTCGATAGAGCTATGCCTTGACATAAGAGAGGAGGCCTTAACAGCTTGTGTATAGCCGCTATTGTCTAAAGATAGCTGCTGTGAAGAAAAAGCACGTCGAATTTTTCAAATTGCCCGCCACCAAATTTCAAAGTATGAGGTTTAGTGCTGTAAAAATACCTGCGCGATGCAAAGCTAGCTTTCTTCATCAGAGCAGCCACCATCTTGTGTGAGCACCTCTAGGCCGTATCATAAGCAGCTGTGTATAGTCATCGTCTTGTCGCTGCTACATCCCGCAAGCACCCCTAGGGCGTCTCATAAGAGCAGCAGCCATCTTGTGCAAGCGCTCTTAAGCTGTCTCATAAGAAGCTATGTATAGCCGCCATCTTGTAGAAATAGATAGCTGCCAATGCCGAAGGGCCTAAGTACGAATCGAACCGTCGATCTCATCATTAGACTATGTTTTTCTTATGTTATCATGTTCCTGATACTGCAAACCTAGGTATTAGGTAGAAAAATTTTGTCCGTTTTCGAGATATTTAACATTTTGCATTTAAGCCCCAAATTTAATGAACCGAACCTGCACGGCACGTAATACTCTCTACCATAGCTAGACTTGATCATGTTGCGAAGACTTGCTTCAATACAAGCTAAAACTGAGCGAATGCCAAAGGGCCTAAGTAGGAACCGAACCGTTGATCTCATCAATAGACTATGCTTTACTTGTTCCCCATACTGCGAACCGAGGTATTGGGTAGAACAATTTTGTCCGTTTTGCTCTACGATGCACCGTTCTCGAGATATTTAACATTTTGCATGTAAGCCCCAAATTTAATGAATCGAACTAGCACGACACGTTAGCCTCTAAGCTAGCTTTCTTCATAAGAGCAGCAGCCATCTTGCGCAAGCACCCTTAAGGCGTCTCATAAGGAGTCGTTTATAGTCGCCATCTTGCGCAAGCATCCTTAGGGCGTCTCTAGCCATCTTGTGCAAGGACCCTTAAGCCGCCTCATAACAGCAACCGCCATCTTGCGCAAGCATCTCTAGGGTGTCTCATAAGGAGCCTTGTATAACCGCTATCTTGCGCAAGCATCCCAAGGGCGACTCATAAGAACCTATGTATAGCGATCATCTTGCATAAGCACCTTTAAGGAGTCATGTATAGCCACCATCTTGTGCAATTAGCGTCGAGAGATGGCTGCTGTAGAATTTTTCTTTTTAAATTATCCGCCACCATATTTCAACTAAAGAGTGTAGCACTGAGGTTTGCGATGTAAGATGGTGGCTGACAGCTGACAAAGATCGCGTGGGTTTGTTTACTAAACAAGAGCACGTGGAATTTTTCAATTTGCCGCCACGACATTTCAAAGGTATCTAGCTAAAGATGGCAGCACGGTGCTCTCTTGATTAAAGATGGCGGATGACAGCTAACAGAACTTTTCAAATTGCCCGCTACTACAGAGGGCAGCACCGTGCTCTGTAGATTAAAGATGGCGGATGACAGCTGACGAAATTGCCCGCATGATAGCAGCACAGTGCTCTATTGATTAAAGATGGCGGATGACAGCTGTCAAAAAGCACGTGGCTTTGTTTCCAAACAAGAGCACATAGAATTTTTCAAATTGCCACCACCACATTTCAAAGGTATCTAGCTAAAGATGGCAGCACGGTACTCTCTTGATTAAAGATGGCGGATGACATCTAACAGAACTTTTCAAATTGCCGCCACCACATAGAGGGCAGCACGGTGCTCTGTGGATTAAAGATGGCGGATGACAACTGACGAAATTGCCCGCATGATAGCAGCACATTGCTCTATTGATTAAAGATGGTGGATGACAGCTGTCAAAAAGCACATGGCTTTCTTTCCAAACAAGAGCAAGTGGAATAAACCGCCACCACATTTCAAAGGTATCTAGCTAAAGAGGGCAGCACTGTGCTCTGTTGATTAAAGATGGCGGATGACGGCTGTCAAAAAAGCGCCTGAATTTGTCTCCAAACAAGAGCGTGTAGATTTTTTCAAATTGCCGCCACCACATAGAGGGCAGCACGGTGCTCTCTTGATTTAAGATGGCTGCCGTCATGTGTAATTGCCTGCCACCACATTTCAAAGGTATCTAGCTCAAGAGGGCAGCACGGTGCTCCCTAGATTAAAGATGGCTGCTGTCAAAAAGCATTTTTCAAATTATCCGCCACCACATTTTAAAGGTAAGTAGCTAAAGAGGGCAGCGCTGTGCTCTATGGATTAAAGATGGGGGACGGTAGCTGTCAAATAAGCATGTAGCATTGTTTCCAAACAAGAGCACGTGGAATTTTTCAAATTGCCGCCACCACATTTCAACTAAAGAGTGCGGCACGGTGCTCCCTTGATTAAAGATGGCGGATGTAGCTGTCAAAAAAGCACGTGGTTTGTTTCCAAACCGGGGCACTTTGAAGTTTTCAAATTGCCGCTACCACATAGAGTGCAGCACGGTGCTCTCTTGATTAAAGATGGCTGCTATCAAAAAGCATTTTTCAAATTATCCGCCACCACATTTCAAGGATATAGAGGGCAGCATGGTGTTCCGTTGATTAAAGATGGCGGATGACAGCTGTCAGAAAAGCACGTGGATTTGCTTACCGATTCAAATCTCGCGCTAGTGAGGTTAAGTTGGTACTACTGAGGTTTAGGCCCGTCAAGATTGCAGTACTGAGGTTAGCGATGCGTTGTTGTCTGTCAAAAAGCACGTGGCTGTCAAAAAACACGTGGATTTGTTTACCAATTCAAATCTCGCGCTAGTTAGGTTAAGGTGGTACTACTGAGTCTTAGGCCCGTCAAGATGGCAGCAGAGAGGTTAGCGATGCGTTGTTGTCGATGATAGCTGTCAAAAAGCACGTGGCTTTGTTTACAAATTCAAATTTCCCGCGGGTGGTGGAGGAGACCTCTGGGAGGCCTCTGGCTGTGGTGGTGGTGGAGGAGGCCTCTGGCTGTGGTGGTGGTGGTGGAGGAGGCCCCTGGGAGCCTGTGGTGGTGGTGGTGGTGGTGGTGGTGGTGGTGGTGGAGGGGCCTCCCGAGAGCCGGAGGAGGTGGTGGCGCCCGAATCCTTGTATTATACTACTCTGGGGGTTTCCAGTACCCGCGCGTCGTACCCATGTGAGCAACACCGCGGGTTTGGGCGTTGCCTGTGTGTTGTACCACTATATGAGCGACACCGTGGGTCTGCGTTGCCTGTGATTAGTACCCACTATGTGAGGAACACCACGGGATAATGCGAGTCCCTGCGGTTTGTACACGTAGGTGAGGAACCTCATCGGTTTGCGTTGGCTGAGTGGCGCCATTGTGTGAGAAACACCATAGGTTTGCGTTATCTACAAGAAGTACAATACTTGTGAGTAGTACCATCCTGTGTGGAACACCGTGAATCTACGCTAGTTTTGATTAATACCCCAACATGACAAATACCATGGTTCTACTGCACTAACGATAAGTACCATTCTGAGGGGCGTTTGACCTGGATTTTGGACCCCTTTAGACATCAAGCATCCTCGATTCAGGGTTGTGCTTTAGAAGTGGTCCCTTGGTCAGTAACACTATTATTTATGGTAGATTTTTGGGTCGGATCCACTGATACCTTAAATTCACATCCATCCATTCATTCTTCATGACATTTTCTATTTTGCTGGATGTTTTTCAACTTTCAATTTGTAATTACATTTCGTACCTCTAGGGGCCGATGACCTCCATGTTAGGTCCCTTTAAACAACAAGCATCATCATCTTCATCAACATCTAGGTCATCGGCCCATAATAGTACGGAATGTAACGACAACTTAAAAGTCAAGATTTCAGCCACTGACAAGAATTCAAAAACATGACGACTGGATGGAGAATATGAATTTGATGATGATGCTTGTTGTTTTAAGGGGCCTAACATCAAAGGTCATCGGCCCCTAATGGTACGAAATGAAAGAAAAAAAATTGCAAAGGCATCCACTGACCAAAATAAAAATAAAATACGGCATGAAGAATGAATGGATGGACAGGAACTCAACAAAACACAAAACAAACAAACAAAAACCAGTGGATCGGACTCAATACAGATCGAAAATAAGATTATTACCGACCAAGGAACCACTTATAAAACACAATGATGCTTGGTGTCTAAAGGGTGGGGGGGGGGGGCAAAATCCACGTCTAAGGCCCCACAGAATGGTACATGTCGCGAGTAAAATAGAACCATGGTATGTGTCATGTTGGGGTATTAATCAGAAGTAGCGAAGAATCACGGTGTTTCACAAAATATGGTCACAAGTATTGCAATACGTACAAGTAACGCAGACCTATGGTGTGTCTCACACAATGGCCTAACTCAGAGTCAACGAAAACCGAGAAGGTTCCCCACCTAGGTGTACTAAACACGGGCGCCGGTATTCCCGTGGTGTTCCTCACATAGTGGGTACTAATCACAGGCAACGCAGACCCACGGTGCTGCTCATATAGTGGTACTACTCACAGGCTACGCCCAGACCCGCGGTGTTGCACACATGGGTACGACGCACGGGTACTGGAATCCACCAGGCCAGGCTTTTACTGCTACTAATCACAAACATATTTCGCACCGAATTTAGTGGTACTACTCGCAAGTACAGGCAACCTATGGTGTTCCCCGCATGATGGTACGATTCAAAATTAGTTTCATGGCTCTAATTCAGTCAGCCCTTGGTCGCCTCTTTTAGTCGCCTCTTACGACAGGCAGGGGATACCGCGGGTGTATTCTACATGTGCGTCCCCCACCCGCAGGGAGAAGTGTGTTTGGTCCGCGAGAGGTATTTTATTTCCCTCAAGTCCGCCGGCAAGCCGGTTAGGACCCCCCTATCCGCCACCTGGGACGCGCCACGTGGGAGTATCACCTCTCCCCCTGCTACGCCTGCGTAGCAGGTTCGTGGGAATATGAATTTAAAATAATCATCGGATACAACTTACGATAAGTTACTGAAAGTAAAAAATCCTAAATCGACCCACTGACTAGAATTCAATAAGACGATGAATGAAACTTAAAACAATACTATTACAGACCAAGGACTGTTTCCAAAGCACAATCTTGAATCAATGGTGCTTGTTGTCTACAGAGGTCCAGAATACAGGTCAGCGGCTCCTCATAATCGCTAGTAAACTAGAACCATGGTATTTTTCATGTTGCGCTACTACTCAGAAGTAGCGTAGACTCACAGTGTTCCACACATTATGGTACTAATCCCAAGTATTTTACGTCAGACCTATGGTGTTTCTCACATTATGGCGCCACTCATAGGCAACGCGAACCCATGGTGTTCCTCACATAGGTGTACTAGTCACGGGCGCCGGTATTCCCATGGTATTCCTCACGTAGAGGGTACTAATCACAGGCACCGCAGACCCAACGTGGTGTTCCGCATTTGGCTAGTGGTATTAATCACAGGTAACATACTGTAAACCCACGCTGAACCAAATCTCTGCTGCTGCTACTAATCACAAGCCTTTTGTGTACCTAACATACTGGTACTACTCGCTAGTAAACTGAGAGAACGCCTGCTCTTTTCTAGTTGTAAAAGTGCCTCTGGGAGGCTTGATATTGTGTGTGCCGGGCTGAGTGGCTCAGACGGTTAAGGCGCTGGCCTTTTGACCCCAACATGGCAGGTGGTCCAGTGGTATTTGAAGGTGCTCAAATACGTCTATCTTCTCGTGTCGGTAGATTTACTGGCACGTAAAAGAACTCCCGTGGGACTAAGTTCCGGCACCTCAGCGCTTTTCTGCCAGGCACTATATTTCTCATATATCTTAGAGTTCTGTGTTTATTCTTATTATTATTATTATTGCACCGGGAGGTACACCTCAACTCCGCTCATTTAAAATAAGCGCCTTAATAAACTCTTCTATCGCCAGTCGTTCAAAAGGTGAAACTGATACTTACATGAACTTGGAAATCAGAAGATGTCACCACTGAAATATTAAATAATTGCGTTTCTATGAAGTTTCCTATTTGGCCGTTGCGGAAAGGAACAAGTTAAGTAAATGGCCCGAAACACAAAATTGAATGGATGCGGGTGACTGGAGGAAGGGAGTCCTAGTGCTCATTGCCACAGTCATCCCGTATTAGGCAGTACACGCTATGGGGTACATGCTATTGCGGGTACTTGCACTCCTAAAAATGCATTCTAGAAAGCTAAGGGGCACTAGGCCGATGAAACAGGGGCTATTCCCAAACTATGGAGGTGACTCGTATAAGAATATTTTAAGACATTACGGAAAGGAAGAAAAATAGTTACAAAACGTAGTCACCTCAAACCAATATGAGGGGGAGCTCGAGAGGGTACGTCACTCTCTATCCCCGAATTACAGTTAGAGATTTTATGAAATTTTTACATTAGCCGGCAGAACTTACATTTTAGAGAAGTTGGTTACATAGTTAAGATTAAACTGCGGAGCTAGCAAAAAGGTAAGATGTTAGATGGTCATTACCTTGCTGAAGAACTGGTGCCTGATGAAAGAGGCGCCTCCCGCCCCCTGCTTGACACACCCACTTAGTTAGATCACGATGAAATGGACAAGAGCCGTGAAAATCCGCAGTTTATAAACCCTCGGGGAAAGTTCGACACCTTTCATGAATAATCAAGACACCCACATAGTTTTATTGGTTGACATCAAAAGTGACACTCAGAATTGAGGAAGATGCCTGTGTTAGGCTGAAAATTAATTACAGAAATTCATGATTGGCTAAATTCAAAACTGGCGGAAAGAAAAGATCAATATTGCCAACCCAAAAATGAATGAACATAATTTAGTAAAAAAATAACTTATGAATACAAAACTTCTTCAAAAAGGATTCCTTCACTTCGCACCAGGGTGCATGATCATAGTTTTTTTTTTTTTTTTTTTGGTGACATGTATGACAGAATGTCCAAACTTCTTGATAAATGGTAAACAAAACACGTAGAATTTCATACAGTGAATGAAACTTCTAAATAACAAAATTTCATTAGATTACTGTAGTGACATTTTCTGAGTAAATGTTTAAGTAGGTCTAGCTTCAAGTTCACTACTTCTCCAGAAGAGGAGTTCTTTTAGGCGCAAGATTTAAAAGTTCGGCGTAGAGGTGTATGTTGTGTGTGTCCTCCGCAGCCCGCGCGGCACATGGATGTTTCCAGAGACCACGAGCAGCCTGCAGTGCGCTGACGTGATCGTATGTGACGTCAGCCAGCGCTATAAAACGAACACCATTTCTCGCCTCTCCAGGACTCCTACAGTGTCCAACGACCAGACTACACCGCAAGTCAGACACGGAGGTACCCTCTTAAAAATGTGTTCTGAATAGGTGGACTGATTCCTGGCCGTGAGTTTTCACCTCTGGACATTGCCTCATTCATCCTGCAATCCGTAGCTACGTCGAGCACCCATCCAAGCATTCTGCTACTCACTCAAGTCCCTACAGAGCTCCGACTCCAATCATAGCATTCTGCTATATATGAACACTAGACGCAAGTTATACGCCTCCTGTTAGCATTCTGCTAATACGAAGTCTCTACAAGTTCCACTTGTTATTATACATGACCGATAGTTTTCGACTATCAAGAACATTCTCTCATTTGAACAGACTGTCTCATCAAGACAAGATTGAATGTATATAGGAATCCCAATTCTTACGTATGTAAATATCATGCAGGCCCTCAGCCTACTACCTTATATTATCATCAAACGTGTGCAACTCAACAAGCTTCAAGAAAAGTTTCGTTCTATTTCATGAACATATTGTATAAATGTGTTGAAGGAATAAACTTTTATGTTGTGCCTTGTATACCAAGTTCCTTGTATACAACAGTGTACCTCCCGGTACAATAATAATAATATTGTTATTTGCTTTCCGTCCCACTAACTACTTTTAAAGTCTTCGGAGACGCCGAGGTGCCGGTATTTAGTCCCGCAGGAGTTCTTTTACGTGCCAGTAAATATACCGACACGAGGCTGTCGTATTTGAGCACCTTCAAATACCACCGGACTGAGCCAGGATCGAACCTGCCAAGTTGGGGTTAGAAGGCCAGCGCCTTAACCGTCTGAGCCACTCAGCCCGGCAATGTTGGGATTAATAATGTACATGACTCAGCACCATTAGTTTCCGAAGCCTTAGTTTTTCTCTTAGGAATTGTGAATAATTCCTGGAAGATTCTTTTAAGATACTTTTTGTTCATGGCATAAAAGCTGCAAAAATAAGTGCTCTTAGAGAACAGTGTTTAACATTGATGCATGATTCTCGTGTGTCAGTGACTTCATTGACTTGTGATGGTGCTGCAACAAATACTGCTTCAGCTCAAAACCTGGGTTGTAACTTAAATGTAAATAACATGGTTACTCATTTCTGATGCTGATGATGATGCTTGTTGTTTTAAGGGGCCTAACATCGAAGGACATCGGCCCCTAATGGAACGAAATGAATGACATAAGACATGAAGTTAAAATTTTAAAAAGTATCCACTGACTAGAGTTAAAAAATGAAAGGTGATGAAGAAAAATGAGGGTGAGATTAAAACAGTCAGTGGATCTAATACGCAATGCCTTATGTTCTATTAAAATAAGAGAAAGTACAGGAAATCGAAGGAATAAGGCATTGCCCAGTAATACAGATATTAACACATAATTTACGTTAGACGTTCAAATAACACATTAAAATGCGCAACACAAACTAAAATGAAGTCAATGAGATAAAAGCGCAACTGACATAAACAACACTAGGACAAAGGACATCATCACACACGATAAAACAGACCGCTATCCCTCATAAAGCGGATGACGAGGTCTGCTGACTGCTCGTCATCGCGCAAGATAAGGGAGATTGTACTCGGAAGGTTAAGACTACGGCGCAGATCGACCAGGTCCACACACTCCGTAAGGATGTGTACCACGGTAAGATGGTTGCCGCAGGTACACACCGGAGGGGGTTCTCCTTTCAGTAGATGGGAGTGCGTCAAGATACCGTGGCCGATCCGAAGACGACATAATACCACGGCTTCCCTCCGCGAAGCCCGAAGGGAAGTCCTCCATACCTTCGTTGTTCCTTCTATCGCTCTCAGCTTATTGGGAAGTGGGATGGCCTGCCACTCCATCTCCCAATGAGACATAACCAGATGTCTCAGCTGAGAGCGAATATCACTTGCTGGAACCTTGAAAGGCAACGGGGGCAGTGTAACTGCCTCCTTGGCAGACTGATCTGCTAACTCGTTTCCCTCTATGCCCATGTGGCTGGGGAGCCACACAAACGTAATTCTGGTGCCGGCATCCGAACACCCGGCCAGCAGGTCCTGGATCCGCTGCACCAGAGGGTGCCGAGGGAAACAGGTATCAATAGACTGGAGCGAGCTCAAGGAGTCAGTACACACGAGAAAGTGTCGGCGTTCATTGTACAGTGCGTACCGCAGAGCTCCACAGATAGCATAAAGCTCCGCTGTGTACACACTACAGGTTTCCGGGAGAGCAAAAAGAAACCGATCATTTCCGACAACGAACGCACAGCCCACCTTCGTAACTGTCCTTGAACCATCCGTGTAAACGACGACTGAACCTGGATAGCGGCCAACAACGGACAGGTAGAGCCTCAGATAAATCGAAGGGTCCGTGTCTCCTTTCGGACCAGTGTGTAAATCCAGGATGATTTCAGGTCGTCGTACAACCCACGGAGGTACCCCACTTGGTTGTCTGACAAGGCAAGGAATCGAAGGTACGTCAAACAATTAATAACTGCTATCCAAGCGTATCCCAACCGGCCGCGTCGCACGAGGATGACCAGCGTACAACAAACGGTTGCCATTGTTGAACACGCAGGGATAGCTCGGATGAAGTGGCATCTGTCGCAAATTTGCAGCATACGTAAGTACTAGTTGCTGGCGCCTCAGGTGTAAAGGCGGCACACCAGACTCAGCGAGCAGGCTAGCGATGGGGCTAGTACGAAAAGCTCCCGTCGCCAACCTAACCCCGCTGTGGTGGATACTGTTCAGCTTCCCAAGAACGCTTGGTCTTGCGGAGCCATATACTGCACTGCCGTAGTCTAACCGGGATAAAATGAGTGCCCGATAGAATCGCAGGAGCACCACGCGGTCAGCTCCCCAATTAGTGATGCTAAGAAACTTCAAGAGGTTAAGCCTCTTGGTGCATTGCACTTTTAGCTCCCGCACTTGTGGCTCCCACGATAATTTACTGTCAAAAAGGAGCCCAAGAAATCGGTAGGTGTCAACAACTGGAAGAACGACATTTCCTAGATAAAGCTCAGGATGAGGGTGAAGAGTTCGTTGACGACAAAAGTGGACAACGGAGGTCTTTGCGGCAGAAAACCCAAAGCCATGTTCTAAGGTCCACTTCTCCTCCCTCCTAATAGCTTGCTGTAATTGTCGCTCTGCGACTGCCATACTGCACGAGCTATAGTGCAGAGCAAAATCATCCACATACAGGGACGGTATTACGGCTGGATCAGCAGCAGCGACAATACCGTTTATGGCAATCGCGAACAGAGTGACACTAAGAACCGATCCCTGTGGGACTCCATTTTCTTGAACGTGGTATTGCGAATATGTCCTCCCTACTCGGACACGGAATAGACGGAGGGACAAAAAATTCGCAATAAATACCGGCAAGTTACCTCGGAATTTCCATTGATGCAGGACTGAAAGGATGCCATATCGCCAGGTGGTGTCGTAGGCCTTCTCCAAGTCAAAGAAGACAGCTACCAAGTGCTGTTTTCGGAGAAACGCATCCTGGATAGAGCTCTCCAGGCGTACCAAGTGGTCTGTGGTGGATCGAGCGGCTCGAAATCCACATTGGTACTCGGACAAGAGTCCTTGTTTCTCCAGACACCACACGAGTCTGCAATTTACCATCCTCTCAAATAGCTTACACAGGCAATTTGTAAGACAAATCGGTCTGTAACTTCGTGCATACTTAGGATCTTTGTCAGGCTTGAGGACAGCAATGATTATGCCCTCTCGCCACTGAGACGGAAAATCACCCTCTGTCCAGATTCGGTTGAATACACGAAGGAGATATAGTAAACTATCATCACTAAGGTGTTTCAACATCTGGTTATGGATGTTGTCCGGTCCAGGAGACGTGTCCTTGCAAAGCGCTAAGGTGCTGCGGAGTTCCCACTCCGTAAAGGGCACGTTGTAGTCCTCTGAAGCTTGGGTGGCAAAACTAAGGTGATGACGTTCTGCCTCACGCTTCAGAGGGAGGAAATCAGGATTGTAATTCCCGGAGCCAGAGACATCCGCGAAATGACTGGCGAGATGATTAGCAATGGCGAGGGGATCAGTGGCGACACTGCCTGCAATGGAAATTCCCGGCACAGCAGATGATCCTTGAATACCCGAAATTCGTCGAAGTTTCGTCCACACTTGAGATGATGGAGTATGTGACGTCATGGACGACACATATCTCTCCCACGGAGCCTTCTTACTTTGTCGAATAAGAACTCGCGCCTTAGCCTGCTATGACAGGCAGTGAAACGCGAACAGCTACAGCCTCGAGCGGGGTTCTTAATGGAACCTCTTCGCTGTAGGTATCAGAACGTACAAAAATGCCAACGCCACCGGAAGCCCGGTGAGCATAGTATCGTTCTGTAGAGTATAGCTTAAAATTTCTCAAGACCGTACGATGACCAGGTCTGAAGTTGGTCTCCTGAATACAGACTATACTCGCTGCGTACTCACTAATGAGCTGACGTAACTCAGCAAGATGCCTGTCATAACCATTACAATTCCACTGTAACAGTGCCATAGTGTGGACGATGTAAGTAGAGTTAGGTTATGAGCAATAAAATGCTCACAAACCTAAAGACTATCAACATCTACATCCGTAGATGTAGTGGACAGCGCGACATCCATCTCGTCGTCAACAGACGGCGGGGATGCCGCCCAGAACTTCGACGTTTTTCGGGGGCGAAGGGGTCCCCTACGAGGAGAGCGCGCAGGTTTCGGAGCAGGAGTACCGCCCGGCGCAGACTCATACCCCCCAGACGGGGGGCATGACTTCTCCTTCGCAGGGGAAGTCCGAGAGCGCTCGGGACGGGCGCTCTTCTTCCCCTTTTTCTTTTCTAGTTTAGACGGGCTGGGAGATGGTTTCCCAGCGCTGGTCGACGATGCCGCCTCCGCCGGCTGGGGCACGACTTTCGTCGACCTCCTAGGGGGGGGGGGGAGACTTAGTCTTCCCCCCATGCTGTGCCGGCTGGGAACTGCCAGCCTGCACAGACTTCTGGTTGGTCGAAGGTGGGGTGGTCCCCCCCTTCGAGCTTTTACTCTTTGCGACGTCGCTGGGAGCAGCAACAGTCGCCTTGGGCGCAGCGATCAGCACAGGTGACGATGTTGAAAATGATGAACCTGGAAGACTCTGAGCTATCATGCTGTAGTCGAGCGTACGGGCAGGTGTATTCGTGGAATTAAACTTACGGCGCGCTTCCTGGTAGGAAAGACCATCCAGGGTCTTGATCTCCTGGATCCACGAACCTGCTACGCAGGCGTAGCAGGGGGAGAGGTGATACTCCCACGTGGCGCGTCCCAGGTGGCGGATAGGGGGGTCCTAACCGGCTTGCCGGCGGACTTGAGGGAAATAAAATACCTCTCGCGGACCAAACACACACCCCCTGTGGGTGGGGGAGGCTGATGAATAATACACCCACGGTATCCCCTGCCTGTCGTGAGAGGCGACTAAAAGGGGTGACCAAGGGATGATGGAATTAGAACCATGAAACTACTTTTGATTCGTACCATCACGCGGGGAACCCCATGGGTTGCTTGTACTTGTGAGTTGTACCACTATGTTCGGTACGAAATGGGTTTGTGTTTAGTAGTAGTCATGAGCGTGGCCTGGGGGTTTCCAGTACCCGTGCGTCGTACCCATGTGAGCACCACCGCGGGTCTGGGCGTAGCCTGTGAGTTGTACCACTATATGAGCGACACCGTGGGTCTGCGTTGCCTTTCATTAGTATCCACTCTGTGAGGAACACCACGAGGCCCGTGGGACCGGCATCCGTGCCTAGTACCCCTAGGTGAGGAAACTCATTGGTTTGCGTTGGCTATGAGTGGCGCTATTGTGTGAGAAACACCATAGGTCTGCGTTACCTGTACGAAGTACAATACTTGTGAGTAGTACCGTCTTGTGTGGAACACCGTGAGTTTCGCTACTTTTGATTAGTACCCCAACATGCCATTACCATGGTTCTACTTTACTCGCGACATGTACCATTCTGTGGGGCCTTAGACATGGATTTTGCACCCCTTTCGACATCAAGCATCATCGTGCTTTATGGGTGGTCCCTTGGTCAGTAATCAATTATGTATGATCTTTGAGAGTGATCCACTGTATTTTCGTTGTTTGTTTGCTTTTCTTTTGTTGGGTTCATGTCCATCCATTGATTCTTCATGACGACATTATTATTTATTTATTTTGGTCAGTGGATGAATTTGACATTTTTGTTCTTTCATTTCGTACCATTAGGGGCCGATGACCTCGATGTTATGCCCCTTTAAACAACAAGCATCATCATCATCATCATCGATCTCCTGGATCTTCTTCTCACTCAGGTATGTCGGACAGTTCCGATCCCGAGGAGAATGAAAACCGGAGCAGTTAGTGCACTTGTACGGAGTTGTGCACTCCTCCGCGCCGTGAGCTACTCTTCCACATGTACCACATACAGCCTGATTCGAACAGCGAGAGACCATATGTCCGAATCGCTGGCATTGAATGCATCGAATAGGAGGCGGGATGTACGGCCTCACATCGCAACGAGAAGTTGTTACCTTGACTTTCTCTGGTAACACTGACAACTTGAAAGAGACAATGAAGGCACCAGTGGCAACGTCTTCACCGTTGACCTTGCGCGTAATGCGCCGGACGTGTGTCACGCCACGGTTCTTCATGTCTTCCATCAACTCGTCGTCAGTGTTCAAAATAAGGTCGCGGTGAAAGATGACTCCGCGAACCAGGTTCAAGACTTATGCTCCTCCACTTTGACGGGGATTTCGCCAAAGTGGTCGCACTTAAGCAGCTGATCAGCTTGCAGTGCTGTACGAGTCTTCATAAGCAAACTACCGTTGCTTATTTTCTTAAGGTCCTCAAGTTCACCGTAAACGCCTTCGATGTGTCGACTAAAAAGGATCGACTTCACCAGCTTAAAATCATGCCCATCGGTTCTGGTAGCGACCAGAAACCTAGGGACGCTGGATCCCATTCCTTCACGCTGCGCATGTTCCCAGGGAGTTGAACCTCTCAGGGAAGCAAAAGTTAAAGACTTAGGTGGGGGACCACCTTGAGAAGGACGACTTCTTTTGGAAGCCATTCCCGATAGCATCCTCCCCGAATGCCACCCACTCCGATCAGGGGTCTGTGTAGCCGAACCAAGCAGCCAAGGCAATACCCACCTGGTCGTAGCAGGTACTGCCCGGGGTCCGATGTTGGAGGATGCCTAATACGGTATGACTGAGGCAATGAGCACTAGGGCTCCCTTCCTCCAGTCACCCGCAATAGCATGTACCCCATAGCGTGTACAGAGCACTAAATATAGAGAAAAAATTAAAAATAATTAATAATAATATGTCCTTCTGGCATTCGGCTCTGCGGGGACCTGTGTTGTCAGGCGGATACCACTGCCAAGGTACATGGCGCTCCCACCACGCAATGGTCCTGGGTGGACAGTTGCGGGCTTTTGGGCGTAATCGCACACGTAAGAGGCCCATCTCCGGGCAGCACGCACATCAAAATTTGGAATGGTCTACATCTGACCCTCGGAAAAATAATAAAATAAAGAGGGGACCATGGCCACATGACCCTTTAAGTCGCCTTCTACGACAGGCAGGGATTACCTGTGAATGTACTCGACCCCTCCCATCCACAGGAGGTCCAACACATTATACCAAACCGCAATCCATGTCCGCGCCTAGGTCGCCCCTTTTAGTCGACTTATACGACAGGCAGGGGGTACCGCGTGTGTATTCTACATGTGCGTCCCCCACCCGCAGGGGGTAGTGTGTTTGGTCCGCGAGAGGTATTTTATTTCCCTCAAGTCCCCCGGCAAGCCGGTTAGGACCCCCCTATCCGCCACCTGGGACGCGCCACGTGGGAGTATCACCTCTCCCCCTGCTACGCCTTCGTAGCAGGTTCGTGGGGTTACTCATTTCCTCCACCCAGTTACCAAGTAGCCAGTTAATTTTTTTTCTGGATGAAATTGGTTAGGAACACTTTAGGTGACAAGAAATACGTAATGAGTCAGGTGAGGTAATAGAGTGAAATTTTATTGAGATGTTGAACGAGTTGCAACAAGAGGAAGGTATGCATCTAGGGAACAAAGTCAGGAATTCACACATGCATTATAGGAAAATAAAAATGAAGGTCAAATTAGCTGCACAAGTTTAAAGTCAATCTGTTTGTGATGCTCTACTGTATTGTTCAAGTAAACACATAGAAGTTTTCCAGGGTTGTGAGGCTACAGCAGAATTTATACAGATATTTAATATTCTCTTTGGTCCGACTCGTTGGCTGAACGGTCAGAGTACTGGCCTTCGGTTCAGAGGGTCCCGGGTTCGATTCCCGGCCGGGTCGGGGATTTTAATCGTCTCTGATTAATTCTTCTAGCCCGGGGACTGGGTGTTTGTGTTTGTCCCAACACTTTCCTCTTCATATTCACACAACACACTACACTACCAACCACCACAGAAACACGCAATAGTGATTACATCCCTTCATATAGGGTTGGCGTCAGGAAGGGCATCCGGCCGTAAAACAGGGCCAAATCCACATGTGCGACACAGTTCGTACCCGCGACCCCACAGGTGTGGGATAAGCGGTAGAAAAAGAAAGAAAAATTTAATATTCTCTTTGGTGTTCTAAATTCTAGGAGTATAATACTTTAGGAGAGCTCTGAATTTACAGAATATTTCTGAAATCAAAGATTTCCTTTTGAGGGCCAAACAGTACATTATGCAGCTACAGGAGAGTTTCAGTGACAAGCCCATGTACTTGTTCACCAGAAAGACAGGATTTTTGGTGTTTCTAATTGATATTGAGAGCACCATTTCTATGTACCGTACGATTTCTTTGTTGGAGACTCATCAGAAAACTTTCCACTGAAGTATTTTCCTCTGTATAAAGTAAGTCAGGACCATCTTGAGAGACTGTTTAGTTGTATTAGATCTCAGGGTGGACATAATAATAACCCCCCTGTTAGGCAATTCACTGCTGCATTGCAGAAAATATTAATTAGTTCTGAGTTACATGAATCCAGAAATGGCAACGCTCTCCCACTGGACAAAATCAGTATTTTGACCGCTCAGAACAAGTCTCCTGAGGATGTGATAAATGCATCATTCCCTAAAGCAAGAATGCTAGAGTATTCATCTGAGGTATTGTCCCAAACATCTCTTCAACATTGCCTTCTGGATCATGACTATATTGTATTACCTGAAAAGACAAACTTCAATGACATGACATGACATGACATGGGACATCTCTGAGTACATTGCAGGGTTTGTAGTCAGGAGTTTAGAAAGTAAGATTCTATGTCCAGAATGTCTCATTATCCTTATAGACACTAGTGATAAGTTAAATGGCCTTATTTCAGTCAAAGATAGGGGTGGTTTACTGAAACCATCAAGAGATGTTTTCAAAATTTGTAAATTTTGTGAAATTGCATTCAGGCAAAGTATGAGTATTAGGGATGTTAAATTTCCTTCTGCTCAGAGTTCATTTAAGGCCAGGCATCTGGTTTGTAAAGTGTTAGAAGAGTGCATAGGAACTGACATTTTTGAGGATATTAAAAGCCATTTTCTTTACCAGGAACTTGAAACTAATCATTTCCCATTGCTAATTGGAGCAATTGCCAACAGATATTTGACCATAAGGTTTCACTACTATTTTCTGGACAATAGAAAAAAAATGAATTCTTTGCCTACTGGTATGCACACATACTGAAATATATTTAATTAGAATGTATTTTTTGTGTTCTGACTAGTAAATATTAGGCCTAGTTATGTGTACATTATTTTATATGATGTGAATGTCATTGAAAGTGTGATGTTTGTGGGTGTTGTATGTACCTTATTTTATCTCACTTGAAGTCCATATAGCTACATAGTTATTTAAGGTATGGTTATTTCATTACATTACAAAATAATCCTTGAGATGAATTGATTAAATTCATCAAGTGTACTAATGTAAAAATATTTCTCTACTTTTTGATATGATTTACTTGGCTCAACAATTCTATAATAATTAGGCCTATTTACCTCATACTTCCTGCTCTTCCAGGATATCTTTATTATTGACCGTGTATTATTTTATTTATAGGCCTACAGACTGTGTATATTTTATTGTGTATGATATTGTGTGTGGATGTGTACTGTATATGGTAGCTATATAAATATTCGTGGTCCATAACTTGACTTATTCTTTCTCTAAAATAGGTCTTTATGAAAATGTTCCATTATTTTTAGCTGCACCTTGCAAATCGGCAATCCGTTTGAGCTAAATACAATCTGATATAATATGAGGCTATTTGAGCTCATATTTCCGAATTTTAAACTACCGGTACTGCAATTAAAACGGTGTTCTGTACTGTCCCGTGCTTAGACGAATTGAAGGCCTTCATAGGTATTCTTATCTTTGTGGGATTTCGCACTCTTCCCAGCATGCGCCTGTTTTGGTCGACAGACGAGAATTTTCACGTGGAGAGAGTTGCTCGTCTCATGAGTCTGAAGAGATTTCTGAAAATACTGAGGTACTTGCATCTCAATGACAACAGTAAAATGCCATCACGAGAATCGCTTAATTTTGATCAATTATACAAAATCAGGCCATTAATTGAATATCTTAAAGATATATTTCCTAAACTATTTGTCCCTTCACGTCTTTTTATCCATTGATGAGAGTATGATAGCTTTCAGAGGACGCAAGCTGTTTGAAGCAGTATATGCCCCTGAAGTCAATCAAGAGAGGTTTCAAGGTGTGGGTTTGATGTTGTGCACTGACTGGGTACATGCCGGCCTTCGAAGTTTATACTGGGAAGAAGGATGATGGCCAAGTTACTCATAGCCTAGTAGAGAGGGTTATCTCGTTTTTGTGTAGAGAGTTTGAGAGTTTGTTTTATTGCATCTTCTTCGACAATTTCTTTAGCAGCATTCCCCTACTAGTGAATTTGTGAACAAAAGGTGTGTTTGCATGTGGTACTCTGAGGCCAAATAGAAAACATTACCCGATGGAAATCTTAAAATATATATATATATATTTACTAAAAGTGAAACCGACTTTGTACAGTGTAATGACATCAGCATCGCTAAATGGAAGGACCATGGAAAGAAGCATGTCACAGTGATCAGTAATATGCATGATCCATCCATAAAAACAAAAGTGTTGAGAAAAGATCACCAAGGGTGCCCGTGAGGAAGTCGACTACCCTAAGTCGGTGGCCGACTACAATAAATATATGGGACGGGTGGACAAGTTTGACCTGTATATGGCAGCTACAGCTTAGCAATGAACTCAAGAAGGTGGTAGCTCAAGATTTTTTATTACATCCTGGACTGTATGATTGTCAATTCATACATAGTATACAAAGCGGAAATTAAGATGATGATGATGATGATGATTGTTGTTTAAAGGGGCCTAACATCGAGGTCATCGGCCCCTAATGGTACGAAATGAAATGACAAGAAGTTCAAAAAATCCACCGACAAAAATAAATAAGAACCCAAAAAAAACGATCAAGAAACAAACAAACAAAAACAGTGGATCCGACTCTAAAACGGTCATAAAAATAGAATTACTGACCAAGGGACCACTTATAAAGCACAGTCCTCAATCGATTATGCTTGATGTCTAAAGGGGGTCCAAAAACCAGGTCTAAGGCCCCTCAGTATGGTACATGTCGCGAGTAACGTAGAACCATGATATTTCTCAAGCTGCGGTACTAATCAAAGGTAGCGTAAACTCACGGTGTTCCAAACATTAAGGTACTACTCACAAGTATTGTATGTCGTAAAGGTAACGCAGACCTATGGTGTTTCTCACACAATGGCGCCACTCATAGCCAACGCAAACCGATGAGGTTCCTCACCTAGGCGTACTAATCACGGGCGCCGGCATTCCCTTGGTGTTCCTCACAGACTGGGTACTAATCACTGGCAACGCAGACCCACGGTGTCGCTCATAAAGTGGTACAACTCACAGGCAACGCCCAGACCCGTGGTGGTGCTCACATGGGTACGACTCACGGGTACTGGAAACCCACACTGAACCCCACTTGAGTGCTACGAATCACAAAACTATTCAGTACCCAACAGACTGGTACTACTCGCAAGTAAAGGCGAACGATGGTGTTCCCAGCGTGATGGTACGAATCAAAAGTGGTTTCATGGTTCTAATTCAATCATCCCTCGGTCACCCCTTTTAGTCGCCTCTCACGACAGGCAGGGGATACCGTGAGTGTATTATTCGTCTGCCTCCCCCACCCTCAGGGAGTGTGTGTTTGGTCCGCGAGAGGTATTTTATTTCCCTCAAGTCCGCCGGCAAGCCGGTTAGGACCCCCCTATCCGCCACCTGGGACGCGCCACGTGGGAGTATCACACGGAAATCAAGGAGAAGACAAATGGTACGTCACGCCTGAAGTTTAGGTCACAACTAGTAAATGAACTGATACAGTCATTTTCGAGCAAGAAACGCCCTGGCTATTCTCCAGCGAACGGGCGTGGAAGGAAGAGAAACAGATCTGATGGACAAACAACGATCGAAAATACGGTGAGATTATCAAATGTCGGCACCTATCTACCTGAGCTAATAAAAACATATTGCCGCTATGCACAGTGTAGTGCCAAGCAGAAGAAAAAAACGCAATAACATCATATGCAAGAAATGTAATGTTGCGTTATGTAAATCATGCTTTGAACCATTTCACAAATCATAGACAGTGTTTTCAAATTTTTCTACAACAAAAGTAAATTAGGTTTGAGAGATTTCATTATCATTTTTTATTTCCTAGCCCATGTAGTATGTTATGTTATGCTATTATATTGATGTCAATAAAGTAATAAACTCGTAATAAGCGCATTATGACAAATATTTTTAAGTGGGAAATTATTATCCCACTGCCCACATACGAACATTACCTATCTGGAACGGTCAGCGGGATAATAATTTCCCATCCCATATAGTATGAAATAATGTGTAAAGCCATAAATTAGTTGTTCATCCTTAGTCATACATATATTTCATGTACAAATTAATCATAAAATATTTTTAATACCCCGTCTTTTGCCCTATTGTACCATTCTGTTCAGTCATTAACAAATTATATTTAACGCAGAAATAATATTGCGCAACATGACGCCAACTGGAAGGGCGTGATGCCATATAGAACGCGGGAACCCAGAAGGTGATTTCCCTAGGCGGTGCATGAGTGAGACAGAATATGTGGAAGGGAGAAAAAGAGATAAGAATTTGCTTGGGGCAGAACCATGCCATCCTAACAAAAAAATTTACCGGCAGTAGTCAGGTGCACCACATCACGGAAATTGAGCGATATCTCCTCTATCTGAAGGTTTTCCAGGATGATAAAAGGATAGAAATTATCTCCAGAATTTTACGAAGCCAACGATACGGATAATGCTGTTAATAAATAATCAGATTAATAACTACGTGGCCAGCCGCTGACCGTGGGAAACACTTTAGTGGCTGCATACCAATCTCAAGTTGTTTCCAGGGGCTTCCCAGGGCGTCGCGTGGGTCTCTGCCTCCTATAAGAGCTGAAAGATGTGGAAGGAAGGGATTCATTCGACGATAAGATTGCTGTCCGTGCGTGTCGCGTGTCTGCTTGTATTTACGCCAGAAACCTTTGTTTAGGACAAAGACTGTGAATAACGAGTGCATTTGCGCTAACTTTGTTTCAGTGGAGCGGTAATCTATAAACGTTCTGGTGGTAATTCCAGTATATCCTAATATTTAGACGCTTTGCAGTGAGGTCGCGAGTGTCTAACAATTGGTAAAAAATGCCGTATTTATAGACTTCATTATGAAGCGGTAAGGGGAAGTTTGTGAAGTGAAAAAAGGTGCTAATAATAAACTAAAGCAATCGGCATCGTTCACGCTAGGCATATGAGACTGGGATACTCGGGCATGAAATAATAACAAGTGCCTCGAATGATTCAGTTGTTAATTTCTGATACTAGGGTGAAGACCGGTGCTGTGTTAGAGAGACGTGTGATACGAGAGCCTCCGACCGTAACTTCGAGAAGACGGCGTCTTGAACGTGTATTTCTTCAAGAAGACGACGTCATGAACGAGCTACACATGGAGACTGGACCTAGAGGATCGACCCAGGACTATACTACTACGATGATGGCTTAAGCAGGCGATTCAACCCGAAAGGAGAGGAAGAGGTCTCCAAGATGATAGATAAGTGAATCATAATCAATAATGCATGTGTTTCGGGAGGGGGGGTTGTTACGCAGAAATACAGTGATTAAATTTGTAAATAATAGTAGGGGACGTGATTATGGCCCATCAGGCTATTTATTGAGATGTTTTTTCTTAGATATTCAAGTGTAAGGCATATATAATTTTATTGTTGTAAGCAAGGATTAAGTTGGGTAATGTGATAGGATGTAGTGTACCTAGTATTACGGGAGCTTGTTTATGCGCTTAGATCAGTATTCCTTAGTGTCGGGCGTCGAATAAAATCTGCTTGTAACTGTGGCTTACTTAGGATAGTGTCTAATTTTCTTTTCATTGAGAAGGGTAGTCAGACATGCGTAACAAAGCGCCTGCATGCCGCCTGAATTAATTTTTTTTTAATGCTTGCATTGTTTATTCGACTGTGGGTGAATGAACTACCTCGTAGGGTGTTCAGTTAATATGTGCGACCCCGTTTTTACTCTGCCAAGTAAGGGCTAGAACCCTGACTTCAAGGTTACCAGGAACACGTCATATGTATTGACGGTGATGTCCTATGTGTATAACGGCAAAATACTTTGTGTTATAAATGAGATCCATGGCCGTCTGTTACGTATTTGGATATATAGAATGTGATGTGATTCGATGATGATGATGCTTGTTGTTTTAAGGGGCCTAACATCGAAGGTCATCGGCCCCTAATGGAACGAAATGAAGGACATGAGATATGAAGTTAAAATTTTAAAAAGTATCCACTGACTAGAGTTAAAAAAGAATGGTAATGAAGAAAAATGAGGGTGAGATTAAAACAGTCAGTGGATCTAATACGCAATGCCTTATGTTCTATTAAAATAAGAGAAAGTACAGGAAATCGAAGGAATAAGGCATCGCCCAGTAATACAGATATTAACACATAATGTACGTTAGACGTTAAAATAACACATTAAAATGCGCAACACAAACTAAAATGGAGTCAATGAGATAAAAGCGCAACTGACATAAACAACACTAGGACAAAGGACATGATCACACACGATAAAACAGACCGCTATCCCTCATAAAGCGGATGACGAGGTCTGCTGACTGCTCGTCATCGCGCAAGATAAGGGAGATAGCACTCGGAAGGTTAATACTACGGCGCAGATCGACCAGGTCCACGCACTCCGTAAGGATGTGTACCACGATAAGATGGTCGCCGCAGGTACACACCGGAGGGGGTTCTCCTTTCAGTAGATGGGAGTGCGTCAAGATACCGTGGCCGATCCGAAGGCGACATAATACCACGGCTTCCCTCCGCGAAGCCCGAAGGGAAGTCCTCCATACCTTCGTTGTTCCTTTTATCGCTCGCAGCTTATTGGGAAGTGGGATGGCCTGCCACTCCATCTCCCAATGAGACATAACCAGATGTCTCAGCTGAGAGCGAATATCACTTGCTGGAACCTTGAAAGGCAACGGGGGCAGTGTAACTGCCTCCTTGGCAGCCTGATCTACTAACTCGTTTCCCTCTATGCCCATGTGGCTGGGGAGCCACACGAACGTAATTCTGGTGCCGGCATCCGAACACCCGGCCAGCAGGTCCTGGATCCGCTGCACCAGAGGGTGCCGAGGGAAACAGGTATCAATAGACTGAAGCGAACTCAAGGAGTCAGTACACACGAGAAAGTGTCGGCGTACATTGTCTAGTGCGTACCGCAGAGCCTCACAGATAGCATAGAGCTCTGCCGTGTACACACTACAGGTGTCCGGGAGAGCAAAAAGAAACCGATCATTGTCGACAACGAACGCACAGCCCACCTTCGTATCTGTCCTTGAACCATCCGTGTAAACGACGACCGAACCTGGATAGCGGCCAAGAACGGACAGGTAGATCCTCCGATAAATCGAAGGGTCCGTGTCTCCTTTCGGGC
The DNA here is from genome assembly GCF_040414725.1 of Anabrus simplex. NCBI lineage: Eukaryota > Metazoa > Arthropoda > Insecta > Orthoptera > Tettigoniidae > Anabrus > Anabrus simplex. The sequence continues at coordinate 159,837,697 of NC_090268.1, forward strand.
CAGTGTGCAAATCCAGGATGATTTCAGGTCGTCGTACAACCCACGGAGGTACCCCACTTGGTTGTCTGACAAGGCAAGGAATCGAAGGTACGTCAAACAATTCATAACTGCTATCCAAGCGTATCCCAACCGGCCGCGTCGCACGAGGATGAGCAACGTACAACAAACGGTTGCCATTGTTGAATACGCAGGGGTAGCTCGGATGAAGTGGCATCTGTCGCAAATTTGCAGCATACAAAAGAAGCATTTGCTGGCGCCTCAGGTGTAAAGGCGGCACACCAGACTCAGCGAGCAGGCTAGCGATGGGGCTAGTACGAAAAGCTCCCGTCGCCAACCTAACCCCGCTGTGGTGGATACTGTTCAGCTTCGCAAGAACGCTTGGTCTTGCGGAGCCATATGCTGCACTGCCGTAGTCTAACCGAGATAAAATGTGTGCCCGATAGAATCGCAGGAGCACCACGCGGTCAGCTCCCCAATTAGTGCTGCTAAGAAACTTCAAGAGGTTAAGCCTCTTGGTGCATTGCACTTTTAGCTCCCGCACGTGTGGCTCCCACGATAATTTACTGTCAAAAAGGAGCCCAAGAAATCGGTAGGTGTCAACAACTGGAAGAACGACATTACCTAGATAAAGCTCAGGATGAGGGTGAAGTGTACGTTGACGACAAAAGTGGACAACGGAGGTCTTTGCGGCAGAAAACCGAAAGCCATGTTCTAAGGTCCACTTCTCCACCCTCCTAATAGTTTGCTGTAACTGTCGCTCTGCGACTGCCATACTGCACGAGCTATAGTGCAGAGCGAAATCATCCACATATAGGGACGGTATTACGGCTGGACCAGCAGCAGCGACAATACCGTTTATGGCAATCGCGAACAGAGTGACACTAAGAACCGATCCCTGTGGGACTCCATTTTCTTGAACGTGGTATTGCGAATATGTCCTACCTACTCGGACACGGAATAGACGGAGGGACAAGAAATTCGCAATAAACGCCGGCAAGTTACCTTGGAATCATCTGATGCAGGACTGAAAGGATACCATATCGCCATGTGGTGTTATAGGCCTTCTCTAAGTCAAGGAAAACAGGTACCAAGTGCTGTTTGCGGAGAAACGCATCCTGGATAGATTTCTCCAGTCGTACCAAGTGGTCAGTGGTGGATCGAGCGGCTCGAAATCCACATTGGTACTCGGACAATAGTCCTTGTTTCTCCAGACACCACACGAGTCGGCGATTTACCATCCTCTCAAACAGCTTACACAGGCAGTTTGTAAGGCAAATCGGTATGTAACTTCCTGCATACTTAGGATCGTTATCCGGCTTGAGGACAGGAATGACTATGCCCTCTCGCCACTGAGACGGAAAAGCACCCTCTGTCCAGATTGGGTTGAACACACGAAGGAGATATAGTAGACTATCATCACTAAGGTGTTTCAACATGTGGTTATGGATGTTGTCCGGTCCAGGAGACGTGTCCTTGAAAAGCGCTAGGGCGCTGCGGAGTTCCCACTCCGTAAAGGTCACGTTGTAGTCCTCTGAAGCTTGAGAGGCAAAACTAAGGTGAGAACGTTCCGCCTCCCGCTTCAGAGCGAGGAAATCAGGATGGTAATTCCCGGAGCCAGATATATCCGCGAAATGACTAGCAAGATTGTCAGCAATCAGGAGGGGTTCAGTGACGATATTGCCTGCAATGGAAATTCCCGGTACAGAAGATGATCCTTGGATACCCGAAATCCGTCGAAGCTTAGTCCACCCTTGGGATGATGGAGTATGTGACGTCATAGACGACACATATCTCTCCCATGAAGCCTTCTTAATTTGTCGAATAAGGACTCGCGCCTTAGCGCGGATTTTCTTAAATGTTACCAAGTTGGCCACGGTAGGCTGTCTACGGTAACGCTTATGAGCGCGACGGCGTTCTTTGATGGCTGCTGCTATTTCATCGTTCCACCAAGGAACGAGTTTTCGGCGAGGAGTCCCCGAGAAAAACGGAATGGACTCCTCATCAGCAGCAAGTATAACTTGGGTGACGTAAGGTACTTCGTCGCCGACAGTTCGCCTGATATCATCGTTGAAGATAGCTAGTGATGTGTACTTTGGCCAATCAGCATGTTTAAGAATCCATCGAGGGGGAGCCTCGACGGATTTATGTTTCAACAAAGTAAGGATGATGGGAAAATGGTCACTGTCACAGAGATCATCGTGTGCATTCCACCGAAACAGCTGAACCAACGTTCGGCTGCATGGACTTACGTCTATGCGAGAATATGTGCCGTAGCGTACACAAAAGTGAGTTTGTTCCCCTGTGTTCAAAATACATAAATCCAGATCTGTTAGTAGTGCTTCCAGGTCTCTTCCTCGGGGGCAAGGCGTCTCTGAGCCCCATATGGGGTGATGGGCGTTAAAATCTCCCAATAAGAGGAAGGGTTGTTGAAGCTGAGCTATAAGATCAGCGACATCATTTATGTTCAGGTGTTGGCCTGGTGGAAGATAAACATTACACACTGTTGCTATGACAGGCAGCGGAACGCGACCAGCGACAGCCTCAATTGGGGTTCTTAAAGGAACCTCTTCGCTGTAGGTGTCAGTACGTAAAAAAATGCCAACACCACCGGAAGCCCGGTGAGCATAGTACCGTTCTGTCGAGTATAGTCTGAAATTTCTCAAGACCGTATGATGATCAGGTCTGAAGTTGGTCTCCTGAAGACAGACTATACTCGCTGCGTACTCACTACTGAGCTGACGTAACTCAGCAAGATGCCTGTCATAACCGTTACAATTCCACTGTAACAGCGCCATAGTGTGGACTATACAAGGAGTGTTAGGTTATGAGCGGATAAATGCTCGTAAGCCTAAACACTATCTACTTTTACATCCGTAGATGTTGAGGACAGCGCGACATCCATCCCGTCATCAAAAGATGGCAGGTGTGCCGCCCATAACTTCGACGCGTTTCGGGGCCGAGTGGGTCCTCTACGAGAAGAGCGCGCAGGTTTGGGAGCAGGAGTGCCTCCTGGCGCAGACTCACACCCCCCAGAGGAGGGGCATGACTTCTTCTTCGCAGGAAAAGTCCGAGAACGCTCAGGACGGGCGCTGTTCTTCCCCTTTTTCTTTTCTAGTTTAGACCGGCTGGGAGATGGTTCCCCAGCCCTGGTTGACGATGCCGCCTCCGCCGGCTGGGGCACGACTTTCGCCGACCTCCTAGGGGGGGGGGAGACTTAGTCTTCCCCCCTTGCTGTGCCGGCTGGGAACTGCCAGCCTGCACAAACTTCTGGTTGGTCGAAGGTGGGGTGGTCCCCCCTTCGAGCTGTGACTATTTGCGACGTTACTGGAAGCAGCAACAGTCGCCTTGGGCGCAGCGGTCTGGACAGGTGTCGAGGTTGTAAATGACGAACCTGGAAAACTCTGAGCTATCAAGCTATAGTCGAGTGTACGGGCAGGTGTATGCGCAGAATTAAACTTACGGCGCGTTTCCTGGTAGGAAAGACCATCCAGGGTCTTGATCTCCTGGATCATCTTCTCACTCGGGTATGTCGGACAATTCCGATCCCGAGGAGAATGGAAACCGGAGCAGTTAGTGCACTTGTATGGAGTTGTGCACTCCTCCGCGCCGTGAGCTACTCGTCCACATGTACCACACACAGCCTGATTCGAACAGCGAGATACCATATGTGCGAATCGCTGTTATTGATAGCATCGCATAGGAGGCGGGATGTACGGCCTCACATCGCAACGATATGTTATTACCTTGACTTTCTCTGGTAACACTGACAACTTGAAAGAGACAATGAAGGCTCCAGTGGCAACGTCTTCACCGTTGACCTTGCCCGTAATGCGCCGGACGTGTGTCACGCCACGGTTCTTCATGTCTTCCACCAACTCGTCGTCAGTGTTCAAAATAAGGTCGCAGTGAAAGATGACTCCGCGAACCAGGTTCAAGGACTTATGCTCCTCCACTTTGACGGGGATTTCGCCAAAGTGCTCGCACTTAAGCAACTGATCAGCTTGCAGTGCTATTCGATGATGATGCTTGGCTTTTTAAGGGGCGTAACGTCGAAGGTCATCGGCCCCTAATGGTACGAAATGAAAGAACAAAGAGTGCAAACGCATTCACTGACCAAAATAAAAATAAAATATGGCATGAAGAATGAATGGATGGACAGGAACTCAACAAAACACAAAACAAACAAACAAAAACCAGTGGATCGGACTCAATACAGATCGAAAATAACATTATTACCGACCAAGGAACCACTTATAAAACACAATGATGCTTGGTGTCGAAAGGGGGTGCAAAATCCACGTCTAAGGTCCACAGAATGGTACATGTCGCGAGTAAAACAGAACCATGTTATGTATCATGTTGGGGTATTAATCAGAAGTAGCGAAGACTCACGGTGTTCCACAAAAGATGGTACTACTCACAAGTATTGCAATACGTACAAGTAACGCAGACCTATCGTGTGTCTCACACAATGGCCCAACTCAGAGTCAACGCAAACCGAGAAGGTTCCCCACCTAGGTGTACTAAACACGGCCGCCGGTATTCCCGTGGTGTTCCTCACATAGTGGGTACTAATCACAGGCAACGCAGACCCACGGTGGTGCTCATATAGTGGTACAACTCACAGGCTACGCCCAGACCCGCGGTGTTGCACACATGGGTACGACGCACGGGTACTGGAATCCACCAAGCCAGTCTTTTACTGCTACTAATCACAAACCTATTTCGTACCGAATTTAGTGGTACTACTCGCAAGTACAGGCAACCTATGGTGTTCCCCGCGTGATGGTACGGTTCAAAATTAGTTTCATGGTTCTAATTCAGTCAGCCCTTGGTCGCCCCGTTTAGTCGCCTCTTACGAAGCTGAGGTGCTCTTACAATTACGGAATATGAGTCTTTAGAAGCGAACTAACGTTGCGCATTTTCTAAAGTTCCCCCAGTTCGCCATAGACGCCTTCGATGTGCCTACTAAACAGGATCGACTTCACCAGCTTAAAATCGTGCCCATCGGTTCTGGTAGCGACCAGGAACCTAGGGAAGCTGGATCTCATATCTTCACGCTGCGCATGTTCCCAGGGAGTTAAACCTCTCAGGGAAGCAAAAGTTAAAGACTTAGGTGTGGGGCCACCTTGAGAGCGCCGACTTCCTTTGGAAGCCATGCACGAAAACTTCCTCCCCGTATTCCGCCCCCTCCGATCAGGTGTGTCTGTAGCCGAAACAAGCAGCCAAGGCAATACCCACCTGGTCATAGCAGGTACTGCACGGGGTCCGATGTTAGACGATGCCTAATACGAGATGACTGAGGCAATGAGCACTAGGACTCCCTTCCTCCAGTCATCCGCAATAGCATGTACCCCATAGCGTGTACAGAGCACTAAATATAGAGAAAAAATAAGAAATAATTAATAATAATATGTCCTTCTGGCATTCGGCTGTATTGTCAGGCGGATACTACTGCCAAGGTACTTGCCGCTCCCACCCGCAAGAGTCCTGGGTGATTCATTGCGGGCTTTTGGGCGTAATCACACACGTAAGAGGCCCATCTCCGGGCAGCACGCACATCAAAATTTGGAAATGTTCTACGTATGACCCTCGGAGGAATAATAAAAAATAGAGAGGGGACCATGGCCACATAACCCTTTAAGTCGCCTTCTACGACAGGCAGGGATTACCTGTGAATGTATTCAACCCCTCCCATCCACAGGAGATCCGACACATTATACCAAACCGCAATCCATATCCGCGCTACGTCGCCCCTTTTAGTCGACTCATAAGACAGGCACTGGATACCGCAGGTGTATTCTACATGTGCGTCCCTCACCCGCCGGGGGTAGTGTGTTTGGTCCGCGAGGGGTATTTTATTTCCCTCAAGTCCGCCGGCAAGCCGGTTAGGACCCCCCTATCCGGCACCTGGAACGCGCCACGTGGGAGTATCACCTCTCCCCCTGGTTCCTCTACGTAGTAGGTTCGTGATTTTGTCAGTGAATAAATCACAATTGTCACCAGTACATAGTAAACAAATTGCAGCTTTAGTTGCAATAGATGCATGTGCAGTTATTAAAAGGAAAAACTGGAGGAAGAGGAGAGCTAGAAGGTGGTGGACCAGACCTTGGGTAGCTAAAAGGGATGATGAAAGGGGATTGCTATCATTAGTCCAGGATGAATTGTGGTTAGAGGACACTGAATCGTACAGGAATTGCTTGAGAGTGAGTGAAGGGAACTTCGAAAATTTGCTCCAGTTAGTTGGACCTAACATCGCAAGAAAAGATACAAATATGAGGCAAGCTATTCCAGCTGCAATGAGACTGCAAGTAACACTGCGATTTCTTGCTTCTGGTGAATCGTATACAAACCTGAATTATGCTACAAGAATGCCTTTTAGTACCCTGGCTCGTATAATCCCTGAAACATGTAGGAAAATACACAATGCATTAAAGGATGACTATCTGCAGGTAGAACTATGTTTTTTAATTGAAATATTGCTACAATGCAGGGTTAGTTACTCTTTCATGATACATTTTTAGTCTATTTCTTGCAGTAGAGCCTCTGTAAGCAAGCTCTGTACTTTTTGTTTCGTTAGGAGTTTCAGTCTTTCACTTTTAATTTGTCTGAGTTCATTGGCAATATAACTTCTCTGCATCTGAAGCAGTTGCCAGCACTTGGTCCTTGGGTGAAGTTTTATTTCCTTTTCTAGAAGATTTGCCTGAAAAATTCATGTTATAAAAATGTCATTAATGAAACCCCGCTTTCCTATAAAATAATATTTGAAGCTACTTAATGTATTAACTGTCCATTTCACTGGGTATATCATGCTCTGTACGATACCTCTGTGGAGGCTGGTTCATATAACTGCTAGTACTGGATGATGATGATGATGATGATGCTTGTTTAAAGGGGCCTAACATCGAGGTCATCGGCCCCTAATGGTACGAAATGAAATGACAACAAAAAATTCAAAATCATCCACTGACCAAAAGAAAAAAAATCGTCATGAAGAAGGAATGGATGGGCATGAATGAGAAAAAACAACAACAAAAAACGAGGAAACAAAAATCAGTGGATTCAACTCAAAAAAAAAGGATCATATACAATTTATTACTGACCAAGGGACTACTCATAAAGCAGAATCCTGAATCGAGGATGCTTGATGCTAGTACTGGAAGCAGGTGTGTGTCTATGTCAGACTCCTGCACTATCAATACCCCATCATCATCTAATTGTATGTCATCATTCATTGTAATCATGGAGCTGCCTTGAAAATCTTGTAAGAAATGAATTTTCATTTCAGATTCCAGACATGCATGAAAAATGGAAAATAATTGCACAAGGATTTGAAGAAAAGTGGAACTTTCCAAACTGCATAGGAGCAATAGATGGGAAACATGTTCATTTTGCAGCTCCACGATCAAGTAGATCATATTATTACAATTACAAGGGCACAAAAAGCATTATTTTACTGGCAGTGGTTGATGCAAGTTAAAAATTCATTTATGTGGATATTGGAACTAATGGTCGTGTGAGTGATGTGGGTGTGTTTCAGAAAAAGTGCTTTACTCTCCGCGATGCGTTATGGAATGCTGAATATACCTCCTCCTCGAAAGCTCCCCACTTGTGACAATGAGTGTCCCTTTGCTTTTGTAGCTGATGACGCTTTTCCACTGTCAACAAACATAATGAAACCCTTTCCATACAGAGGATTGACAATGGAGGAAAAGATGTTCAATTATAGGTTGAGCAGGGCAAGGTGTGTTGTGGAAAATGCCTTTGGAATTATGGCTAATGTATTCAGAATCTTTTAAGTAAGGTAAACCTCTCAGTGGACAAAGTAGAAGCTATTGTTCAAGCCATCTGTGTTTTGCATAACTTCCTTCTGGAAGAAAACACAAATGAAGGAAGACTGCAGCATGGAAACTGGAGAAATGGTCAGTCACTGGAGGGAATTGAGAGACAAAGTGGAAACAGAGCAGCTCAAGTACCATTGAACATTATAAATAATTATAAATAATTTTAAAGATTATTTCAGTGGAGTAAGAAAGTGAAGTGGCAAGAACGCTGTGTGAGTAGCTGCCGGTTTTGAAGGTAGAACAAAATTTTACTTTTGAGTTCACTACCAGTAATACTTGTTTTGTTTCTGTATTGTTAATTAGTCTCATAATCTATGTAAATATACTAATGCATAATTCACAACTTGAATGTGCCTTATATTTATTACAAACAATAGACCTCAATGGTATGCAACTCAGTAATGCAAGTGTTTTAACTGAGTAACCAGACTTTTCCTTCAACTGCATAGAGCATTTTTCACTTGTAATCTTTAGCATCACTATCAAAAGTAGACTTCTTCTCACATTAAACTCTACACCTGTTGCTGCAGTAAAAATTATCACCATATTATATTGAATAACTTATACAATTACAAATTTAGCAATGCTAGAATCACAGTGACTTCATTCATTTAAGTATAAAAGATTTCACACAGTGTTTCCAAGACATTTAGTTCCATTATGGTGCTTCATTTTCATAGGCATATTTTATGATGATGATCAGAATGCAAGTTATTTATTTTTTATTTAAAGTATTTAATATACTAAAAGAGTACGTATTACATGACCGCAGACTCAATACACCCATTTTCAGTGATCTGTGACATGTTTAGGTTCGATTTACTGCTTCTTGGCATGATGTAGTCAGCAAGAAACAATCTGTTGTACCACATACATGATGGCCTGTATACGTCATCAGGGCTCATTCCGCTTTTTAGCTTGGTAACTTCATTTCTGAAATCATAATGTTAAACCATTAAAACATACGCAGTATGTGGTTACTGCTGCTTAAACAACATAGGCCCTATTTATGAAAAGCTAGACTGAACTCGTTATGCAACATAACCATTTAAATGATGATGATGATGATGCTTTTTGTTTAAAGGGGCCTAACATCGAGGTCATCGGCCCCTAATGGTACGAAAGGAAAGGACAAAGTAAAAGTTCAAAATTATCCACTGACCAAAATAAAAAATGTCATGAAGAATGAATGAACGAATGAATGAATGAACATGAATTTAAAACAATCAGTGGATCCGACTCAAAAAACTATCATAGTTAATAGTATTACTGACCAAGGGACCACTTCCAAAAGCAAATCGAGGATGCTTGGTGTCTAAATGGGTCCAAAATACAAGTCAAAGACCCCTCAGAATGATACTTATCGCTAGTAATGTAGAACCATGGTCCACGAACCTACTACGATGGCGTAGCAGGGGGAGAGGTGATACTCCCACGTGGCGCGTCCCAGGTGGCGGATAGGGGGGTCCTAACCGGCTTGCCGGCGGACTTGAGGGAAATAAAATACCTCTCGCGGACCAAACACACTACCCCCTGCGGGTGGGGGACACACATGCAGAATACACCCGCGGTATCCCCTGCCTGTCGTAAGATGATGATGATGCTTGTTGTTTTAAGGGGCCTAACATCGAAGGTCATCGGCCCCTAATGGTACGAAATGAAAGAACAAAAATTACAAAGGCATCCACTGACCAAAATAAAAATAAAAAAGTGTCAAGAAGAATGAATAGATGGACAGGAACCCAAGAAAACACAAAACAAACAAACAAAAACAAAAACCAGTGGATCGGATTCAATAGAGAACGAAAATAACATTATTACCGACCAAGGAACCACTTATAAAGCACAAAGATGCTTGGTGTCTAAAGGGGGTGCAAAATCCATGTCTAAGGCCCCACAGAATGGTACATGTCGCGAGTAAAATAGAACCATGGTATGTGGCATGTTGGGGGTATTAATCAGAAGTAGCGAAGACTCACGGTGTTCCACAAAAGATGGTACGACTCACAAGTATTGCAATACGTACAAGTAACGCAGACCTATGGTGTGTCTCACACAATGGCCCAACTCAGAGTCACGCAAACCGAGAAGGTTCCCCACCTAGGTGTACTAAACACGGGCGCCGGTATTCCCGTGGTGTTCCTCACATAGTGGGTACTATTCACAGGCAACGCAGACCCACGGTGCTGCACATATAGTGGTACAACTCATAGGCTACGCCCAGACCCGCGGTGTTGCACACATAGGTACGACGCACGGGTACCGGGATCCACCAGGCCAGGCTTTTTACTGCAACGAATCACAAACATATTTCGTACCATGTTAGTGATACTACTCGCAAGTACATGCAACCCATGGTGTTCCCCGCATGATGGTACGAATCAAGAGTAGTTGCATGGTTCTAATTCATTCATCCCTTGGTCGCCCCTTTTAGTCGCCTCGCACGACAGGCAGGGGATACCGTGGGTGTATTATTCGTCAGCCTCCCCCACCCACAGGGGGTGTGTGTTTGGTCCGCGAGAGGTATTTTATTTCCCTCAAGTCCGCCGGCAAGCCGGTGAGGACCCCCCTATCCGCCACCTGGGACGCGCCACGTGGGAGTATCACCTCTCCCCCTGCTACGCCTGCGTAGCAGGTTCGTGGGCCTGTCGTAAGAGGCGACAAAAAGGGGCGACCTTGGCGCGGACATGGATTGCAGTTTGGTATAATGTGATGGACCTCCTGTGGATGGGAGAGGCTGAATACATCCATAGGTAATCCCTGCCTGTCGTAGAAGGCGACTTAAAGGGTCATGTGGCCATGGTCCCCTCTTTATTTTTTTTATTATTTTTCCGAGGGTCAGATGTAGACCATTCAAAATTTGATGTGCGTGCTGCCCGGCGATGGAGCTCCTATGTGTGCGACTACGCTCGAAAGCCCGTGCCAGCAACCACCCAGGACGCGGCGGGTGGGAGTATCATGTACCCGGGCAGTGGTATCCGCCTGACAACGCAGGTCCCCGCACAGCCGAATGCCAGAAGGACATATTATTATTAATTATTTTTATTTTTTTCTCTATATTTAGTGCTCTGTAAACGCTATGGGGTACATGCTATTGCGGGTGGCTGGAGGAAGGGAGTCTTAGTGCTCATTGCCTCAGTCATGCCGTATTAGGCATCGTCCAACATCGGACCCCGGGCAGTACCTGCTATGACCAGGTGGGTATTGCCTTGGCTGCTTGGTTCGGCTACAGAGACCCCTGATCGGAGTGGGTGGCATTCGGGGAGGATGCTATCGGGCATGGCTTCCAAACGAAGTCTGCTCTCTCAAGGTGGTCGCCCACCTAAGTCTTTAACTTTTGCTTCCCTGAGAGGTTCAACTCCCTGGGAACATGCGCAGCGTTAAGGAATGGGATCCAGCTTCCCTAGGTTTCTGGTCGCTACCAGAACCGATGGGAACGATTTTAAGCTGGTGAAGTCGGTCCTTTTTAGTCGGCACATCGAAGGCGTCTATGGCGCACTGGAGGAACTTAAGAAAATGCGCAACGGTAGTTTGCTTCTCAAGACTCGTACAGCACCGCAAGCTGATCAGTTGCTTAAGTGCGAGCACTTTGGCGAAATCCCCGTCAAAGTGGAGGAGCATAAGTCCTTGAACCTGGTTCGCGGTTTCATCTTTCACCGCGACCTTATTTTGAACACTGACGACGAGTTGATGGAAGACATGAAGAACCGTGGCGTGACACACGTCCGGCGCATTACGCGCAAGGTCAACGGTGAAGACGTTGCCACTGGTGCCTTCATTGTCTCTTTCAAGTTGTCAGTGTTACCAGAGAAAGTCAAGGTAACCACTTATCGTTGCGATGTGAGGCCGTACATCCCGCCTCCTATGCGATGCTATCAATGCCAGCGATTCGGACATATGGTATCTCGCTGTTCGAATCAGGCTGTATGTGGTACATGTGGACGAGTAGCTCACGGCGCGGAGGAGTGCACAACTCCATACAAGTGCACTAACTGCTCCGGTTTTCATTCTCCTCGGGATCGGAATTGTCCGACATACCTGAGTGAGAAGAAGATCCAGGAGATCAAGACCCTGGATGGTCTTTCCTACCAGGAAGCGCGCCGTAAGTTTCATTCTATGAATACACCTGCCCGTACACTCGACTATAGCTTGATAGCTCAGAGTCTTCCAGGTTCGTCATTTACGACCAAGACACCTGTCCAGACCGCTGCGCCCAAGGCGACTGTTGCTGCTCCCAGCAACGTCGCAAATAGTCAAACCTCGAAGGGGGGGGACCACCCCACCTTCGACCAACCAGAAGTCTGTGCCGGCTGGGAACTCCCAGCCGGCACAGCAAGGGGGGAAGACTAAGTCTCCCCCCCCCTAGGAGGTCGACGAAAGTCGTGCCCCAGCCGGCGGAGGCGGCTTCGTTGACCAGGGCTGGGAAACCATCTCCCAGCCCGTCTAAACCTGAAAAAAAGAAGGGGAAGAAGAGCGCCCGTTCTGAGCGCTCTCGGCCTCCCCCTGCGAAGGAGAAGTCATGCCCCCCATCTGGAGGGTATGAGTCTGCGCCAGGAGGCACTCCTGCTCCCAAACCTGCGCGCTCTCCTCGTAGGGGACACCCTCGCGCCCGAAATTTGTCGAAGTTCTGGGCGGCACCCCTGCCATCTTTTGATGACGGGATGGATGTCGCGCTGTCCTCTACATCTACGGATGTAGAATTAGATAGTGTTTAGGCTAACGAGCATTTTTCGCTCATAACCTAACACTCCTTTTACAGTCCACACTATGACACTGTTACAGTGGAATTGTAATGGTTATGACAGGCATCTTGCTGAGTTACGTCAGCTTATTAGTGAGTACGCAGCGAGTATAGTCTGTATTCAGGAGACCAATTTCAGACCTGGTCATCATACGGTCTTGAGGAATTTCAAACTATACTCGACAGAACGATACTATGCTCACCGGGCTTCCGGAGGCGTTGGCATTTTTGTACGTTCTGATAGCTACAGCGAAGAGGTTCCATTACGAACCCCTCTAGAGGCTGTAGCTGTTCGCGTCTCGCTGCCTGTCATAGCAACAGTGTGTAATGTTTATCTTCCACCCGGCCAGCATCTGAACATCAATGATGTCGCTGATCTTATAGATCAGCTTCCACCACCCTTCCTCTTATTGGGCGATTTTAACGCCCATCACCCCATATGGGGCTCTGAGACGCCTTGTCCCCGAGGAAGAGAGTTGGAAACACTTATAACAGATCTGGATTTATGTATTTTGAACACAGGGGAACCAACTCACTTTAGTGTACGTTACGGCACATACTCTCGCATAGACGTAAGTCTATGCAGCCGAACGTTGGTTCCACTGTTTCGGTGGAATGCACACGATGATCTCTGTGACAGTGACCATTTTCCCATAATTCTTACTTTGTTGAAACATAAACCCGTCGAGGCTCCCCCTCGATGGATTCTTAAACATGCTGATTGGCCAAAGTACACATCACTAGCTGTCTTTCACGATGATGTCAGGCGGACCGTCGGCGAGGAAATAACTTACGTCACCCAAGTTATTCTTGCTGCTGCTGAGGAGTCCATTCCGTTTTTCTCGGGGGCTCCTCGCCGAAAACTCGTTCTTTGGTGGAACGATGAAATAGCAGCAGCCATCAAAGAACGCCGTCGCGCTCATAAACGTTACCGTCGACAGCCTACTGTGGCCAACTTGGTAACATTTAAGAAACTCCGCGCTAAGGCGCGAGTTCTTATTCGACAAAGTAAGAAGGCTTCATGGGAGAGATATGTGTCGTCCATGACGTCGCATACTCCATCATCTCAAGTGTGGACGAAACTTCGACGACTTTCGGGTATTCAAGGATCATCTGCTGTACCGGGAATTTCCATTGCAGGCAGTGTCGCCACTGATCCCCTTGCGATTGCTAATCATCTCGCTAGTCATTTCGCGGATGTCTCTGGCTCCGGGAATTACAATCCTGATTTCCTCCCTCTGAAGCGGGAGGCTGAACGTCATCACCGTAGTTTTGCCACCCAAGCTTCAGAGGACTACAACGTGCCCTTTACGGAGTGGGAACTCCGCAGCGCATTAGCGCTTTGCAAGGACACGTCTCCTGGACCGGACAACATCCATAACTAGATGTTGAAACACCTTACTGATGATAGTTTACTATATCTCCTTCTTGTGTTCAACCGAATCTGGACAGAGGGTGATTTTCCGTCTCAGTGGTGAGAGGGCATAGTCATCCCTGTCCTCAAGCCTGACAAAGATCCTAAGTATGCAGGAAGTTACAGACCGATTTGTCTTACAAATTGCCTGTGTAAGCTCTTTGAGAGGATGGTAAATCGCAGACTCGTGTGGTGTCTGGAGAAACAAGGACTCTTGTCCGAGTACCAATGTGGATTTCGAGCCGCTCGATCCACCACAGACCACTTGGTACGCCTGGAGAGCTCTATCCAGGATGCGTTTCTCCGCAAACAGCATTTGGTAGCTGTCTTCTTTGACTTGGAGAAGGCCTACGACACCACCTGGCGATATGGCATCCTTTCAGTCCTGCATCAATGGAGATTCCGAGGTAACTTGCCGGTATTTATTGCAAATTTTTTGTCCCTCCGTCTATTCCGTGTCCGAGTAGGGAGGACATATTCGCAATACCACGTTCAAGAAAATGGAGTACCACAGGGATCGGTTCTTAGTGTCACTCTGTTCGCGATTGCCATAAACGGTATTGTCGCGGCTGCTGGTCCAGCCGTCATACCGTCCCTATATGTGGATGATTTTGCTCTGCACTATAGCTCGTGCAGTATGGCAGTCGCAGAGCGACAGTTACAGCAAGCTATTAGGAGGGTGGAGAAGTGGACCTTAGAACATGGCTTTCCGTTTTCTGCCGCAAAGACCTCCGTTGTCCACTTTTGTCGTCAACGTACACTTCACCCTCATCCTGAGCTTTATCTAGGTAATGTCGTTCTTCCAGTTGTTGACACCTACCGATTTCTTGGGCTCCTTTTTGACAGTAAATTATCGTGGGAGCCACACGTGCGGCAGTTAAAAGTGCAATGCACTAGGAAGCTTAATATCCTTAAGTTTCTTAGCAGCACTTCTTGGGGGGCTGACCGCGCGGTGCTCCTGCGATTCTATCGGGCACACATTTTATCCCGGTTAGACTACGGCAGTGCAGCATATGGCTCCGCAAGACCAAGCGTTCTTGCGAAGCTGAACAGTATCCACCACAGCGGGGTTAGGTTGGCGACGGGAGCTTTTCGTACAAGCCCCATCGCTAGCCTGCTCGCTGAGTCTGGTGTGCCGCCTTTACACCTGAGGCGCCAGCAACTTCTACTTACATATGCTGCAAATTTGCGACAGATGCCACTTCATCCCAGCTATCGTTGCGTGTTCAACAATGGCAACCGTTTGCTGTACGCTGCTCGTCCTCGAGCGACGCGGCCGGTTGGGATACGCTTGGATAACATTTCCGAATTGTTTGACGTACCTTCGGTTCCTTGCCTTGTCAGACAACCAAGTGGGGTACCTCCGTGGGTCGTACGACGACCTGAAGTAATCCTGGATCTGCACACTGGTCCAAACGAAAACACGGACCCTTCGATTTATCGGAGGCTCTTCCTGTCCGTTGTTGGCCGCTATCCAGGTTCAGTCGTCGTCTACACGGATGGTTCAAGGTCAGATACGAAGGTGGGCTGTGCGTTCGTTGTTAACAATGATAGGTTCCTTTTTGCTCTTCCGGCAACGTGTAGTGTGTACACAGCAGAGCTCTATGCTATCTATGAGGCTCTGCGGTACGCACTGTACAATGAGCGCCGACACTTTCTTCTGTGTACCGACTCCTTGAGTTCGCTCCAGTCTATAGATTCCTGTTTCCCTCGGCACCCTCTGGTGCAGCTAATCCAGGACCTGCTGGCCGGGTGTTGGGATGCTGGCACCAGAATCACATTTCTGTGGCTCCCAAGCCACATGGGCATAGAGGGAAACGAGTTAGTAGATCAGGCTGCCAAGGAGGCAGTTACACTGCCCACGTTGCCTTTCCAGGTTCCAGTAAGTGATATTCGCTCCCAGCTGAGACATCTTGTTATGTCCCATTGGGAGATGGAGTGGCAGGCCATTCCACTTCCCAATAAGCTGAGAGCGATAAAAGGAACAACGAAGGTATGGAGGACTTCCCTTCGGGCTTCGCGGAGGGAAGTCGTGGTATTATGTCGTCTTCGGATCGGCCACGGTATCTTGACTCACTCGCATCTTTTGAAAGGAGAACCCCCTCCGGTGTGTACCTGCGGCGACCACCTTACCGTGGTGCACATCCTTACGGAGTGTGTGGACCTGGTCGATCTGCGCCGTAGTCTTAACCTTCCGAGTACTATCTCCCTTATCTTGCGTGATGACGAGCAGTCAGCAGACCTCGTCATCCGCTTTATGAGGGATAGTGGACTGTTTTCTCGTGTGTAATGCTGTCCTTTGTCCTAGTGTGTTTTGTGTCACTTTCGCTTTTATCCTATTGACTTAATTTTAGTTTGTTTTGCGTATTTTAATGTGTTATTTTAACGTCTCTCGTAAATTATGTACTACCAGGCAATGCCTTATTCTTTTGTTTTCCTGTAATTTCTCTTATTTTATTAGAAAATAAGGCATTGCGTATTAGATCCACTGATTGTTTTAATCTCACCCTCATTTTTCTCCATTTTTTAAAAACTCTAGTCAGTGGATATGTTTTTAAAATTTTAACATCATCTCTCATGTCGTTTATCACATTCCATTAGGGGCCGATGACCTTCGATGTTAGGCCCCTTTAAACAACAAGCATCATCATCAGCAAGCAGAACCATGGTATCTGTCCTGCTGCGGTACTAATCAATGGTAGCAGAGACTTGCGGTATTCCACACATTATTGTACTACTCAAAGCTTATGAAATTCGACATTAATACAGACCTATGTTTTTCTCACTCTGCGGCGCCATTCACAGGCAACGCAAACCTATGATGTTCATCACATAAGAGTACTAACCACAGGGACCTCTCCCTATCCCGTGGTGTTCCTCATATAGTGGGTACTAATCACAGGTAAGGCAGGTCCATGGTAGCTATCATCCCATGGTCCCGCTCATATGGTGGTACTAATCACAGGTACTGCAAAAGCCGACCGCGCGGTGCTCCTGTGTGCTACTAATCACAAACCTATTTCGTACTTAATATAATGGTACTACGCACAAGTAAAAGCGACCCTTGGTGTTCTCTGCGTGGTGGTACTAATCACATGTAGTTGCATGGTTCGAATACAATCATTCCTTGGTCGCCCCTTTTAGTCGGCTCTCACGACAGGCACGGGATACCGTGGGTGTATTATTCGTCTGCCTCCCCCACCCACAGGGGGTGTGTGTTTGGTCCGCGAGAGGTATTTTATTTCCCTCAAGTCCGCCGGCAAGCCGGTTAGGACCCCCCTATCCGCCACCTGGGACGCGCCACGTGGGAGTATCACCTCTCCCCCTGCTACGCCTGCGTAGCAGGTTCGTGGAACCATTTAAAGAACTTACCACAGTTCAAGTGGCTGAGTACTAACTACAATAAAGGAACAATTATTCCTCACTATGTATGATATTTAGATTCTGAAATATTAGTAAAGTTAATTAGTTGCAATAGTTGCATGTGCAGTTATTAAAAGAAAAGAAAAAAAAACAGTAGGAAGATGAGAGCTAGAAGGTGGTGGAGCAGAAGGGATGATGGAAGGGGATTGTTATTTTTAGTCCAGAATTAATTGAAGTTAGAGGACACTGAATCGTACAGGAATTGCTTAAGAGTGAGTGAAGGGAACTTCGAAAAGTTGCTTCAGTTAGTTAGACCTAGAACAGATAATGCTGCTGCATTAGTGTCCATTATAGCATGTACAATCATAAAGATGAAAAGGAGGAGAACTGCTAGAAAGTATTGGGTTCGACCTTGGATTCAAAGGAGAAATGATGGGAGAGGATTGTTGTCATTCCTCCAAAATGAATTGAGATTTGAGGATCTGGAATGTTATAAAATGTTCTTCGTATGAATGAAGAAATGTTTGAAAAACTCCTACAGCTTGTTGGACCGAACATTAGAAAACAGGGCATAAACATGAGACAAGCTATATCTCCCAGAATAAGGCTACAAGTAACCCTCAGGTTTCTTGCTACTGGGGAATCTCACACAAACCTGATGTATGCCACAAGAATACCATTTGGAACGCTCTCACGTTCAATTCCTGGAATGTGTAGGGAAATATACAATGCACTCATGAAGGATTATATGCAGGTAAAGTCCACTTTTTACTGTACATTATTAACATTTCATTCACAGTTACCTTTTATCTCAGCTTCCATTATAACTTTTAAAATTTCATGTTTGGTTTGTAGTTGTAAAGTTTTATTTCTTATTTTCCTCACTGAGCTGGAAATAAACTTGGCAAAATCATCATCATCTTCGTCCTTTTTGGACCTAAATAACCGCAAAGCTGTAGTTGCAAAGCTAAAACTGCATCCTCAGGGAATGTCTTCTTCCTCCTCTTTTTAGATGATTCCCCTGTAAAATAAAGATTTTCCCTTTTAGTGTTTACTGATAATTTCAGAATTTGAACATTAAAATGAAATTAAATATTGGTAGCTACTGCAGAAACAATACCTGAGTCATTTGCAGTGTCAACATGTAGGCGTACATTCGATGCTGTACTTGGTCCTGGTTTATTTATCTCTTCTTCTCCCTCATAGACACGTAACACATCATCTATAATAATACCTGATGTATCTGCAGTCTCCTCTTTTGTTTCCTTTAAAATAAAATAATATAAAATAAAATATCAATTGCAGGTTCCAAGAACTTCAGATGGGTGGCTACAAATTGCAGGAGATTTCCATGAGATATGGAATTTTCCAAACTGTGTGGGTGCCTTGGATGGCAAACATAACTTTTGCAGCTCGAAGGTCAAGTGGCTCAGGCTTCTATAGGGCAGTATAAGCATTGTTTTGCTTGCACTAGTAGATGCACACTGCAGGTTCATATATGTTGACATTGGGACCAATGGACGAGTGAGTGATGGGGGTGTGTATCAGTCCAGCTCGTGGTGTGCTGCGACGCAAAATACTACATTGAATGTTCCTCATCCAAGCAATTTACCTCACACAGAAAATGAAGTGCCTTATGTTATGGTGGCTGATGATGCTTTCCCACTGTCCTGTAATATAATGAAGCCTTTTGGATAAAGTGGATTGACCAGAGAGCGAAAGGTTTTCAATTACATGTTAAGCCGGGAAAGATGTGTAGTTGAAAATGCATTCGGAATAATGACAAATGTTTTCAGGGTACTTTTAAACAAAATAGTGTTATCAGTGGACAAAGTTGAATCTATTACCCAGGCAACTTGTGCGTTACACACTTCTTAATTGAAGAAAAAGAGGGATATATTTACCACCTCATAGTTTAGATGTGGAAAACACAGAAGAGGGGACTATGAATTGTGGAATATGGAGAAGGGACCAATCCCTAAGAAGAACTGACAGACAAGGTGGAAATAGATGATGATGATGATGATGATGATACTTGTTGTTTAAAGGGGCCTAACATCGAAGGTCAACGGCCCCTAATGGAACGTGATGGACGACATGATACATGATATTTAAAATTTAAAAAAAAATGTATCCACTGACAAGAGTTAAAAAAGATGGTGATGGAAAAATGAGTATGAGATTAAAACAGCAGTGGATCTAATTCGCAATGCCTTATTTTCTAATAAAATAAGAGAAAATACAGGGAGAAAAGGAATACGGCATTGCCTGGTGGTGCATATATAGATACTTCCTTTACATTAGAAGTTAAAATAACACATTAAACTACGCAACACAAACTAAAATGAAGTCAATGGGATAAAAGCGCAATTGAAACAAATACACAAGGACAAAGGACATCACTAGACACGATAAAACAGACCACTATCCCTCATAAAGCGGATGACGAGGTCTGCTGACTGCTCGTCATCTCGCAAAATGAGGGAGATTGTACCCGGAAGGTTAAGACTAAGGCGAAGATCGACCAGGTCCATACACTCCGTAAGGATGTGTACCACGGTAAGATGGTCGCCGCAGGTACACACCGGAGGGGGTTCTCCTTTCAAAAGATGCGAGTTAGTTACGATACCGTGGCCGATCCGAAGACGACATAATACCACGGCTTCCCTTCGCGAAGCCCGAAGGGAAGTCCTCCATACCTTCGTTGTTCCTTTTATCGCTCTCAGCTTATTGGGAAGTGGAATGGCCTGCCACTCCATCTCCCAATGAGACATGGCCAGATGTCTCAGCTGAGAGCGAATATCACTTGCCGCAACCTTGAAAGGCAACGGGGGCAGTGTAACTTGAGGGAAATAAAATACCTCTCGCGGACCAAACACACTACACCCCGCGGGTGGGAGACGCACATGTAGAATACACCCGCGGTATCCCCTGCCTGTCGTAAGTGGCGCCTACAAGGGGCGACCAAGGGATGATTGAATTAGAACCATGAAACTACTCTTGATTCGTACCATCATGCGGGGAACACCATCGGTTGCATGTACTTGCGAAATACGTTTGTGATTAGTTGCAGTAAAAAGCCTGGCCTGCTAGATTCCAGTACCCGTGCGTTGTACTCATGTGAGCAACATCGCGGGTCTGGGCGTAGCCTGTGAGTTTTACCGCTATATGAGCGGCACCGTTGGTCAGCGTTGCCTGTGATTGGTACCCACTATGTGAGGAACACCACGGGAATACCGGCGCCCGAGACTAGTACACCTAGGTGATGAACCTTACCGGTTTGCGTTGCCTATGAGTGGGGCCATTGTGTGAGAAACACCATAGGTCTGCGTTCCCTGTACGAATTGCAATACTTGTGAGTAGTACCATCTTGTGTACTTGTGAGTAGTGCCATCTTGTGTGGACCACCGTGAGGCTTCGCTACTTTGATCAGTACCCCAAAATGACAAATGCCATGGTTCTAATTTACTCGCGACATGTACCATTCTGTGGGGCATTAGACGTGAATTTAGCACCCCTTCAGACATCAAGCATCCTTGTGCTTTATAAATGGTCCCTTGGTCAGTAATACTCTAATTAACTACCTTCTTTTTGAGTCTGATCCACAGTTTTTTGTAGGGTTCATGTCCATCCATTCATTCTTCATGACATTTTTGTTTTATTTTAGTCAGTGGATGAATTTGACCTTTTGTTATTTCATTTCGTACCATTAGGGGCCGATGACTTCGTTGTTAGGCCTCTTTAAAAAACAAGCATCATCATCATCATCATCATCATCATCATCCTCAGGTGTAAAGGCGGCACACCAGTCTCAGCGAGCAGGCTGGCTATGGGGCTTGTACGAAAAGCTTCCGTCGCCAACCTAACTCCGCCCTGGTGGATGCTGTTTAGCTTCGCAAGAACGCTTGGTCTTGCTGAGCCATATGCTGCACTGCCGTAGTCTAGCTGAGATAAAATATTTGCCCTATAGTACCGTAGGAGCACCGCGTGGTCAGCCCCCCAAGAAGTGCTGCTAAGAAACTTCATGTTATTCAGCTTCTTAGTGCATTGTACTTGTAACTGCCGCACATGTGGCTCCCGATATAACTTGTTATCAAAAAGGAGCCCAAGAAATCGGCAAGTGTCAACAACTGGCAGAACGACATTTCCTAAATAAAGCTTAGGATGGGGGTGAAGAGTACGTTGACGACAAAAGTGGACAGCAGAGGTCTTTGAGGCAGAAAACCGAAAGGCATGTTCTAAGGTCCACTGCTCCACCCTCCTAAAAGCTTGCTGTAATTGTCGCTCTGCGACTGCTATACTGCAAGACCTATAGTGCAGAGCAAAATCGTCCACATATAACGACGGTATTACTGCTGGACCAGCAGCAGCACCAATACCGTTTATGGAAATCGCGAACACAGTGACACTAAGGACCCATCCCTGTGGTGGTGGTGGTGGTGATTATTGTTTTAAGAGAAAGTACAACTAGGCAACCATCCTCTATATAACACTAATCAGAGGGAAAATAGGGAAGAGATCCGACACTTCGAAAAATGAAGGTATCGACCAAAGGAAGACAAGGGCCACGAAGGGCGTGAAAATGAAAGACTCCCTAGCCCTCGCAAACCTAATAGCGTCGGGGTCGGAAAAGAACAAGAGTTGACCAAGGGAGGTCGGATAGGATAGATGAAAGTGAGGAGCCTGGCACAAGTAAGTGGAAGCAATGCCAGGACTCAGCTGAGGGCCCCGTGGTCGCCAACCCACGCTCCAAAGTTCAGAGCCCCTGGGGCGCCATCCCTGTGGGACTCCATTTTCTTGAACGTGGTACTGCGAATATGTCCTCCCTACTCGGGCATGGAATAGACAGAGGGACAAAAAATCGCAATAAATGCCGCCAAGTTACCCCGGAATCTCCATTGCTACAGAACTGTAAGGATATCATATCGCCATGTGATGACGTAGGCCCTCTCTAAATTAATGAAAACAGCTACCAAATGCTGTTTGCGGAGAAACGCTTCCTGGATAGAGCTTTCCAGGCGTACCAAGTGGTCAGTGGTGGATCGAGCGGCTCGAAAACCACATTGGTACTCTGACAAGAGTCCTTGTTTCTCCAGACACCACACGAGTCGGCGATTTACCATCCTCTCAAATAGCTTACACAGGCAGTATTTAAGACAAATCCGTCTGTAACTTCCTGCATACTTAGGATCTTTGTCAGGCTTGCGACCAGGAATGACTATGCCCTCGCGCCACTGAGACGGAAAATCACCCTCTATCCAGATTCGGTTGAACACACGAAGGTGATGTAGTAGACTATCATCACTAAGGTGTTTCAACATCTGGTTATGGATGTTGTCCGGTCAAGAAGACGTGTCCTTGCAAAGCGCTAAGGCGCTGCGGAGTTCCCACTCCGTAAAGGGCACGTTGTAGTCCTCTGAAGCTTGGGTGGCAAAACTAAGGTGTTGACGTTCTGCCTCCCGCTTCACAGGTAGGAAATCAGGATTGTAATTCCGGGGCCAGATACATCCGCGAAATGACTAGCTAGATGGTTACCGATTGTGAGAGCGTCAGTGGGGACACTGCCTGCAATGGAAATTCCCGGTACAGGAGATGATACTTGGATACCCGAAATCCGTCGAAGCTTAGTCCACACTTGAGATGATGGAGTATGTGACGTCATAGACGACACAAATCTCTCCCAGGAAGCCGCCTTACTTTGGCGAAAAATAACTCGCGCCTTAGCGCGAAGTTTCTTAAATGTTGCTAAGTTGGGCGCAATAGGCTGTCTACGGTAACGTTTGTGAGCACGACGGCGATCCTTGATAGCTGCTGCTATTTCTTCGTTCCACCAAGAAACGAGTTTTCGGCGAGGAGTCCCCGAGAAGAACGGAATAGTCTCCTCAGCAGCAACGAGAATAACTTGGGTGATGTAAGTTAATTCCTCGCCGACGGTCCACCTGATATCGTCGTTAAGGACAGCTAGTAATGTGTACTTTGGCCAATCAGCATGTTTAAGAATCCATCGTGGAGGAGCTTCGATGGATTTTTGTTGCATCAACGTAAGAATGATGGGAAAGTGGTCACCGTCACAAAGATCGTCGTGTGTGTTCCACCGAAACAGCGGAACTAACGTTCGGCTTCATAGAGGTACGTCTATGCGAGAATATGTGCCGTAACGTACACTGAAGTGTGTTGGTTCCCCGGGGGCAAGGCGTCTCAGAGCCCCAGATGGGGTGATGGGCGTTCAGGTTCAGTCGTCGTCTACACGGATGGTTCAAGGACAGAAATGAATGTGGGCTGTGCGTTCGTTGTAGACAATGAGAGGTTTCTTTTTGCTCTCCCGGAAACTTGTAGTGTGTACACAGCAGAGCTCTATGCTATCTGTGAAGCAGTGCGGTACGCACTGTCCAATGGACGCCGACACTGTCTTCTGTGTACTGACTCCTTGATCTCGCTACAGTCTATCTATACTTGTTTCCCTCGACACCCTCTGGTGCAACGGGTCCAGGACCTGCTGACCGGGTGTTCGGATGCCGGCACCAGAGTCACTTTTATGTGGCTCCCAAGCCACATGGGTGTAGAGGGAAATGAATTACCAGATAAGGCTGCCAAGGAAGCAGTTACACTGCACCCGTGGCAGGCCACTCCTCTTGCAAGTAAGCTGAGAGCGATAAAAGGTACAACGGAAGTTTGGAGGACTTACCTTCGGGCTCGCGGAGGGAAGTCGTGGTATTATGTCGTCTTCGGGTCGGCCACGGTATTCTGACTCACTCCCATCTATTGAAAGGGAACCCCGTCCGGTGTGTACTTGCGGCGATCATCTTACCGTGGTACACATCCTTACGGAGTGGGCGGACCTGCTCGATCTTCGCCGTAGTCTTAACCTCGCGAGTACAATCTCCCTTATCCTGCGTGATGACGAGCAGTCAGCTGACCTCGTCATCCGCTTTATGAGGGATAGTGGTCTGTTGTATCGTGTATAATGATGTATTTTGCTGTAGTGTATTTGCGCTTTTATCCTATTGACTTCATTTTAGTTTGTGTTGAGCATTTTAATGTGTTATTTTAACGTCTAACATAAATCATGTATATATATTTGTACTACCAGGCAATGCCTTATTCCTTTGTCTCCAATATTTCCTCTTATTTTATTAGAAAATAAGGCATTGCTAATTAGATCCACTGATTGTTTTAATCGCATACTCATTTTTCATCACCATTTTTAAACTAGTCAGTGGATACGTTTTAAAATTTTAACTTCATATCTCATGTCGTTCATTATGGGCCGATGGCCTTCGATGTTGGGCCCCTTAAAACAAGCAACAATACCCTATAAATAATATACACCACAAGAAAGAAAAACCGGAGAGTGCACAGAGAGCGATAAACATCATTTACCAATATTATTGTTTAAAAACACTATCATATTACCACGTCCTCCTTCAGTCGACGTCTCTGTTTGCACACTACCTGTCCGGTCTTGGAAAAATTGCTTTCACAGGGCACTGAGGTCGCTGGAGTGCAGAAGTCTTTCGTGACTTGCTTCGCCAGAGTGGGGAATTTCTGGAGATTTATCCTCCAGTAATCAAGAGGATCTGTCCCTCTCTCTTCGTACTGCTCCCCAGGATATCGCTGAATTTCAATTATAGTATCAGCCCTTGCGTTGTGTCCCTTATTCTTCTCTGCAATTCGAGAATCGAAATTATTCCACAACACATTTGGAAGCCTCATACTGCTGCTGGATGCAGGATTATTTTCTTCTTCCACTCTAACAGACTGTGCACTGTTGATTTTTACACAGTGGTTATTGAAAATTGTTACCATCTCCTGAGATTTCGCGGAACTCGAAAATGCTAGGGTTTTGAACCTGGGGTCGATATTGGTTGCCATTGCTAGTATAACAACACTCTCAGTATTAGCAAATTTCCCTTCTATTTCTACCTCATTTACTAATGGAACATTGTCCTGACGGAGGTAACGTCGTACTACCAGTTGTATCTGTGAATGCAAACATACGACTTTAGAAAGTGACAGAGATTTCTGTGCGGAAATTTCTTTTTTCATCTCGTCGAATGGTTCCAAAATCCGAATTAATCCATCTAAAGTTACCAGTCATTATATGAGACAGATGTTACTGCTGTATTAAGTGCAGCTAATGTTACTGCCACACAGTCCTTTTGGCTGAGTGACCGGGATATCATCGCGTAGGTACTGTTCCATCTGGCGTCTACCTCTTGAACAAGTTTGTGTTCAGGATTGTCCAGAGTCTTCTGCATTGTCACGAGTTTCTCCTTAGCACCGCAAGAAGACCTGAAGGACCCAACAATTTTCCTGCAATTACCTCTTAAGTTCAGACACACGAACTAGAGCACGCTTCACGATTAAATTTTTAGAATGAGCGAACCATAGCACACAATTAGCCCTAGCAGTCTTTATTAGGTCCGCTGCAGCTTTTATGTTGGCAGCATTATCGGCTACAACGCACTAAACTTTGTCCGCCAGTTCCCAAGCCGATATTATGCCTTCAAGCTCGCTGGCAATGTGGGCGGCCGTACGCGTTTCATACAAACAGAACCGAGCCGTCTGAAGCGTTAAGGCGCGTCCAGACTTGTAAACGAACATCGTAACGTAACCGCGTCGCGCTCCTGTCTGGACGGTACTGCGTAACCTTGTCGCGCAACCTTAGCCCGCAACATGAACGATACGGAACGAGGTTCGCTGCGTTCCACTGCTTGTCGGTTTTCCCGCGTCACATCAAAGAGCTGCGCGCGCGGAAGTTACAGCAAGCTTGGACGTACACAGGACCTCGGCGCGTAACACGCATTCGCCTCTGTCTGCTTGATCAGTAAACATGGAGTGGACCGAGGAAAAAACACTGCATTTTATTGAGATCTACAGACCTAAGGAAATTTTGTGGTTAGCTAGCCATCCCAGGCATTTTAATAAAATTTTAAGAAATGATGCATGGGAGGAGCTGGCGACGGAACTGAACACAACAGCCGAGGAATGCCGGAAGAAAATGACGTCCTTGCTTTCTTCACTCCGAAGGGAGAAAGGCAAAATAAAGAAGAGCATGGGAACAGGGTCAGGTGTGTATAAATAAAAATGTGTAATATTACTTATAAAATATGGCATCAGACTTTAAATGCGACGGCGCATTCTTAAGCTCTCCACTTTAAACCGTGTGTACGGTACTATATTATGATGTTTGAATATATGCATTGTTTCATTTTCAGCAACTGACGAGGTGTATCAGAGCACATGGTTTGCTTTTAAGAGTCTGCAGTTCCTATGGGACAAAGACAAGCCGCGAGATGGTTTAAGCACTGTAAGTAGCCTAAAGTACATTTTTACTGAAAAGTAAACACATAATAAATGAAGAGTTAACATTTTAAAAGTGAAACTAATAACACATTTATTTTGCTGTTTTTGATTCTTCAACACACATAAAAACAATTTTTCAAATTTTTTTCTTATAAAATACTTTCTAATTACGTAATGTTCTTGATAACACTATGTAAGTTCATAACTGATTGCACCTGTGTTCATTTTTTGGGGTCAGTAGTTATCAGTGATCAAGAATGGTAGAGGCTAATGTGGATCACCGTGTACATTAAATGGTTGTTTCTTCAATGCACACTTGAACGTGTAAATGTACGTTTTTGTGGCTGGATCCACTTCATGTTTCAACTATTCAGTAAGTTGTAGAGTAACAGCAAACTGTTCATATCCTATAGCATGTGAATTTCACGAAAATATTCACGCGTAATTATCTTGCCACGGAATCTGTCCCTCATGTTGGAAAAATAGTGCTAACTCATCTCTTATCGCCTTCGCCGATAAGCTTGATCTACGTGGCACATTTCTGATAGGAAGTAATGACGTCATGTTATCTATGTCGGTTCTCCAGCTTCCCTCCTTTAATTGCCCGTCGTCTGCTTCATGATCTAATGTCCCAGGTGGATTGTAAAGATTGACTGAGTCAGGGCTTCGTCTTAAGAAATTGTGTAGATGAGTCACTGCCATCACAATCAATTCAGCCCTGTCAGGCTGTAGCAGCATTGGCTTTCGAAGTACTCGAAAGACAGCCGACACAATACCGAACACATTTTCCACCACTCTACGTGCTCGACAAAGTCGATAATTGAAACGCCGTTCTAATGAATACTTCGGATGAATCCCTGGATACGGTTTCATTAAGTTCTCACTAAGAGCAAACGCATCGTCTCCGATGAAAAAGTATGGAACTGGAATTTGTCTTCCTTTTAAGGGCTCCGCTTTTGGTAAACACAAGCTGTTCTGTTGTAGTTTATTGTTCAACTGACAATGCTTGAAAACACCACCGTCCGAAATTCTGCCTTGGCAACCAACATCCACAAATAAAAAGTTGTAATGGGCGTCTACCAGTGCGAAAAGAACAATGCTGAACGTAGATTTATAGTTAAAGAACTCGCTACCACTCTTAATAGGTGCTTGTAGGACTACATGTTTGCCATCCAGGGCTCCTAAACAATGAGGAAAGTTCCACATGCGTTCATAGCTTTGTGCCACAGCCTGCCATCCATGTTCTGTTGTAGGAATCTGTAAATAATAATAATAATAATAATAATAATAATAATAATAATAATAATAATAATAATAATAATAATAATAATAATAATAATAATAATAATAATAATAGAAGTAGTAACATATATGTTAAATATGTATGTGTAGCCTATACATGATATTTCTTTATACAGATGCTGGTACCAGACAACGAACAAGAACAAGATGATACACAACATGCGGAAGGCACCACAGGAACTATATCGTCTCCCCCGCAGCCTGTTTCCCACAAGCGGAAAAGACGAGTTGAGGACGAGAGACTAGAAAAGGCATTTGAAATACTGGCGGCATCTGCAAGCAAACGTCAAGAGGAGGACGAATGCCAGATCTTCGGGAATTTGGTTGCCAAAAAAATGCAGAAATATTCACCAATAACTCGAGCCGAAGTTCAACATGCTATGATGGACATTTTACTTCGTGCAGACCGGGGACAATATGACCACTTATCCCATCCACTCCCTTCTCCTTTTCACTCTACATTTTCCCAATATCCCCATCATGCTGCACAGCATAATGTTCATCAGCTGCCGAACCCATCACATTTTCAAGGTTACACTGTTTCAACACCCACTCCTTCAGCTTCCCTATCCTCACCGAATACTACTACTACTACTACTACTACTACTACTACTACTACACCCAATTCTCCTCACTCCAACTCCAATCTGTCCACTGAGTCAAATACAATAAGTAATTCCCACGATGTGGATATGGATTTTCAGGACTTGATTAGACTTACAAAGTAGTGTTTCTGTGTTGAATAAGCAATTAAAATAGATAATGTTTGAAGTATGTAACATATAATATCCAGCAATAAATTCCTTACTTACGTTTATATTTTCTTTCAGTGCTTCAATCAGAGCTTGACACACTTCCGGTACGATATCACTAATCGACTGTTTGGATATTTTGAAAAGATACTGCAGACTAGTGTATCAATCACCGGTTGCTAGAAATCGTACTGTAACTGCCAGTCTATCTTGCACCGAGATAGCCTCTCTGAATGTGGTATCCTTCTTAGCAACTTTAGGCCCTATCAAATTGATGAGGTATTCAAAGTCTGTAGGTGACATTCTAGTAAAATTTTTATAATGCCCACTAACTGTCTGAAACTTCATGTCAGCCAGCAAATTTGAACCACCATGTGTAGTTCTATGTGAATATAGCTGAGTTTGCCACCATCGCTTATGTTTCCGTTTCCGTTTGGTTGCATAATGCAAATAAATATAGGCTGCTGCCACTATGTCCATCTTTCAAAGCTGCTCTGTCTCAACTGGCGGAACGCTGGTAGCTTACGCGTTACAACCTGCGGCGCGGGGTAGAAAAGTTAACCTCGTAACCGCGGTGCGTAACATTGCCCCGTTTAACCTTGGCGCGCGACGTGGTTACGTTACGGAGTTAGGCGCGCATGTCTGTACCCGCCTTTAGACTTTCAAGATGAAAGTCCTTCATCGCAAACTGGCACTTCACTGACATGTATGATTCAGTGGACAGGGACGCCCAGAGATCAACAGTCAGGCTTACATATTAGGACTGACTTACATATTCAGATTGACTTACTTTTTTTTTTTACTTCAGCGGTCATTTCTTCGTACATTTTGTAACCATATGACGCAGTCTCTTCCGTGACGGCAGCATATACCTCGGATCCAGAGCCTGGATAAACGTGCTGAAGCCTTTGATTGATTGATGATTGATGCTTGTTGTTTAAAGGGCCTAACATCTAGGTCACCAGCCCCTAATGGTACGAAAAGAGACGAAATGAAATGATACATTAAAAACCCAAACTCCTCCACTGATCACAATTCAAAACGTGAGGACGAAGACTGAATGGATGGATGGATATGAATTTAAACCAGATCTGCCCAAAAAAATTTTTTGCTTGAATTTGAAGATTAATGGTATATAAATGACCTATAGGTTGTATGATGATCCCCAATGTTAACTATTTCAGGACTAGGTACGTTGCATGGACAGGAGGGGATGTTCTATAAAAACGACAGAAGGCAAGAGGGGTATGATAATAAGAATAATGTGTATGTCATTTTAATGTTATATTATTCTTAATTTGAATCTAATACAAGCAGTCTGATTACAGGATGAATTGTTAGAGTTTAAACTGAAGGGAATAGAGTAAAATGTAAGACTTCAGAGGACCTTGGTGCTTCTACACGGCATGGTGGTACTTCTCAAAACACTTGACATGTAGCGTTACGTTGCACTTTTTGCACCTCCTAGACGCTTTTTTGTGGCATACCCTGCACCTTGTTTGCTTCCCTTGGTATTCAATCATGTGATCTACGTGGTCATATTGGGAATCAGCATTTTCTAGTGGCAATGGACGACTGCACTTTTTTGCTGTTTTTCTTTCACTGGATTGCAAGAGAGCAACAGCCACTCGTCTTCGAAAAGTTACATGATCCAATGTACCTCCGTTCAGTTTGTGGATCTGCCAAACATTCTGCTCACACACATCAATACAGTGCATGTAAGAGGAAAGTACCATTTTTTCCTCGAACTGAAATGAGACAGAGACTGATGTTTTGGTCAGATCTGTCAACGCCCCCATTCCACAATTATATGAACTGAAAATTGCCGGTTGTTTTACAGTCACCCTCTTGTTCTCAGTTCTTGAATACCTCTTCGTACTGACACTGACACTGCATTTGAAGCAGCTGATACCACATTGTTGTCGATCTACTTTGCCACTACTATTCTCCTATCAAGTGTTGTTCTCAAATCGAAACTACCTCGAATCTTCTTCTTGAGCTCATCTTTAGACACGAGGGGGCATTTTGACATTCTGTTTTCTCTTATTGTTCCAGTGGCTTTTATTCTTCTTGAACTGAGCTCGTCCAAACGTGGAATTGTAGTAAAATAATTATCAAAGAACTCATGATAAGGGAAGGGACCGATGTTAAGAAGTATATCAACATATTAAGGTTCCAGCAAGTGATATTCGCTCTCAGCTGAGACATCTGGTTATGTCTCATTGGGAGATGGAGTGGCAGGCCATCCCACTTCCCAATAAGCTGCGAGCGATAAAAGGAACAACGAAGGTATGGAGGACTTCCCTTCGGGCTTCGCGGAGGGAAGCCGTGGTATTATGTCGCCTTCGGATCGGCCACGGTATCTTGACGCACTCCCATCTACTGAAAGGAGAACCCCCTCCGGTGTGTACCTGCGGCGACCATCTTACCGTGGTACACATCCTTACGGAGTGTGTGGACCTGGTCGATCTGCGCCGTAGTCTTAACCTTCCGAGTACAAACTCCCTTATGCTGCGCGATGACGAGCAGTCAGCAGACCTCGTCATCCGCTTTATGAGGGATAGCGGTCTGTTTTATCGTGTGTGATATTGTCCCTTGTCCTAGTGTTGTTTACGTCAGTTGCGCTTTTATCTCATTGACCTCATTTTAGTTTGTGTTGCGCATTTTAATGTGTTATTTTAACGTCTAACGTAAATTATGTGTTAATATTTGTACTACTGGGCAATGCCTTATTCCTTCGATTTCCTGTACTTTCTCTTATTTTAATAGAACATAAGGCATTGCGTATTAGATCCACTGACTGTTTTAATCTCACCCTCATTTTTCTTCATCACCATTCTTTTTTAACTCTAGTCAGTGGATACTTTTTAAAATTTTAACTTCATGTCTCATGTCATTCATTTCGTTCCATTAGGGGCCGATGACCTTCGCTGTTAGGCATCCGAAAATCCGGCCAGCAGGTCCTAGATCCGCTGCACCACAGGGTGCCGATGGAAACAAGTATCAATAGACTGGAGCGAACTCAAGGAGTCAGTACACACGAGAAAGTGTCGACGCTCATTGTACAGTGCGTACCGCAGAGCTTCGCGGCTGGCGTAAAGCTCTGCTGTGTACACACTACAGGTTCCGGGAAAGCAAAAAGGAACCTATCATTGTCGACAACGAACGCACAGCCCATCTTCGTATCTGTCCTCGAACCATCCGCGTAGACGACGACTGAACCTGGGTAACGGCCAATAACGGACAGGAAGAACCTCCGATAAATCGAATGGTCCGTGTTTTCTTACGGGCCAGTGTGCAGATCCAGGATTATTTCAGGTCGTCATACTACCCACGGAGGTACCCCACTTGGCTGTCTGACAAGGCAAGGAACCGAAGGTACGTCGAACAATCTGTAACTGCTAACCAAGCGTATTCCAACCGGACGCGTTGCTCGAGAACAAGCAGCGTACAGCAAACGGTTGCCATTGTTGAACACGCAAGGATAGCTTGGATGAAGTGGCATCTGTCGCAAATTTGCAGCATACGAAAGAAGCATTTGGTGGCGCCTCAGATGTAAAGGCGGCACACCAGACTCAGCGAGCAGGCTGGAAATGGGGCTTGTACGGAAAGCTCCCGTCGCCAACCTAACCCCGCTATGGTGGATGCTGTTCAGCTTCCCAAGCACGATTGGCCTTGTTGTGCCATATGCTGCACTGCCGAAGTCTAACCTGGATAAAATGTGTGCCCTGTAAAATCGGAGGAGCACCACGTGGTCAGCTCAACCGGCGGAGAAACGCATCCTGGATAGAGCTCTCCAGGCGGACCAAGTGGTCAGTGGTGGATCGAGCGGCTCGAAAACCACATTGGTACTCGGGCAAGAGTCCTTGTTTCCCCAGACACCACACGAGTCGGCGATTTACCATCCTCTCAAAAAGCTTACACAGGCAGTTGGTAAGACAAATCGGCCTGTAACTTCCTGCATACTTAGGATCTTTGTCAGGCTTGAGGACAGGAATGACTATGCCCTCTCGCCACTGAGACGGTAAATCACCCTCCATCCAGATACGGTTGAACACACGAAGGAGTTAGAGTAGACTATCATCACTAAGGTGTTTCAACATCTGGTTATGGATGTTGTCCGGTCCAGGAGAAGGGTCCTTGCAAAGCGCTAGGGCGCTGCGGAGTTCCCACTCCGTAAAGGACACGTTGTAGTCCTCTGAAGCTTGAGAGGCAAAACTAAGGTGATCACGTTCTGCCTCCCGCTTCACAGCGAGGAAATCAGGATGGTAATTCACCGACCCAGACACATCCGCGAAATTGCGAGCTAGATGGTTAGCAATCGAGAGGGGTTCAGTGACGATATTGCCTGCAATGGAAATTCCCAGTACAGAAGATGATCCATGGATACCCGAAATACGCCGAAGTTTAGTCCACACTTGAGATGATGGAGTGTGTGACGTCATAGACGACACATATCTCTCCCATGAGGCCTTCTTACTTTGGCGAATAAGAACACGCGCCTTTGCGCTGAATTTCTTAAATGTTACCATGTTGGCCGCAGTAGGCTGTCTACGGTAACGTTTATGAGCACGACGGCGTTCTTTGATAGCTGCTGCTATTACATTGTTCCACCAAGGAACGAGTTGTCGGCGAGGAGTCCCCGAGAAAAACGGAACGCACTCTTCAGCAGTAGCAAGAGTAACTTGGTTGATGTAAGTTATTTCCTCGCCGACGGTCCGCCTGATACGGTCGTTAAGGACAGCTAGTGACGTGTACTGTGGCCAATCAGTATGTTAAAATATCCATCGAAGGGAGCCTCGACGGATTTTTCGTTCAGCAAAGTAAGGATGATGGGAAAATGGTCACTGTCACAAAGATCGTCGTGTGTGTTCCACCGAAACAGCGGAACCAACGTCCGGCTGCATAGACTTACGTCTATGCGAGAAAATGTGCCGTAACGGACACTGAAGTGTGTTGGTTCCCCTGTGTTCAAAATACATAAATCCAGGGCTGTTACCAATGTTTCCAGCTCTCTTCCCCGGAGACAAGGCGTCTCAGAGCCCATATGGGGAGTAGGCGTTAAAATCTCCCAACAAGAGGAAGGGAGATGGAGGCTGATCTAGAAGATCAGTGACATCATTAATGTAAAGAGGTAGCCCTGGCGGAAAATAAATATTACACACTGTTGTTATGACAGGCGGCGGAACGCGAACAGCTACAGACTCCAGCGGGGTTCTTAGTGGAACCTCGTCGCTGCAGGTATCAGAACGGACAAAAATGCCAACGCCACCGGAAGCCCGGTGAGCGTAATGTCGTTCTGTCGAGTATAGTCGAAAATTTCGCAATACCGTATGATGATCTGGTCGGAAATTTGTTTCCTGAATACAGACTATACTCGCCGAATACTCGCTAATGAGCTGGCGCAGCTCAGCAAGATGCCTATCATAACCGTTACAGTTCCATTGTAACAGTGTCATATTGTAAGTGTGGACTTCTGAGGCTTAGGATAGGAGCAGCCTAACGCTACCTAACCTAACCTACACTCACATCCCCATCCAAAGATGGAGATTCATGCTCCACGTGCATCTCCCCGTCACTGGACGAGGTGATGAATGCCTTCAGTTTCTTCGACTTTTTTCGGGGTTGGGGTTTCCTCCTAAGAGGGGAGCGCGCAGGTCTTCTAGAAGGAAGACCCGCTGGCGCAGTGTCAGGCACTCCAGGTGGAGGGCGTGAGGCCCCATTCGTAGGGGAAGTGGTAAGGGCGTTCTTCTTCCCCACTGTCGATTCTTGTTTAGACGGGCTGGGAGGTGGTTTCCCAGCCCTGGTCGACGATGCCGCCTCCGCCGGCTTAGGCTCGGCATTCGCCGACCGCGTAGGGGAAGGAGACGCTGTTTTATTTTTCCTTGCCGGCCCAGGTATGTTGGTGGTCGAAGGCCGGGATGGAACCACCTTCGAGCTTCTTCTCGTTGTCTTGGGCGCAGCGATTTTCTGGATAGGTGTTCGAGTTGAAAATGAGGAACCTGGCAGGGACTGTGCTATCAAGCTGAAGTCTAGTGTCTTGGCCGGTGCATGAAGAGAATTAAACTTGCGGCGCGCTTCCTGGTAGAAGAGACCATCCAGGGTCTTGATATCCTGGACCTTCTTCTCGCTCAGATAAGTCGGACAGTTCCGATCCCGAGGAGAATGAAGACCAGAGCAGTTAGTGCACTTGTACGGAGGTGTGCACCCCTCCAAGCCGTGAGCTACTTTCCCACATGTACCACACACTGACTGATTCGAGCAACGAGATACCATGTGGCCCAATCTCTGGCATTGATAGCACCGCATAGGCGGCAGGATGTACGGCCTCACATCGCAACGATAGGTTGTTACCTTGACCTTCTCCGGCAACACCGACAATTTGAAGGAGACTATGAACGCACCCGTGGCAACGTCCTCACCGTTGACATTGCGCGTAATGCGCCGGACGTGTGTCACACCACGGTGCTTCATGTCTTCCATCAATTCATCGTCGGTGTTCAGAATAAGATCACGGTGGAAAATAACTCCACGAACCAGATTCAAGCATTTGTGCTCTTCCACTTTGACAGGGATGTCGCCAAAGTAGTCGCACTTAAGCAACTGATTGGCTTGGAGCGCAGTGCTCGTCTTAGGGAGCAAGCCACCATTGAGCATTTTCTTAAGGTCCTCAAGTTCACCGTATACACCTTCGATATGACGACTAAAAAGTATCGATTTAACCAGCTTGAAGTCCTGCCCGTCGGTTCTGGTAGGAGCCAGAAACCTAGGGAAGCTGGAATCCAGACCAATTCGCTGCGCTTGTTCCCAAGGGGTTGCACCCCTTAGGGAATCAAATGTTAAAGACTTCGGTAGCGAACTACACGAGGTGACAGACGGAAGTTGTTTCGACGCCATGCCCGAAATCATCCTCCCCGAATGCCACCCACTCCGATCAGGGGTCTCTGTACCCGAACCAAGCAGCCAAGGCAATACCCACCTGGTCGTAGCAGGTATTGCCCGGGGTCCGATGTTGAACGATGCCTAATACGGGATGACTGAGGCAATGAGCACTAGGACTCTCTTCCTCCAGTCACCCGCAATAGCATGTACCCCATAGCGTGTACAGAGCACTAAATATAGAAAAAATAAATAAAAATAATTAATAATAATATGTCCTTCTGGCATGCGGCTGTGCGGGGACCTGCGTTGTCAGGCGGATACTACTGCCCGGGTACATGACACTCCCACCCGCCGCGTCCTGTGTGGTTGCTGGCACGGGCTTTTGAGCGTAGTCGCACACACAGGAGCTCCATCGCCGAGCAGCACGCATATCAAAATTTTGAATGGTCTACATCTGACCCTCGGAAAAATAATTAAAAAGAAAGGGGGGACCATGGCCACATGACCATTTAAGTCGCCTTCTACGTCAGGCAGGGATTACCTGTGGATGTATTCAGCTTCTCCCAACCACAGGAGGTCCAAGACATTATACCAAACCACAATCCATGTCCGCGCCAAGGTCGCCCCTTTTTGTCGCCTCCTACGACCGGCAGGGGATACCGCGGGTGTATTCTACATGTGCGTCCCCCGCCCGCAGGGGGTAGTGTGTTTGGTCCGCGAGAGGTATTTTGTTTCCCTCAAGTCCGCCGGCAAGCAGGCTAGGACCCCCTATCCGCCACCTGTGACGCGCCTCGTGCGAGTATCACCTCTCCCCCTGCTACGCCATCGTAGTAGGTTCGTGGCTCGAAAACCACATTGGTACTCGAACAAGAGGACAAGAGTCCTTGTTTCTCCAGACACCACACGAGTCTGCGATTTACCATTGTCTCAATAGCTTGCACAGGCAGTTTGTAGGACAAATCGGTCTGTAACTTCCTGCATACTTAGGATCTTTGTCAGGCTTGAGGACAGGGGTAACGATGCCCTCTCACCACTGAGACGGAAAATCACCCTCTATCCAGATTCGGTTGAACACACGAAGGAGATAGAGCAGACTATCATCACTAAGGTGTATGAACATCTCGTTATGGATGTTGTTGGTTCCAGGAGACGTGTCCTTGCAAAGCGCTAAGGCGCTGCGGAGTTACCACTCCGTAAAGGGCACGTTGTAGTCTTCTGAAGCCGGGGTGGCAAAACTAAGGGGATGACGTTATGCCTCCCGCTTCAGAGCGAGGAAATCAGGATGGTAATTCCCGGAGCCTGATACATCCGCGAAATGACTAGCTAGAAGCAATCGCGAGAGGGTCAGTGGCGACACTCCCTGCAATGGAAGTACCCGGTACAGGAGATGATCCCGAAATCCGTCGAAGATTAGTCCATATTTGAGATGATGGAGTATGTGAAGTCATGGACGACACATATCTCTCCCATGAAGCCTTCTTACTTTGTCGAATAAGAACTCGCGCCTGAGCGCGGAGTTTCTTAGAAATTACCAAGTTGGCCACAGTGGGCCTTCTACGGAAACGCTTATGAGCGCGACGGCGTTCTTTGATGGCTGCTGCTATTGCATCGTTCCACCAAGGAACGAGTTTTCGGCGAGGAGTCCCCGAGAAGAACGGAATGGACTCCTCAGCAGCAGCAAGAATAACTTGGGTGACGTAAGTTATTTCCTCGCCGACGCTCCGCCTGATATCATCTTTAAAGACAGCTAGTGATGTGTACTTTGGCCAATCAGCATGTTTAAGTATCCATCGAGGGGGAGCCTGGACGGATTGATGTTTCAACAAAGTAAGGATGATGGGAAAATGGTCACTGTCACAGAGATAATCGTGTGTATGCCACCGAAACAGTGGAACCAACGTCTATGCGAGAATATGTGCCGTAACGCACACTAGTGAGTTGGTTCCCCCGTCTTCAAAATACATAAATCCAGCTCTGTTACTAATGTTTCCAGCTCTCTCACCCTGGGGCAAGGCGTCTCTATAAGATCAGTGACATCAGTTATGTTAAGAGCTTGACCTGGTGGAAAATAATCATTACACACTGTTGTTATGACAGGCAGCGGAACGCGAACAGCTACAGCCTCGAGGGGAGTTCTTAATGGAACCTCTTCGCTGTAGCTATCAGAACGAACAAAAATGCCAACACCACCGGAAGCCCGGTGAGCGTAGTACCGTTCTGTCGAGTATAGTCTGAAATTTCTCAAGACCGTATGATCAGGTCTGAAGTTGGTCTCCTGAATACGGACTATAATCGCTGCGTACTCACGAATGAGCTGATGTAACTCAGCAAGATGCCTGTTATAACCGTTATAATTCTACTCTACCAGTGCCACAGAGTGGGCTATAAAAGGAGTGTTAGGTTATGAGCGACAAACTGCTCGTAAGCCTAAACAATATCTTCTTCTACATCCGTAGATGTAGAGGACAGCGCGACATCCATCCCGTCATCAAGAGATGGCAGAGGTGCCGCCCAGAACTTGGACGTTTTTCGGGGGCGAGCGAATCCCCTACGAGGAGAGCGCGCAGGTTTGGGAGCAGGAGTGCCTCCTGGCGCAGACTCATACCCCCCAGTTGGGGGGCATGACTTCTTCGCAGGGGAAGTCCGAGAGCGGTCAGAACGGGCGCTCTTCTTCCCCTTCTTTTTTTTTCTTGTTTAGACTGCTGGGAGATGGTTTCCCAGCCCTGGTCGACGATACCGCCTCCGCCGGCTGGGGCACGGCTTTCGCCGACCTCCTAGTGGGGGGGGGTCAGACTTAGTCCTCCGCCCTTGCTGTGCCGGCTGGGAATTGCCAGCCTGCACAGACTTCTGGGTGGTCGAAGGCGGGGTGGGCCCCTCCTTCGAGCTTTGACTATTTGCGGCGTTGCTGGGAGCAGCAACAGTCGCCTTGGGCGCAGAGGTCTGGACAGGTGTCGAGGTTGTGAATGACGAACCTGGAAGACTCTGAGCTATCAAGCTATAGTCAAGTGTACGGGCAGGTTTATTCGTGGAATTAAACTTACGGCGCGCTTCCTGGTAGGAAAGACCATCCAGGGTCTTGATCTCCTGGACCTTCTTCTCACTCAAATATGTCGGACAATTCCGATCCCGAGGAGAATGAACACTGGAGCAGTTAGTGCCATTGTATGGAATTGTGCACTCCTCCGCGCCGTGAGCTACTCGTCCACATGTACCACATACAGCCTGATTCGAACAGCGAGATACCATATATCCGAATCGCTGAGATTGATAGCATCGCATAGGAGGCGGGATGTACGGCCTCACATCGCAACGATAAGTTGTTACCTTGACTTTCTCTGGTAACACTGACAACTTGAAAGAGACAATGAAGGCACCAGTGGCAACGACTTCACCGTTGACCTTGCGCGTAATACGCAGGACGTGTGTCACGCCACGGTTCTTCGTGTCTTCCCTCAACTCGTCGTCAGTGTTCAAAATAAGGACGCGGTGAAGGATGACACCGCGAACCAGGTTCATGGACTTATGCTCCCCCACTTTGACGGGGATTTCGCCAAAGTGGTCGCACTTAAGCAAATGGTAGCTTGCAGTGCTGTACGACCTTCATGAGCAAACTTCACCCCCTGCGGGTGGGGGACACACATGCGGAATACACCCGCGGTATCCCCTGCCTGTCGTAAGAGGCGACAAAAAGGGGCGACCTTGGCGCGGACATGGATTGCGGTTGGTATAATGTGGATGGGAGAGGCTGAATACATCCATAGGTAATCCCTGCCTGTCGTAGAAGGCGACTTAAAGGGTCATGTGGCCATGGTCCCCTCTTTATTTTTTATTATTTTTCTGGGGGTCAGATGTAGACCATTCAAAATTTGATGTGCGTGCTGCCCGGCGATGGAGCTCCTATGTGTGCGACTACGCTCGAAAGCCCGTGCCAGCAACCACCCAGGACGCGGCGGGTGGGAGTGTCATGTACCCGGGCAGTGGTATCCGCCTGACAACGCAGGTCTCCGCACAGCCGAATGCCAGAAGGACATATTATTATTAATTATTTTTATTTATTTTTTCTATTGTTAGTGCTCTGTACACGCTATTGGGTACATGCTATTGCGGGTGACCGGAGGAAGGGAGTCCTAGTGCTCATTGCCTCAGTCATCCCGTATTAGGCATCGTTCAACATCGGACCCCGGGCAATACCTGCTACGACCAGGTGGGTATTGCCTTGGCTGCTTGTTTCGGCTACAGAGACCCCTGATCGGAGTGGGTGGCATTCGGGGAGGATGCTATCGGGCATGGCTTCCAAACGAAGTCGGCTCTCACAAGGTGGTCGCCCACCTAAGTCTTTAACTTTTGCTTCCCTGAGAGGTTCAACTCCCTGGGAAAATGCGCAGCGTGAAGGAATGGGATCCAGGTCGCTACCAGAACCGATGGGCAGGATTTTAAGCTGGTGAAGTCGATCCTGTTTAGTATACACATCGAAGGCGTCTATGGCGAACTGGAGGAACTTAAGAAAATGCTCAACGGTAGTTTCCTTCGAAAGACTCGTACAGCACTGCAAGCTGATCAGTTGCTTAAGTGCGAGCACTTTGGCGAAATCCCCGTCAAAGTGGAGGAGCATAAGTCCTTGAACCTGGTTCGCGGAGTCATCTTTCACCGTGACCTTATTTTGAACACTGACGACGAGTTGATGGAAGACATGAAGAACCGTGGCGTGAAACACGTCCGGCGCATTACGCGCAAGGTCAACGGTGAAGACGTTGCCACTGGTGCCTTCATTGTCTCTTTCAAGTTGTCAATGTTACCAGAGAAAGTCAAGGTAACAACTTATCGTTGCGATGTGAGGCCGTACATCACGCCTCCTATGCGATGCTATCAATGCCAGCGATTCGGACATATGGTATCTCGCTGTTCGAATCAGGCTGTATGTGGTACATGTGGACGAGTAGCTCACGGCGCGGAGGAGTGCACAACTCCATACAAGTGCACTAACTGCTCCGGTTTTCATTCTCCTCGGGATCGAAATTGTCCGACATACCTGAGTGAGAAGATCCAGGAGATCAAGACCCTGGATGATCTTCCCTACCAGGAAGCGCGCCGTAATTTTCATTCTATGAATACACCTGCCCGTACACTCGACTATACCTTGATAGCTCAGAGTCTTCCAGGTTCGTCATTTACGACCAAGACACCTGTCCAGACCGCTGCGCCCAAGGCGAGTGTTGCTGCTCCCAGCAACGTCGCAAATAGTCAAAGCTCGAAGGGGGGGACCACCCCACCTTCGACCAACCAGAAGTCTGTGCCAGCTGGGAACTGCCAGCCGGCACAGCAAGGGGGGAAGACTAAGTCTCCCCCCCCTAGGAGGTCGACGAAAGTCGTGCCCCAGCCGGCGGAGGCGGCTTCGTTGACCAGGGCTGGGAAACCATCTCCCAGCCCGTCTAAAATTGAAAAGAAAAAGGGGAAGAAGAGCGCCCGTCCTGAGCGCTCTCGGACTTCCCCTGCGCAGGAGAAGTCATGCCCTCCATCTGGGGGATATGAGTCTGCGCCGGGAGGCACTCCTGCTCCCAAACCTGCGCGCTCTCCTCGTCGGGGACCCCCTCGCGCCCGAAAAGCGTCGAAGTTCTGGACGGCACCCCTGCCATCTTTTGATGACGGGATGGATGTCGCGCTGTCCTCTACATCTACGGATGTAGAACTAGATAGTGTTTAGGCTTACGAGCATTTTGTTGTTCATAACCTAACACTCCTTTTATAGTCCACACTATGGCACTGTTACAGTGGAATTGTAACGGTTATGACAGGCATCTTGCTGAGTTACGTCAGCTTATTAGTGAGTACGCAGCGAGTATAGTCTGTATTCAGGAGACCAATTTCCGACCTGGTCATAACACGGTCTTGAGGAATTTCAAACTATACTCGACAGAACGATACTATGCTCACCGGGCTTCCGGAGGCGTTGGTATTGTTGTACGTTCTGATAGCTACAGCGAAGAGGTTCATTTAAGAACCCCTCTTGAGGCTGTAGCTGTTCGCGTCTCGCTGCCTATCATAGCCACAGTGTGTAATGTTTATCTTCCACCAGGCAGCATCTGAACATCACTGATGTCGCTGATCTTATAGATCAGCTTCCACCACCCTTCCTCTTATTGGGTGATTTTAACGCCCATCACCCCATATGGGGCTCTGAGACGCCTTGCCCCCGAGGAAGAGAGCTGGAAACACTCCTATCAGATCTGGATTTATGTATTTTGAACACAGGGGAACCAACTCACTTTAGTGTACGTTACGGCACATATTCTCGCATAGACGTTAGTCTATGCAGCCGAACGTTGGTTCCACTGTTTCGGTGGAATGCACACGATGATCTCTGTGACAGTGACCATTTTCCCATCGTTCTTACTTTGTTGAATCATAAACCCGTCGAGGCTCCCCCTCGATGGATTCTTAAACATGCTGATTGGCCAAAGTACACATCACTAGCTGTCTTTAGCGAAGATGTCAGGCGGACCGTCGGCGAGGAAATAACTTACATCACCCAAGTTATTCTTGCTGCTGCTGAGGAGTCCATTCCGTTTTTCTCGGGGACTCCTCGCCGTAAACTCGTTCCTTGGTGGAACGATGAAATAGCAGCAGCCATCAAAGAACGCCGTCGCGCTCATAAGCGTTACCGTAGACAGCCTACTGTGGCCAACTTGGTAACATTTAAGAAATTCCGCGCTAAGGCGCGAGTTCTTATTCGACAAAGTAAGAAGGCTTCATGGGAGAGACATGTGTCGTCCATGACGTCACATACTCCATCATCTCAAGTGTGGACGAAACATCGACGAATTTCGG
Source organism: Anabrus simplex (assembly GCF_040414725.1). Classification (NCBI taxonomy): domain Eukaryota; kingdom Metazoa; phylum Arthropoda; class Insecta; order Orthoptera; family Tettigoniidae; genus Anabrus; species Anabrus simplex. The sequence goes on from NC_090268.1 coordinate 159,880,126, forward strand.
GTATTCAAGGATCATCTGCTGTACCGGGAATTTCCATTGCAGGCAGTGTCGCCACTGATCCCCTCGCGATTGCTAACCATCTCGCTAGTCATTTCGCGGATGTCTCTGGCTCCGGGAATTACAATCCTGATTTCCTCCCTCTGAAGCGGAAGGCAGAACGTCATCACCTGAGTTTTGCCACCCAAGCTTCAGAGGACTACAACGTGCCCTTTACGGAGTGGGAACTCCGCAGCGCCTTAGCGCTTTGCAAGGACACGTCTCCTGGACCGGACAACATCCATAACCAGATGTTGAAACACCTTAGTGATGATAGTTTACTATATCTCCTTCGTGTGTTCAACCGAATCTGGACAGAGGGTGATTTTCCGCCTCAGTGGCGAGAGGGCATAGTCATCCCTGTCCTCAAGCCTGACAAAGATCCTAAGTATGCAGGAAGTTACAGACCGATTTGTGTTACAAATTGCCTGTGTAAGCTATTTGAGAGGATGGTAAATCGCAGACTCGTGTGGTGTCTGGAGAAACAAGGACTCTTGTCCGAGTACCAATGTGGATTTCGAGCCGCTCGATCCACCACAGACCACTTGGTACGCCTGGAGAGCTCTATCCAGGATGCGTTTCTCCGAAAACAGCACTTGGTAGCTGTCTTCTTTGACTTGGAGAAGGCCTACGACACCACCTGGCGTTATGGCATCCTTTCAGTCCTGCATCAATGGAGATTCCGAGGTAACTTGCCGGTATTTATTGCGAATTTTTTGTCCTTCCGTCTATTCCGTGTCCGAGTAGGTAGGACATATTCGCAATACCACGTTCAAGAAAATGGAGTCCCACAGGGATCGGTTCTTAGTGTCACTCTGTTCGCGATTGCCATAAACGGTATTGTCGCTGCTGCTGGTCCAGCCGTAATACCGTCCCTATATGTGGATGATTTTGCTCTGCACTATAGCTCGTGCAGTATGGCAGTCGCAGAGCGACAGTTACAGCAAGCTATTAGGAGGGTGGAGAGTGGACCTTAGAACATGGCTTTCGGTTTTCTGCCGCAAAGACCTCCGTTGTCCACTTTTGTCGTCAACGTACACTTCACCCTCATCCTGAGCTTTATCTAGGTAATGTCGTTCTTCCAGTTGTTGACACCTACCGATTTATTGGGCTCCTTTTTGACAGTAAATTATCGTGGGAGCCACACGTGCGGGAGCTAAAAGTGCAATGCACCAAGAGGCTTAACCTCTTGAAGTTTCTTAGCAGCACTAATTGGGGAGCTGACCGCGTGGTGCTCCTGCGATTCTATCGGGCACACATTTTATCTCGGTTAGACTACGGCAGTGCAGCATATGGCTCCGCAAGGCCAAGCGTTCTTGCGAAGCTGAACAGTATCCACCACAGCGGGGTTAGGTTGGCGACGGGAGCTTTACGTACTAGCCCCATCGCTAGCCTGCTCGCTGAGTCTGGTGTGCCGCCTTTACACCTGAGGCGCCAGCAACTACTACTTACGTATGCTGCAAATTTGCGACAGATGCCACTTCATCCGAGCTATCCCTGCGTATTCAACAATGGCAACCGTTTGTTGTACGTTGCTCATCCTCGTGCGACGCGGCCGGTTGGGATACGTTTGGATAGCAGTTAGGAATTGTTTGACGTACCTTCGATTCCTTGCCTTGTCAGACAACCAAGTGGGGTGCCTCCGTGGGTTGTACGACGACCTGAAATCATCCTGGATTTGCACACTGGCCCGAAAGGAGACACGGACCCTTCGATTTATCGGAGGATCTACCTATCCGTTCTTGGCCGCTATCCAGGTTCGGTCGTCGTTTACACGGATGGTTCAAGGACAGATACGAAGGTGGGCTGTGCGTTCGTTGTCGACAATGATCGGTTTCTTTTTGCTCTCCCGGACACCTGTAGTGTGTACACGGCAGAGCTCTATGCTATCTGTGAGGCTCTGCGGTACGCACTAGACAATGTACGCCGACACTTTCTCGTGTGTACTGACTCCTTGAGTTCGCTTCAGTCTATTGATACCCGTTTCACTCGGCACCCTCTGGTGCAGCGGATCCAGGACCTGCTGGCCGGGTGTTCGGATGCCGGCACCAGAATTACGTTCGTGTGGCTCCCCAGCCACATGGGCATAGAGGGAAACGAGTTAGTAGATCAGGCTGCCAAGGAGGCAGTTACACTGCCCCCGTTGCCTTTCAAGGTTCCAGTAAGTGATATTCGCTCTCAGCTGAGACATCTGGTTATGTCTCATTGGGAGATGGAGTGGCAGGCCATCCCACTTCCCAATAAGCTGCGAGCGATAAAAGGAACAACGAAGGTATGGAGGACTTCCCTTCGGGCTTCGCGGAGGGAAGCCGTGGTATTATGTCGCCTTCGGATCGGCCACGGTATCTTGACGCACTCCCATCTACTGAAAGGAGAACCCCCTCCGGTGTGTACCTGCGGCGACCATCTTACCAGGGTACACATCCTAACGGAGTGCGTGGACCTGGTCGATCTGCGCCGTAGTATTAACCTTCCGAGTACTATCTCCCTTATCTTGCGCCACGAACCTACTACGATAGCGTAGAAGGGGGAGAGGTGATACTCCCACGTGGCGCGTCCCAGGTGGCGGATAGGGGGGTCCTAACCGGCTTGCCGGCGGACTTGAGGGAAATAAAATACCTCTCGCGGACCAAACACACTACCCCCTGCGGGTGGGGGACACACATGCAGAATACACCCGCGGTATCCCCTGCCTGTCGTAAGAGGCGACAAAAAGGGGCGACCTTGGCGCGGACATGGATTGCGGTTGGTATAATGTGATGGACCTCCTGTGGATGGGAGAGGCTGAATACATCCATAGGTAATCCCTGCCTGTCGTAGAAGGCGACTTAAAGGGTCATGTGGCCATGGTCCCCTCTTTATTTTTTATTATTTTTCTGAGGGTCAGATGTAGACCATTCAAAATTTGTTGTGCGTGCTGCCCGGCGATGGAGCTCCTATGTGTGCGACTACGCTCGAAAGCCCGTGCCAGCAACCACCCAGGACGCGACGGGTGGGAGTATCATGTACCCGGGCAGTGGTATCCGCCTGACAACGCAGGTCCCCGCACAGCCGAATGCCAGAAGGACATATTATTATTAATTATTTTTATTTATTTTTTCTATTGTTAGTGCTCTGTACACGCTATGGGGTACATGCTATTGCGGGTGACCGGAGGAAGGGAGTCTTAGTGCTCATTGCCTCAGTCATCCCGTATTAGGCATCGTTCAACATCGGACCCCGGGCAATACCTGCTACGACCAGGTGGGTATTGCCTTGGCTGCTTGGTTCGGCTACAGAGACCCCTGATCGGAGTGGGTGGCATTCGGGGAGGATGCTATCGGGCATGGCTTCCAAACGAAGTCGGCTCTCACAAGGTGGTCGCCCACCTACGTCTTTAACTTTTGCTTCCCTGAGAGGTTCAACTCCCTGGGAACATGCGCAGCGTGAAGGAATGGGATCCAGCTTCCCTAGGTTTCTGGTCGCTACCAGAACCGATGGGCAGGATTTTAAGCTGGTGAAGTCGATCCTGTTTAGTAGACACATCGAAGGCGTCTATGGCGAACTGGAGGAACTTAAGAAAATGCGCAACGGTAGTTTGCTTCTAAAGACTCGTACAGCACTGCAAGCTGATCAGTTGCTTAAGTGCGAGCACTTTGGCGAAATCCCCGTCAAAGTGGAGGAGCATAAGTCCTTGAACCTGGTTCGCGGAATCATCTTTCACCGCGACCTTATTTTGAACACTGACGACGAGTTGATGGAAGACATGAAGAACCGTGGCGTGACACACGTCCGGCGCATTACGCGCAAGGTCAACGGTGAAGACGTTGCCACTGGTGCCTTCATTGTCTCTTTCAAGTTGTCAGTGTTACCAGAGAAAGTCAAGGTAACAACTTATCGTTGCGATGTGAGGCCGTACATCCCGCCTCCTATGCGATGCTATCAATGCCAGCGATTCGGACATATGGTATCTCGCTGTTCGAATCAGGCTGTATGTGGTACATGTGGACGAGTAGCTCACGGCGCGGAGGAGTGCACAACTCCATACAAGTGCACTAACTGCTCCGGTTTTCATTCTCCTCGGGATCGGAATTGTCCGACATACCTGAGTGAGAAGAAGATCCAGGAGATCAAGACCCTGGATGGTCTTTCCTACCAGGAAGCGCGCCGTAAGTTTCATTCTATGAATACACCTGCCCGTACACTCGACTATAGCTTGATAGCTCAGAGTCTTCCAGGTTCGTCATTTACGACCAAGACACCTGTCCAGACCGCTGCGCCCAAGGCGACTGTTGCTGCTCCCAGCAACGTCGCAAATAGTCAAAGCTCGAAGGGGGGGACCACCCCACCTTCGACCAACCAGAAGTCTGTGCCGGCTGGGAACTGCCAGCCGGCACAGCAAGGGGGGAAGACTAAGTCTCCCCCCCCCTAGGAGGTCGACGAAAGTCGTGCCCCAGCCGGCGGAGGCGGCTTCGTTGACCAGGGCTGGGAAACCATCTCCCAGCCCGTCTAAACTTGAAAAGAAAAAGGGGAAGAAGAGCGCCCGTCCTGAGCGCTCTCGGACTTCCCCTGCGAAGGAGAAATCATTCCCTCCATCTGGGGGATATGAGTCTGCGCCGGGAGGCACTCCTGCTCCCAAACCTGCGCGCTCTCCTCGTAGGGGACCCCCTCGCGCCCGAAAAGCGTCGAAGTTCTGGGCGGCACCCCTGCCATCTTTTGATGACGGGATGGATGTCGCGTTGTCCTCTACATCTACGGATGTAGAACTAGATAGTGTTTAGGCTAGTGAGCATTTTGTTGCTCATAACCTAACACTCCTTTTATAGTCCACACTATGGCACTGTTACAGTGGAATTGTAACGGTTATGACAGGCATCTTGCTGAGTTACGTCAGCTTATTAGTGAGTACGCAGCGAGTATAGTCTGTATTCAGGAGACCAATTTCCGACCTGGTCATCACACGGTCTTGAGGAATTTCAAACTATACTCGACAGAACGATACTATGCTCACCGGGCTTCCGGGGGCGTTGGCATTTTTTGTACGTTCTGATAGCTACAGCGAAGAGGTTCCTTTAAGAACCCCTCTTGAGGCTGTAGCTGTTCGCGTCTCGCTGCCTATCATAGCCACAGTGTGTAATGTTTATCTCCCACCAGGCCAGCATCTGAACATCACTGATGTCGCTGATCTTCTAGATCAGCTTCCACCACCCTTCCTCTTATTGGGTGATTTTAACGCCCATCACCCCATATGGGGCTCTGAGACGTCTTGCCCCCGAGGAAGAGAGCTGGAAACACTCCTATCAGATCTGGATTTATGTATTTTGAACACAGGGGAACCAACTCACTTTAGTGTACGTTACGGCACATATTCTCGCATAGACGTTAGTCTATGCAGCCGAACGTTGGTTCCACTGTTTCGGTGGAATGCACACGATGATCTCTGTGACAGTGACCATTTTCCCATCGTTCTTACTTTGTTGAATCATAAACCCGTCGAGGCTCCCCCTCGATGGATTCTTCAACATGCTGATTGGCCAAAGTACACATCACTAGCTGTCTTTAGCGAAGATGTCAGGCGGACCGTCGGCGAGGAAATAACTTACATCACCCAAGTTATTCTTGCTGCTGCTGAGGAGTCCATTCCGTTTTTCTCGGGGACTCCTCGCCGAAAACTCGTTCCTTGGGGAACGATGAAATAGCAGCAGCCATCAAAGAACGCCGTCGCGCTCATAAGCGTTACCGTAGACAGCCTACTGTGGCCAACTTGGTAACATTTAAGAAATTCCGCGCTAAGGCGCGAGTTCTTATTCGACAAAGTAAGAAGGCTTCATGGGAGAGATATGTGTCGTCCATGACGTCACATACTCCATCATCTCAAGTCTGGACGAAACTTCGACGAATTTCGGGTATTCAAGGATCATCTGCTGTACCGGGAATTTCCATTGCAGGCAGTGTCGCCACTGATCCCCTCGCGATTGCTAACCATCTCGCTAGTCATTTCGCGGATGTCTCTGGCTCCGGGAATTACCATCCTGATTTCCTCCCTCTGAAGCGGGAGGCAGAACGTCATCACCTGAGTTTTGCCACCCAAGCTTCAGAGGACTACAACGTGCCCTTTACGGAGTGGGAACTCCGCAGCGCCTTAGCGCTTTGCAAGGACACGTCTCCTGGACCGGACAACATCCATAACCAGATGTTGAAACACCTTAGTGATGATAGTTTACTATATCTCCTTCGTGTGTTCAACCGAATCTGGACAGAGGGTGATTTTCCATCTCAGTGGCGAGAGGGCATAGTCATCCCTGTCCTCAAGCCTGACGAAGATCCTAAGTATGCAGGAAGTTACAGACCGATTTGTCTTACAAATTGCCTGTGTAAGCTATTTGAGAGGATGGTAAATCGCAGACTCGTGTGGTGTCTGGAGAAACAAGGACTCTTGTCCGAGTACCAATGTGGATTTCGAGCCGCTCGATCCACCACAGACCACTTGGTACGCCTGGAGAGCTCTATCCAGGATGCGTTTCTCCGAAAACAGCACTTGGTAGCTGTCTTCTTTGACTTGGAGAAGGCCTACGACACCACCTGGCGATATGGCATCCTTTCAGTCCTGCATCAATGGAGATTCCGAGGTAACTTGCCGGTATTTATTGCGAATTTTTTGTCCCTCCGTCTATTCCGTGTCCGAGTAGGTAGGACATATTCGCAATACCACGTTCAGGAAAATGGAGTCCCACAGGGATCGGTTCTTAGTGTCACTCTGTTCGCGATTGGCAAAAACGGTATTGTCGCTGCTGCTGGTCCAGCCGTAATACCGTCCCTATATGTGGATGATTTTGCTCTGCACTATAGCTCGTGCAGTATGGCAGTCGCAGAGCGACAGTTACAGCAAGCTATTAGGAGGGTGGAGAAGTGGACCTTAGAACATGGCTTTCGGTTTTCTGCCGCAAAGACCTCCGTTGTCCACTTTTGTCGTCAACGTACACTTCACCCTCATCCTGAGCTTTATCTAGGTAATGTCGTTCTTCCAGTTGTTGACACCTACCGATTTCTTGGGCTCCTTTTTGACAGTAAATTATCGTGGGAGCCACACGTGCGGGAGCTAAAAGTGCAATGCACCAAGAGGCTTAACCTCTTGAAGTTTCTTAGCAGCACTAATTGGGGAGCTGACCGCGTGGTGCTCCTGCGATTCTATCGGGCACACATTTTATCTCGGTTAGACTACGGCAGTGCAGCATATGGCTCCGCAAGGCCACGCGTTCTTGCGAAGCTGAACAGTATCCACCACAGCGGGGTTAGGTTGGCGACGGGAGCTTTTCGTACTAGCCCCATCGCTAGCCTGCTCGCTGAGTCTGGTGTGCCGCCTTTACACCTGAGGCGCCAGCAACTACTACTTACGTATGCTGCAAATTTGCGACAGATGCCACTTCATCCGAGCTATCCCTGCGTATTCAACAATGGCAACCGTTTGTTGTACGTTGCTCATCCTCGTGCGACGCGGCCGGTTGGGATACGCTTGGATAGCAATTATGAATTGTTTGACGTACCTTCGATTCCTTGCCTTGTCAGACAACCAAGTGGGGTACCTCCGTGGGTTGTACGACGACCTGAAATCATCCTGGATTTGCACACTGGCCCGAAAGGAGATACGGACTCTTCGATTTATCGGAGGATCTACCTGTCCGTTCTTGGCCGCTATCCAGGTTCAGTCGTCGTTTACACGGATGGTTCAAGGACAGATACGAAGGTGGGCTGTGCGTTCGTTGTCGACAATGATCGGTTTCTTTTTGCTCTCCCGGACACCTGTAGTGTGTACACGGCAGAGCTCTATGCTATCTGTGAGGCTCTGCGGTACGCACTAGACAATGTACGCCGACACTTTCTCGTGTGTACTGACTCCTTGAGTTCGCTTCAGTCTATTGATACCTGTTTCCCTCGACACCCTCTGGTGCAGCGGATCCAGGACCTGCTGGCCGGGTGTTCGGATGCCGGCACCAGAATTACGTTCGTGTGGCTCCCCAGCCACATGGGCATAGAGGGAAACGAGTTAGCGGATCAGGCTGCCAAGGAGGCAGTTACACTGCCCCCGTTGCCTTTCAAGGTTCCAGCAAGTGATATTCGCTCTCAGCTGAGACATCTGGTTATGTCTCATTGGGAGATGGAGTGGCAGGCCATCCCACTTCCCAATAAGCTGCGAGCGATAAAAGGAACAACGAAGGTATGGAGGACTTCCCTTCGGGCTTCGCGGAGGGAAGCCGTGGTATTATGTCGCCTTCGGATCGGCCACGGTATCTTGACGCACTCCCATCTACTGAAAGGAGAACCCCCTCCGGTGTGTACCTGCGGCGACCATCTTACCGTGGTACACATCCTTACGGAGTGCGTGGACCTGGTCGATCTGCGCCGTAGTATTAACCTTCCGAGTACTATCTCCCTTATCTTGCGTGATGACGAGCAGTCAGCAGACCTCGTCATCCGCTTTATGAGGGATAGCGGTCTGTTTTATCGTGTGTGATGATGTCCTTTGTCCTAGTGTTGTTTATGTCAGTTGCGCTTTTATCTCATTGACTCCATTTTAGTTTGTGTTGCGCATTTTAATGTGTTATTTTAACGTCTAACGTACATTATGTGTTAATATCTGTATTACTGGGCGATGCCTTATTCCTTCGATTTCCTGTACTTTCTCTTATTTTAATAGAACATAAGGCATTGCGTATTAGATCCACTGACTGTTTTAATCTCACCCTCATTTTTCTTCATTACCATTCTTTTTTAACTCTAGTCAGTGGATACTTTTTAAAATTTTAACTTCATATCTCATGTCCTTCATTTCGTTCCATTAGGGGCCGATGACCTTCGATGTTAGGCCCCTTAAAACAACAAGCATCATCATCATCATCAACCTTATCTTGCGCGATGACGAGCAATCAGCAGACCTCGTCATCCGCTTTATGAGGGATAGCGGTCTGTTTTATCGTGTGTGATCACGTCCTTTGTCCTAGTGTAGTTTATGTCAGTTGCGCTTTTATCTCATTGACTCCATTTTAGTTTGTGTTGCGCATTTTAATGTGTTATTTTAACGTCTAACGTACATTATGTGTTAATATCTGTATTACTGGGCGATGCCTTATTCCTTCGATTTCCTGTACTTTCTCTTATTTTAATAGAACATAAGGCATTGCGTATTAGATCCACTGACTGTTTTAATCTCACCCTCATTTTTCTTCATTACCATTCTTTTTTAACTCTAGTCAGTGGATATTTTTTTAAATTTTAACTTCATATCTCATGTCCTTCATTTCGTTCCATTAGGGGCCGATGACCTTCGATGTTAGGCCCCTTAAAACAACAAGCATCATCATCATCACCTATGATGATAATCAAATTGTTTAAATTAAATCTTCCCTTCTGGATTTCACTTATTTTCACAAGAAAATAATTATTTTCTCCTCCTTATTTAAATTATTGAAAATTATATAATTCATTAATTTATGATTAGCACGTTTTCCTTAGACTTTCCTTTCAACAATTACTTCATTTTTATAATTATTACTTGAATAAACTTCTTGTAATAAAATTTACTTGAACTTATATCATCCTAACTTTTGCTCAATTTTATGCAGATTGTGACTGTACAATATCTAACAATTAAACCTCGTGACATCAGTCCACGGACGTTGCCTTCTCTTATTCACTTTAACTTAGTAAATTAGGCCCTAATCAATCTTAAATTACGATAAAATCTTCTAAAGATTCAAAATTGATCCAATTACGGACACGCGAAATAATACAAGTCGGTCAAAAATTTGACGCTCATAATGAAAAATATCATCACAAAATCGTACATGAAAAATTCAAAAAAACACAGAATAGGATCAAATCTCACGTCACTCATTCACACATGGGTACACGGCATTATTATAATATTATTTACACGAACACTAACCCATTATTATTAATTTTAGGATTTACTGCAAATTAAGGAAATCATTCTCTAGATGACACTATCACACATATCCCAGGTATCAATTCAGAATGTGATAGAATTAAGGTTATCACTTATACAAAGAAATTAACTATACAACGATGTTCAAGGAGTATTTTAAACAGAAATCATCCTAATTTAGCGAGTAGAATAACTATAACACAGGTCAAAAATATTAGAATACGCGCTTACGGTACATGAGTTGCGGCATTTATTTTTATTCATCACAATGTCGTGGCTCTCAATTATTCTGCACTGAAACTCAAAGTAATCATGTCCAGTGACACATCTCTTCCCAAAATCGACTCTAATGGGTGCATAAATTATTACTCAAAATATAATGCCCATCTGCAAGTCATATTCAAATTCATAGCGCAGAAATATACCCATAATTCGTCGATACTCCGTCCGGAGAATTTGCCATGTCCCAGGCTTACTTTATATAAAGTGAGCACACGATAATACTTTCCAAAATAACTAACATTAAACTCATGACCTTATTAAATCATTTTAGCCCGTAATTAGCTTTAATTATTTTTACTCATTATTATTATTATTATTATATTCCTGACCGTGCATAATCTCATTCGCAGAACTGTCGTGTGAAGTTATTCGGATGACTCTAAATAAACTCGAACCCATAAACATGTCGTACAATCGTAGAATGAAATTCTACACGAAGAAAACACTAGAATACTGTCCTAATTTGTTTCCAATAATTTTCAAATTATTTCAGAATCAATCAAAATTAACGCGGGGTTCATTTAATTTTTATCTCTCCTGCCTTCTAAATTCTTAGGACAGTTAAGGTCTCTCTCGATGACACACACTCATTTCTAACTAATAGAACAAACACGCACTCATTCCAAGGTTCTAACTACCTCTCACCAAAGAAAGAAGAATGAAATGTCAAACTACTGCAAACTAATAGAAATCTAAATGAATAAGTAAGGCTACGCTTACAAATATTTTACAAAGATAGAAAGAAATTGAATTCTTAAAGAATACTCATGTGACTGGTGTGAACTGGATTTTGGCTGATGACCTAGCACGTGGTCACATCACCTTCCATCGAACGAAGTCTCGCCCATGTCCGATGCCTTACATGTTTAGTGACTCATGGAGGAGCTGACGATGTACAGGAACTTGCAGTATTCTTCGCGGAACTGGATAACCATCTTGCAGTAAACTCGAACTAAGGACCTTTCTTCTTCCAAGTTCTTGTAGAAAGCTGAAACTAACAAAAAGTCTTAGAAATAGCCCAGGATTCATTCTCGATGCTTTATAATTTGGATGAAGACACTTATCTTAGGACAACCCTAAATAAATCGTAGTGAATTTTTCGAGTGTCTGAATTGCTGTTTATACAGTCTTCGATGCTTTCTCCAATGTAAAGTCTTCCGATGAAGCAAAGGACGTCCAGTCTCTTCCGTTGCTGCAGTCAGAGTAATGCTCAAATTTAGCGTTCAGAAGTATAAAACCCTCTACAAATTTTCCTCTGGAATTACCATTAATTTCCTGTCTAAAGACATAGGTGTGTCTCTTAATTACCTCTAATTGGTGGATTTGTTGAATTCCTATGAAGATTGTCACTTTTATTGGCTGCTCCAGTTTTACGTCACTTGACTTTCCATTTATTGATCGATTGAGATCAGGCTGCTCGCCGGGTCACGTGGTACGCACACATGTGTCTGAAGGCCACATAACAGGAATTCCACCCTACTTCCTCGTTCTCTCTGTAGGTCGGGAAAAACCGGTTCGCGAAGTGACTAGCTCGCACTAGCACGAAATACAAAATCTCACCCTCTTGCCGATTAAAATAATGACCCAACACGCTGATGAAATAAATCATTTTCTTTCTAATAAATTATTACCACTTTTGAAGGGGACATATTTCTCCCTTGGTTAAATAATGATTTGATCTGAAGATGGAATCATTATTACAGGAAATCTCCAATTAACATGTTCCCTGAAAATTTAGGTGGTAATCATGTGTCACCTCCATTTAGGGTTCTGTTCCAGCACGAAGCCTCGCGTTGTCTGCCTCGAGTGCAGCACCAAGCCGTCGAAGTTGATCCATTACCTTCTCTTGCAATTCACGGCATTCTTCACAAATCTCATCTTGTAAATTTACTTGGGTCGAAACATGGTGGTAGGTTGGATCTTCATCTATATCTCGCGGTGTTTCTTCTTCTATTATGAGATTGATATGACGACCATCTACAGGTTTAGAAGAATAATAACTTTTTAAATTCTGGGCGTTATGAATACCTTCATAATTTTTATCTAGACTTTGGATTCTGTAAGCGTTATTCCCATAAACTTTTATAATTTTATAAGGACCTATAAAAAGTGGTGCAAATTTGGCGTAATATTTGCTGATTGTTTCTGACGTAGCTGGCTTTTTCAAAAGAACATATTCATTGAGTCTGAGGGGTCGGCAAAACTTTTTATCCTTCACTCTGCGTTGTCTCCGCTCAGCTTGTTCGCGCAATGAAGTGGCGGCTTTCCGAATGTTTTCTTCCAGTGTAGGCTTCAGATTACCGGGGCATTGGACAATATCGTCCCAAGGTCGATGCGGTTGTCGGTCGAAGTGAAGAGTAACAGGAATCTGTGACGTAGCCTCGTGTACTGTATTGTTCAAACATTCCATCATAATGGGTAGAACATCGATCCAAAGCCAGTGTGCATTTCCACAAAATATTCTGCAGAATTTAGATAATTCTTGCATGACTCTCTCTGCCGGGTTACTAGATGGATGTCGGATCGAGTTTAATATGTGTTTAATCCCAAGCTGTTCCATGGCTTCACGAAATTCAGCAGATGTGAACTGCGATCCGTGGTCAGTGAGAAGTGCTTTAGGCTTGCCCATATGCCGAATTAAATTACGGGTGATTCGCCTAATAACAGATTTTGAGTTGGCCTTTTGAATTGGGTATAAAGTCACATATTTTGAGAATACGTCAATGGTGACGACCACATGCCGGTTACCTCTCTTTGATGTAGGAACAGGACCGAACAAATCCATTGCGTACAGCTGTTTAGGCTCGGAAGGTATGATTGGAATAGGATTATGTTGCAATAAATGAGAACTCGGCTTTACCCTCTGGCATGTGTCACAGGTTCGAACTATGTTCCTTACTATTGATCTTTGTTTGTCCCATATAAATTTTTCTTGGATGGTAGCCAGTGTTTTATCGATACCGCCATGTCCGGTAATTCGATGTGCATGCCAAATTAAAGGTTCAAATAATTTCGAAGGTACAACAATTCTCAATTTCGATTTTTCCGGATCCACAAATTTAAATAGAATGTTATCTGAATACTGGTATCGGGATGCTCTTCTTTTTATTCTACGGTATCCAGGATCTCTAGGTTTAATTTTACCCTCTAGGAAATCAATGATAGGTCTTAAGTCACTGTCTCTTTTTTGAGCTTGCCGTATATATCTGAGTTTTCTTAAGAATTCATGATCCTCAGGAACTAGTTCAAGTTGGTTGATTTCCAGTACTTCCTCATTAGGATTACGGCTCAGACAGTCGGCCAGTAAATTACTCTTCCCAGAACAATGTTCCAATTGAATGTTGAATTGTTGCACAAACATTGTCCATCGAAATACTCGTTCTGATGCCATAGTAGCCTTTAGCATGAAGGTTAAAGCTTTATGATCTGTTCTAATAATGATCGGAAATCCGTAGATGATTTTCTGCCAATATTTCAATGCAAATACTATGGATAACATTTCTATTTCGGTTACGGAATAATGCTTTTCGTGATTTCGTAATTTCCGACTAACGAAGGCTAGGTAAGTTTTATTTTCCGGCTTCTCTCCGTCTTCCTGGAATAACACAGCCCCAATTCCGATTCCAGATGCATCCGTTTGTAGTATAAAGGGTTTTCCAAAATCAGGACCTAGCTTAATGTAATTCAACAGCATCTCTTTGGTCTTGGTGAATGCCAGGTCACACTCTTCGTTCCATTTCCACCTGTTACCTTTTTTTAATAGATCTTGAAGTGGAGCTACCGTTTGTGTATAGTTGGGACAATGGCTCGCAAAGAAGTTGGCCATGCCTAGGAACTGCCGTACTTGTTTGACACGGATCGGTCTCGGAAATTTGCTAATAGCTTCAATTTTTATAGGGTTCGGCCTTATCCCTTTTCCATCAATAATATGGCCTAAAAATAATGTTTCAGACTGGCAGAAGCGTGATTTCTTTAGGTTGATGTGGAACCCAAATTTTGAAAGATTGCTCAACAGTTTTTCTAGCTTAACCAGATGTTCTTCGAATGTTTCACTCGCCATAAGCAGATCATCAACATATTTAGTAGTAAAACTCTCGACTTCATCTGTAAGGCATCTATCTAAGGCACGGATAAGAGCAGCCGCGGCATTAGAAATGCCAAAAGGCAGTTTTCAAAAAACGTATGTTTGCTGGTCAAACATAAATCCAGTCAATAATCTTGACTTTTCTTCCAAAAGAATGTGGTAATACGAGGAGGTAAAATCCACTGATGTAAATAAGTTCATGCCACGGAATTTTCTAAGGACATCTTTAATTGCTGGCGCCTGGTCTCTTTCTGGTATCAGTTTGGAGTTAATATTTCGCGCGTCTAAACATATTCTCAGAGATCCATCTGGTTTATGTACCACCACTAAAGCACTTATGAATGGTGTACTGGATTTCATGATAATCCCGTCTCTCTCCATTTCTGCAATAATTTTCCCTACGCGAGAATGAAATTTCTCAGGGATCGGATAAGGCTTCTTTTTAAACGGAGTCCAATCTGTGACTACTATAGAATACTTAAAGTCAGGGATCTGGCCTGGTTTATCATCAAACACTGATTTATATTTTAACAATAACTCTCGGAATCGGCCTCTCTCTTCTTCCGTTCCTATAGCTTGGTTAACCTTTGAGTTTGAGGTCATACGGGTGTGTTGCATCGTCGCCCTCTTCTATAATATTATCCAGAGCCTGATTTACCTCTTCTGTGGCCTCCAGGTCTTCGGATTCCCACGGTGTCGAGGCGTTATTAATGAAAAACACACTTTGATCATTGATATCGGCTGGATTAACTATAGCCGCTTCCAACGTCTCATCCAATCGAAAAAGAATCTGGTTGGAATTCAAATCAATATTGGCATGGTAAGATGTCAAAAAGTCAACTCCTAGAATGATGTTAAATTTTATATTTGACATAGCCAAGAATACGTTCTGAAATTTTGTATTTCCAATTTCAACATCCAACAGTGTCTGTAGTTTGCATGCCACAGTCTTATCCGGGATAATTCCTTTTATTTTAATGTGAGATACTGGTATAATCGGGATATCATGTCTGTCCTTTAAATCATTTAGGAAAGAAGTTGAAATGACACTAATTGTAGATCCAGTATCCACTAAACATTTTACTTTTACGCCACATATTCTAGCCGAAATTATAGGTAGTGTTTTTAGGTAGTTCGTGTTCGACTCCAGATTTCCTTCGAGTAGGTCATCTGATCTTGTCATCCAGGAATCAATTTGAACAATAATCCACTCTTGCGTTTTACTATTACTATAAGGGTTAGTGTCGAGACTATCTCCTACTAATTCAAGGGGTTTTTTTTTGATGGCACCTTGATTGTACCCATCATCTTCCGAATGTTCTTTCTCTTCCCTCTGTTTTACTCTTTGATACTCCAAACTCTCCGCTCCAACAATATCAGGGTTGACGTCCTGCTCATGTATAGCCCGATGCCATTTCTTACGTTCTTGACTGGACTGCTGGAGTTCACGCAAATAATTCTCTCTCTCTTCCTCTCTCCAGTTTCTCTTCCGTCTCTCAGGTCTTCTATTCTCTGGTTCTCTTCTCCATCTGTCCCTATTGTTTTCATATGGTCTTCTTCGGACATTACGTTTGGAATAATTCCATTCTTCATCATCTCGGCGTCCTGGTCTCGGAGATCGGTCTCTGGGTTGTCTTCCTTCGATATTTCTACCCCAATTTCTCCCTTGGTTAGCAATGTTCCTCTCTTCAGATCTGGTAACATTGGCTTGGAAAACTTGTTGTTCTTGGCCGGAATTTCGCCTCTGTGGTTCTCTAGATGTCATGTCGAGCTGTCGCAATATGGCTTCAGCTTGAATTGCGGTTTGTACATTTGAGGCAATCATAATTCGTTGCGTCTCTGCTGGAAGTTGCCTAGTAATAACCTTTATTAATTCAGCTTCCGATGGCGGTGTGTCTAGCTCTCGTAGCTTACGCAGCTGACTGGAGAAAAATTCCGAAAATCGTGTTGGCGTGGATAAGGCATACCTCTTAGCGTATAACTCTGTCTTGAGATTATGTTGAATGTCTGTATTCCAATATTTTTCTAGGAAAGCCCTCTTAAATCCTTCGAAATTGTCGAATGAATATCGGAACGCTGTGAACCATGTCAATACGGAATTCTCCAAATATCTTTCCGTTACTCGCAGTTGGCGCTCTTCTGGTATTTTGTTGTCCCGAAAATATTCTTGTAGTTCATTAATAAAACTCCTGGGAGTTACCCCTTTTACGTTATTAAATTTTTTTGGATGGTCTTCCTGCATTCGAATTATATTTATTATCTGCGTTTGACCTGACGTACTAAGCTGACTTACTCCTCCGCTATTATATCCTTGAGCTGGATTGGTGACATTTACATTGTTATGGACATTCATTTGGTCGTCCTGCTTCGGAGTTGAAGATAAAATTTCTCCGGATACCTTCTTTTCTAAATTACTTTGTCTCTCTAACAATGTGTTGGTTACAATATTATGGCTTTCGCCTTGCAACTTAAGCAATTGTAATTCTTTAGTGAGTTCCTGAATTCCATTCTGTAGTTCTTGTTTATAAGATTCCGAACTAGCTTTGACCTCTCCTATTTCTTTATCTATTGAGGTTTTCATAGTTTGCAAACTCTGTTGTGTCTCCTCAATCGTTTCGTAAAAATATTCAAGTCGCTCTGAGTTGGTGGTTTGGGCTAATTTTATTTCAGCAATAACGCCCTTTTCTACCTGTTTCACTGTTTCGAAAATTTGAGTGAATTTCCTAGACCATGCTGTTTTGGTTGCTGTTAAGTCCTGTGCATTCTGATTTTCTCCTCAATCGTTTGAAATTTATCTTGCACCTCGTCCTTATACTTGCCTAATCCTTGCAATATCCCAGTTTGTACTTTAGCTAGTCTTTCACTAAATTCATTAGACATAGCTGACATGGCATTGTCTATTCCGACCTGGATTTCTCCCTTTAAATTTGAAAAATTTTGTTTCACAGATACCAATTCACTTTGAACTGAAGCTAACTTCCCGTTAAATAATTTAACGTCCATGTGTAGCTTTTCGATATTTTCCTCTATCTTGCTTTGGATTTCCTCAATAGTACCTTTGAGTTCCCGTTTTATTAACTCACTATTCTCGCTAAGTTTTTGCTCTAAATTTTCACTAAGTTTTTGTTCTAATGATTCGTTATTTTGATTAAGTTTATGCACTAACAGTTCATTAAGATTCTGCTCTAGTTTAGTTTGGTTTTCATTCATGTCCCGTTTTAAATTATTTTGTAAGTCTGTCACTACTCCGTCTAGGAGTCTACGTAAATCCTCCATTGTTACAATACTCATTTTTCTTTGAAATAAACGGCAATTCAGACATGGGAGGACTAAGTTCGATGGCCACATACCAGAATCCAATTCATCAGTCACAAGTGGATTGATGTCACAGCCTTCAGAGAAGATTAACGTCGCAAAATACAATCCTATAGCTTAAGTTCAAATTATGCGGAAAATAGCCGCTACAAAAAATTTTGACAACTATCATCCAGATTTTGTTTATAATTAAACAACAAGGCCCTTCCTAAACTTAACCTGAGTGTAGTTCGCCACAAAATTTTGGGCTAATAAATGTCTCAAAAATAACCTGGAAAAATTTTATTTGTCGCCGCATCTTGTTTTTGTCCAAATTCTGGACTACAAGATCGAGTCCTTTTATTGGTACAGCCAATAAATCGGGCCTAACCACGTTGGCCGCCAAATCTATACCTGCCCCCTTTATGCCGGGCTCAGCTCGCCGGAGAGCGAGGGTCTCAGTGGTGGACCGTTCGCTATCGGCTGTGCAGAAAATTTTAAAGGCAGGGATAGATGAAGGACTAGCGACAAATGAAAGGAGACTAAAATAGGTTTACACATTTATTAAACTAACACTCTTTTAAAGAAAACAATTAAATTAACAAAATCTGGGTTTGAATCTTGAAAAACATCTTCTCCTCGTGCTATCATTCATGAGGGATCTCGCTCAAATAAATTTTCAACGACTGTTCGTTTCTGCAATAATAAATATAGAATCATTAATTTACTGTAAAATTAATTAAAAAAACAAATTAATATCTGATATCCTTCTCCTATGATGATAATCAAATTGTTTAAATTAAATCTTCCCTTCTGGATTTCACTTATTTTCACAAGAAAATAATTATTTTCTCCTCCTTATTTAAATTATTGAAAATTATATAATTCATTAATTTATGATTAGCACGTTTTCCTTAGACTTTCCTTTCAACAATTACTTCATTTTTATAATTATTACTTGAATAAACTTCTTGTAATAAATTTTACTTGAACTTATATCATCCTAACTTTTGCTCAATTTTATGCAGAAAGTGACTGTACAATATCTAACAATTAAACCTCGTGACATCAGTCCACGGACGTTGCCTTCTCTTATTCACTTTAACTTAGTAAATTAGGCCCTAATCAATCTTAAATTACGATAAAATCTTCTAAAGATTCAAAATTGATCCAATTACGGACACGCGAAATAATACAAGTCGGTCAAAAATTTGACGCTCATAATGAAAAATATCATCACAAAATCGTACATGAAAAATTCAAAAAAACACAGAATAGGATCAAATCTCACGTCACTCATTCACACATGGGTACACGGCATTATTATAATATTATTTACACGAACACTAACCCATTATTATTAATTTTAGGATTTACTGCAAATTAAGGAAATCATTCTCTAGATGACACTATCACACATATCCCAGGTATCAATTCAGAATGTGATAGAATTAAGGTTATCACTTATACAAAGAAATTAACTATACAACGATGTTCAAGGAGTATTTTAAACAGAAATCATCCTAATTTAGCGAGTAGAATAACTATAACACAGGTCAAAAATATTAGAATACGCGCTTACGGTACATGAGTTGCGGCATTTATTTTTATTCATCACAATGTCGTGGCTCTCAATTATTCTGCACTGAAACTCAAAGAAATCATGTCCAGTGACACATCTCTTCCCAAAATCGACTCTAATGGGTGCATAAATTATTACTCAAAATATAATGCCCATCTGCAAGTCATATTCAAATTCATAGCGCAGAAATATACCCATAATTCGTCGATACTCCGTCCGGAGAATTTGCCATGTCCCAGGCTTACTTTATATAAAGTGAGCACACGATAATACTTTCCAAAATAACTAACATTAAACTCATGACCTTATTAAATCATTTTAGCCCGTAATTAGCTTTAATTATTTTTACTCATTATTATTATTATTATATTCCTGACCGTGCATAATCTCATTCGCAGAACTGTCGTGTGAAGTTATTCGGATGACTCTAAATAAACTCGAACCCATAAACATGTCGTACAATCGTAGAATGAAATTCTACACGAAGAAAACACTAGAATACTGTCCTAATTTGTTTCCAATAATTTTCAAATTATTTCAGAATCAATCAAAATTAACGCGGGGTTCATTTAATTTTTATCTCTCCTGCCTTCTAAATTCTTAGGACAGTTAAGGTCTCTCTCGATGACACACACTCATTTCTAACTAATAGAACAAACACGCACTCATTCCAAGGTTCTAACTACCTCTCACCAAAGAAAGAAGAATGAAATGTCAAACTACTGCAAACTAATAGAAATCTAAATGAATAAGTAAGGCTACGCTTACAAATATTTTACAAAGATAGAAAGAAATTGAATTCTTAAAGAATACTCATGTGACTGGTGTGAACTGGATTTTGGCTGATGACCTAGCACGTGGTCACATCACCTTCCATCGAACGAAGTCTCGCCCATGTCCGATGCCTTACATGTTTAGTGACTCATGGAGGAGCTGACGATGTACAGGAACTTGCAGTATTCTTCGCGGAACTGGATAACCATCTTGCAGTAAACTCGAACTAAGGACCTTTCTTCTTCCAAGTTCTTGTAGAAAGCTGAAACTAACAAAAAGTCTTAGAAATAGCCCAGGATTCATTCTCGATGCTTTATAATTTGGATGAAGACACTTATCTTAGGACAACCCTAAATAAATCGTAGTGAATTTTTCGAGTGTCTGAATTGCTGTTTATACAGTCTTCGATGCTTTCTCCAATGTAAAGTCTTCCGATGAAGCAAAGGACGTCCAGTCTCTTCCGTTGCTGCAGTCAGAGTAATGCTCAAATTTAGCGTTCAGAAGTATAAAACCCTCTACAAATTTTCCTCTGGAATTACCATTAATTTCCTGTCTAAAGACATAGGTGTGTCTCTTAATTACCTCTAATTGGTGGATTTGTTGAATTCCTATGAAGATTGTCACTTTTATTGGCTGCTCCAGTTTTACGTCACTTGACTTTCCATTTATTGATCGATTGAGATCAGGCTGCTCGCCGGGTCACGTGGTACGCACACATGTGTCTGAAGGCCACATAACAGGAATTCCACCCTACTTCCTCGTTCTCTCTGTAGGTCGGGAAAAACCGGTTCGCGAAGTGACTAGCTCGCACTAGCACGAAATACAAAATCTCACCCTCTTGCCGATTAAAATAATGACCCAACACGCTGATGAAATACATCATTTTCTTTCTAATAAATTATTACCACTTTTGAAGGGGACAGTACCTTCGATTCCTTGCCTTGTCAGACAACCAAGTGGGGTGCCATTAGGTTGTACGACGACCTGAAATCATCCTGGATTTGCACACTGGCCCGAAAGGAGACACGGACCCTTCGATTTATCGGAGGATCTACCTGTCCGTTCTTGGCCGCTATCCAGGTTCGGTCGTCGTTTACACGGATGGTTCAAGGACAGATACGAAGGTGGGCTGTGCGTTCGTTGTCGACAATGATCGGTTTCTCTTTGCTCTCCAGGACACCTGTAGTGTGTACACGACAGAGCTCTATGCTATCTGTGAGGCTCTGCGGTACGCACTAGACAACGTACGCCGACACTTTCTCGTGTGTACTGACTCCTTGAGTTCGCTTCAGTCTATTGATACCTGTTTCCCTCGGCACCCTCTGGTGCAGCGGATCCAGGACCTGCTGGCCGGGTGTTCGGATGCCGGCACCAGAATTACGTTCGTGTGGCTCCCCAGCCACATGGGCATAGAGGGAAACGAGTTAGCGGATCAGGCTGCCAAGGAGGCAGTTACACTGCCCCCGTTGCCTTTCAAGGTTCCAGCAAGTGATATTCGCTCTCAGCTGAGACATCTGGTTATGTCTCATTGGGAGATGGAGTGGCAGGCCATCCCACTTCCCAATAAGCTGCGAGCGATAAAAGGAACAACGAAGGTATGGAGGACTTCCCTTCGGGCTTCGCGGAGGGAAGCCGTGATATTATGTCGCCTTCGGATCGGCCACGGTATCTTGACGCACTCCCATCTACTGAAAGGAGAACCCCCTCCGGTGTGTACCTGCGGCGACCATCTTACCGTGGTACACATCCTTACGGAGTGCGTGGACCTGGTCGATCTGCGCCGTAGTATTAACCTTCCGAGTACTATCTCCCTTATCTTGCGCGATGACGAGCAATCAGCAGACCTCGTCATCCGCTTTATGAGGGATAGCGGTCTGTTTTATCGTGTGTGATCATGTCCTTTGTCCTAGTGTTGTTTATGTCAGTTGCGCTTTTATCTCATTGACTCCATTTTAGTTTGTGTTGCGCATTTTAATGTGTTATTTTAACGTCTAACGTACATTATGTGTTAATATCTGTATTACTGGGCGATGCCTTATTCCTTCGATTTCCTGTACTTTCTCTTATTTTAATAGAACATAAAGTCGCTTAATTGCGGCCAGTATCCAGTATTCGGGAGATAGTAGGTTCGAACCCCACTATCGGCAGCCCTGAAAATGGTTTTCCGTGGTTTCCCATTTTCACACCAGGCAAATGCTGGGGCTGTACCTTAATTAAGGCCACGGCCGCTTCCTTCCCACTCCTAGCCCTTCCCTGTCCCATCGTCGCCATAAGACCTATCTGTGTCGGTGCGACGTAAAACAACTAGCAAAAAAAAAAAAAATAGAACATAAGGCATTGCGTCTTAGATCCACTGACTGTTTTAATCTCACCCTCATTTTTCTTCATTACCATTCTTTTTTAACTCTAGTCAGTGGATACTTTTTAAAATTTTAACTTCATATCTCATGTCCTTCATTTCGTTCCATTAGGGGCCGATGACCTTCGATGTTAGGCCCCTTAAAACAACAAGCATCATCATCATCATGAGCAAACTTCCGTTGCGCATTTTTTGAGATCCTCAAGTTCGCCGTAGACACCTTCGATGTGTCGACTAAAGAAGATCGACTTCACCAGCTTAAAATCATGCCCATCGGTTCTGGTAGCGACCAGAAACCTCGGGAAGCTAGATCCCATTCCTTCACACTGCGCCTGTTCCCAGGGAGCTGAACCTGTCAGGGAAACAGAAGTTAAAGACTTAGGTGGGTGACCACCTTGAGAGTGCAGACTTCGTTTGGAAGCCATGCCCGAAAGCTTCCTCCCCGAATGCCACCCACTCCGATCAGGGGTCCCTGCAGCCGAACCAAGCAGCCAAGGCAATACCCACCTGGTCGTAGCAGGTACTGCCCGGAGTCCGATGTTGGACGATGCCTAATACGAGATGACTGAGGCAATGAGCACTAGGAATCCCTTCCTCCAGTCACCCGCAATAGCATGTACAGAGCACTAAATATAGAGAAAAAAATTAAAAATAATTAATAATAATATGTCCTTCTGGCATTCGGCTGTGCGGGGACCTGCGTTGTCAGGCGGATACTACTGCCCGGGTACATGACACTCCCACTCGCCACATCCTCGGTGGTTGCTGGCACGGGCTTTCGAGCGTAGTCGCACACATAGGTGCTCCATCGCCGAGCAGCACGCACATCAATAATTTAGAATGGTCTACATCCAACCCTCAAAAAACAATAAGAAAATAAAGAGGGGACCATGGCCACATGACCCTTTAAGTCGCCTTCTGCGGCAGGCAGGGATTACCTATGGATGTATTCAGCCTCTCCTATCCACAGGAGGTCGAACACATTATACCAAACCGCAATCCATGTCCGCGCCAAGGTCGCCCCTTGTTGTCGCCTCTTACGACAGGCAGGGTATACCGCGGGTGTATTCTACATGTGCGTCTCCCACCCGCAGGCGGTAGTGTGTTTGGTCCGCGAGAGGTATTTTATTTCCCTCAAGTCCGCCGGCAAGCCGGTTAGGACAACCCTATCCGCCACCTGGGTCGCGCCACGTGGGAGTATCACCTCTCCCCCTGCTACGCCTGCTAGCAGGTTCGTGGATGACATGTGTCAATCATATTATCAGTCACAGTAACATCTAATGCATAACCTACATTTTTCACTAAGGAGATCACATCTTCATTTTGCGTTTCAGGAATCTCATGTATTTCCAGTGTATTCCGCCCTTCATATCGTCTAGATCATCTATTTGTTGCTGTAAGTTGCTTATCTTGTTTATTAATGCACAGTTCTCTGATTTAAGGCTCTCAATAACTTCCTTGCATGATTTCAGTTCTTCTCCATGACTCTTGGGTAAAATTAAGTTTTCCTCCAGTTTCTCATGAACCGAGTTCAGTAGTTTACCGAGCTCTACCTGAAGATTCTAACATGATTCCTGAACTTCTTTGCTAATTGAAAGCAGAAGTACATATATCTCGCTATAAGCCGGTATATTTTCTACAACTTTACTGCCCTCCTGCTCACTCACATTACTACAGGGAGTTTTCTCACAATTACTGCGTAACCACATCTCATCACTGGATCGCAAGTTTTTCACGTACTCTTCCGTAAGATATACATAGGCACTATGAAATAGATTACTGCATAACTTGCACTGAATGTTTCCATTTACATCCTGCGTGCCACAGCTTTTGAACAATTTCCACACACACCCGTTTTACAAATAGGAAATACTTGTGCTCTGTACTGATAAACTTTCGTAATGTTGGCAGTACTCGTTGCAATGTATTCAATACAATACACTTTTACTCCTTGGAAACACGGAGCATTGAAGTTGGTAGTAGTTTGTAACAATCGATAGTTGACTTGGCGCCACAGAAATGTCAACTCTCTATGTTGGTAGCAACTTTGTAAACACTGTTATAGATTGCACTGAATCTCTCTACAGTTTAAAAACTGATTTACAGCACTTAGTTGAGCTACAATAGAAATGTTTTTACGTCAGTTTAAACATGAGTACTTACAGTTTGAAATAATTGCATCCTTTTCAGCCAAACATCACTATATCCACTATAAAATGTTGAAAGCCTAGAGCACAAGTCACTGCCTACCTACCTCGCCATTACCAATAATCGTGTGGCTGGTTTAGTCTGGAATGATCTCGAACCTTCCCTGAGGGTTTATAAACTGCGGCTTTTCACGTTTCTGGGCCAATTGATCGTCGTCTATCAGTGTGTGTGCTTAAGCAGGAGGCGGGCGGCCTCTTTCGTCGGCAGCAGAACATCTATAACATCCTCAGTCCCGGAGCAAGTTTTAGTCATGGAAATTATTGTTTCATGCATTCAGTGTGTTATAAGAGGCTAAAATAACTTGAAAATGCTAACCAAAAAATTAGTATGTTTCGTTAAGCCATTATGGCATGTAGCGTATATGCTACATCGGGACTGAGAAGTGACTTTCCTACAATTCTTATTTTTTTCTTATAATGTATTTTATGATTGTAAGTACACTAAACACTTAAAATACATTAATAAATAACAACATCAAACACTTTTATTCTCTCTCACCATGTACAATACAAACTGTGACACAAATTATAAAGCATATTTACAACAAATTAAATGTAAGTATTGCCCTATTTTTGTAAACAAACACAAAAACATGGTGCAATAATATTATATTCCTATTATCTTTGTTACGGAGTGTTACCGTACTTTTGAGGTAGGTAGAGGTGAAAGAAGGTGCGGGGGTGAACGGATCTCAAACTACGAAATTAATGTAAAATTTAACAAGGTTATATATTCTCTTTCCAAAATTCAGAAATAACACGAAAGACAGGTACAGAGTAGCAAGGCAATAAAAGTACAATTACAATATTTACAGGATTTGGGCTTCGAGCCCCGACCTCACAATTCTTGAGCAATTAGCCCAGTTTTACCCCAACACAAGTTTCAACAGAGGGGCGGAAAACCCCATTCATACTCAGGAGCACTTGCTCCAAATTACACAGTAAAGCCTGCTTGAGGCGCGCAGAAAACAAAATATTCAAGAAAGAGCAACCCGCTCTCAAATTTTAAGCCTGTCAAAGGCCACACCTAATTCCACCTTCAAGCTGTCCTCTAAGGACATAAACACAGAAGTAAAATACCCAACCTACTGAGGCCTATTAAGTGAGAAAAGGTTAAATATATGGCCTCGAAAATACCAACTTGAGAGGAGGCGATCTGCACTCCTAATACATTTGTTTTAAAACCTAATCTGGCTCTAGGCCACTAATGCAAGGGCTAATCCCATACTACAGAGGTGACTTTAGAAAAGAACAATTTACATTACATTAAGGAAGAATCGGTTGTGAGAAATAAGTTCACCTCGAAAGTATATGTGTGGGAGCTCGAGAGGGTTAAGCACTCTCTATCCCAATATGTAGCTTAAAAGATAGCATAAATACAAAGTGTCTTTACATTTTAGGGAAAGTTACATGGTGGAAACGCTTCGGACCCGCCCCGAGAGTTAAACTGCTGAGCTAGCAAGAAAAGAAGTTATTAAATGGCCATTACCTGGTTGTTGAACTGCTGCCCGAAGAAAGAGGCGCTTCCCGCCCCCTGCTATGTA
Source organism: Anabrus simplex (assembly GCF_040414725.1). NCBI lineage: Eukaryota > Metazoa > Arthropoda > Insecta > Orthoptera > Tettigoniidae > Anabrus > Anabrus simplex. The sequence continues at coordinate 159,906,210 of NC_090268.1, forward strand.
CTTTACACACTGAAAGATGGTACTGAAGTGGCACCGAGACCCGAAAATCAGCAGTTTATATACTCTCGCGGAAAGTTCGAGGCTTTTTTGAAATGAGAACACCCTCCCACAAGGATTTTATTGGTTCACCAAGAACACCCCTACACAATACGAAGAAGAAACATATTATTGGTGGAAAATTAATTCGAGAAATTCAGGATTGGCTAAATTCAAAACAAGGGGAAAGAAAGGGGTATACAGCCAACTTAAACAATAACAGACAGAAATTTAACAAGAAACAAACTTTTGAAATAAAAATTTCTCCAAAAACAGTTCTTTCACTTCGCACTAGGGTGCACCATTGAAGTTTTTCAGTAGTGTCCTCTAGAGGAGAAAGTTCACACTTCTTACTACAGGTAAAACAAAAATACATCAAAAATGACCCAGTTCAAACACTCCAAAATTTCCAAGTAGTGACATCTTCTGAGAAACTTGAAAATTAATACCGTAGATAAAGTTCAGACTTCCTCCAGCAGAGGAGTTTCAATTGGCGCAAATTTTAAATAAGCGGCGTGGAGGTGTACCACACGGTACACGGAGTATCGTGGATGTGCAGAGGTGAAAGAAGGTGCGGGGGTGAACGGGTCTCAAAATACGAAATTAAAGTTAAGGTAAAATTTAACAAGGTTATATTTTCTTTTCAAGAATAAGAAATAACAAATTGAACAGGTACTCAGTAGCCGAAACACAATTCGAAAAGGTACAATTACAGTGATTACAGGATTTGGGCTCCGAGAGCCAGACACCCAATTCTTGAGCTATAAGCCCAACTTTACGATATACAGAATTCAACAAAGGGGCAGAAGACCCCAATCATGCCTAGGAGCACTTGCTCCTCTTTACACGGTAAAGCCACGAACCTGCTACGCGCATGTAGAATACACCCGCGGTATCCCCTGCCTGTCGTAAGAGGCGACTAAAAGGGGCGACCAAGGGCTGACTGAATTAGAACCATGAAACTAATTTTGAATCGTACCATCACGCGGGGAACACCATAGGTTGCCTGTACTTGCGAGTAGTACCACTAAATTCGGTACGAAATAGGTTTGTGATCAGTAGCAGTAAAAGCCTGGCCTGGTGGATTCCAGTACCCGTGCGTCGACCCATGTGTGCAACACCGCGGGTCTGGGCGTAGCCTGTGAGTTGTACCACGATATGAGCAGCACCGTGGGTCTGCGTAGCCTGTGATTAGTACCCACTATGTGAGGAACACCACGGGAATACCGGCGCCCGTGTTTAGTACACCTAGGTGGGGAACCTTCTCGGTTTGCGTTGACTCTGAGTTGGGCCATTGTGTGAGACACACCATATGTCTGCGTTACTTGTACGTATTGCAATACTTGTGAGTAGTACCATCTTTTGTGGAACACCGTGAGTCTTCGCTCCTTCTGATTAATACCACAACATGACACATACCACGGTTCTATTTTACTCGTGACATGTACCATTCTGTGGGGCCTTAGACGTGGATTTTGCACCCCCTTTAGACACCAAGCATCATTGTGTTTTATAAGTGGTTCCTTGGTCGGTAATAATGTCATTTTCGATCTGTATTGCGTCCGATCCACTGGTTTTTGTTTGTTTGTTTTGTGTTTTGTTGAGTTCCTGTCCATCCATTCATTCTTCATGCCATATTTTATTTTTATTTTGGTCAGTGGATGCCTTTGCAATTTTTGTTCTTTCATTTCGTACCATTAGGGGCCGATGACCTTCGATGTTAGGCCCCTTAAAACAACAAGCATCATCATCATCATGTTTTCTATTGATCAAGAAGTGTGGACATTCTCTCATAGATGTCACTACTGTAAAACTGGGATCATGCACCCTGGTGCGAAGTGAATGAACTTTATTTGAAGAAATTTTGTATTCAGAAGTTTTTGTCTTTACTAAATTTTGTTCTTTCATTTGTGGGTTGGCAATATTAATCTTTCTTTCGGCCAGTTTTGAACTTAGCCAATCAGTGATTTCTGCAATTAATTTACAACCAATCATAGGTTTCTTCTTTAATTTTGATGTGTAACTTTAAGCGACCAATAAAATGTAGTGGGTGTGTCTTAATTATTCATGAAAGGTCTCGAATCTTCCCTGAGTGTTTAAAAACTGCTGATTTTCACGGCTCCTCGCCACTTCTTCAACCTCTAGCTTAGGCTTCTCGTCCACTGGATGCGTATATTTGCGACTGCGACGTTGAGCGTGTACGCGTGACGTGAAGCAGTCAAGTGTCGTACGACAGTGCATTGTCCTTTGCACGCGTTTTTCGCCTGATAGCAGCGGAGTCAGTCATAGCTCTTTGATGTGATCATGGCCTTCCATGATGATGCATTTTTACTGTATGCTTTGGAGATGCCTTTGTTTGCGAGGCGAAGAGCCCGAAAGAGGAAAAAGGAGTGGGTAAATGAAATTTTAGGCAAGAGGAGTCGATTTGGCGAATTTTCCCACTTATATGACGATCTTCAAGTTAATGAAGCTCAACATTTTCTTTTTTTCGGATGAGGAAATAAACTTTTCAGTACATATTATCCAAGGTGGAGGATCGTTGCAGCCACAGAACGTCTAGCACTAACATTAAGGTAGGTATAATTTAAAAGTATTTATACAAGACAGGAGAAAAGTAAGTACCTGTATTACAAATCGGAATCATACAATAAATCATTAAAAGATGCAATTAATGCGATAAGTAATACATTAATTAAGAAAGCATGTCACTGAAAAATAAACAGTTGAAACAACCTATGCCCTATTGCCGAGGATCAAAATTCTCATCGTACGAAGCAGTACTAGAATCAGTGAAAGTGAAATCATTAATTTGACAATATGAAGATTGAGATGATGAACCTGTTGAAGATTGATTACGTTTCTGTCTTTCTGCCTGTTCTACCAAGAGAACATTCATTAATTCCATCCGTATACGTAACTTGTTTTCCGGTGGTACTTCACGTAAATGTGGGAGAAGACTAACCAAAAACTGGTAGTCACTCTCTCCATCATTTTGTGCTCTTCTCTGAAAGAAAGACAGTTTCTTGTTTTCAATCTCAAGAAGTTTCTCGTCGTAATTAATTTTTTTATTCTTCTTCTTACGAGGGCTCTGAAATGTTCTTTTTCCTGTAATTTTGGTTATTTCTTTACTCGATTGTGAACATTCCCCTTCGCGATCATTGGCATCCGGTTGTGCATTATCCTCCTGATTTGAGTCTGTATGGGCCGTATTGGAGGTACTAGGACCGTCGAACATTTCATCTATTGTGTTGTTTGTAATATCAGGAACGCTGCTTTGCATGCTTTTTGGTTGCACAGTATCAGTAAGAAAACTCATTTGGTTGAAGAAAGCCCATGTATTTGACGATTCTCTACCACTGCCAGATTTTGTTTCGTTCATTTTTTTTCTTTCAATTCTCTCCTAAACGAATCCCTGAGATTCCTCCATCTTTTCTTAAGTTCGTCAACTGCAATAGAAAGGAAAACGCAGCGAAATTATACAACAGTCAAGTGAAAATATAAGGAACTGTTGTAACAGATCCTTTGAGATCCTGAAATTTACTTTATTACAATTCAAACTTCTATGCTAATCATCGACAGAAATAAAATCAAATAAATTAATTTCATTGAATCACAAAAAACTAATGAAAACATTGAACATACTAATTTTTAAATAATAGCCGTTAAGTTTTGAATTAAATTATGTTGTAACTAGCTCACTGTGGATGCATTTTATTACAACATAACCACGTGCTTTGTATTTTGCAGGTACTTAGCATTTGGTTCATCTTTCAAAGCACTGGGTTATTCTTATCGGATATCAGATGCTACAGTCGGAAGAATTATTCACGAAACGTGTTCTGTTTTATGGGAAACATTACACAGTGACCATATCCCATTCCCTTCTGGCGAGCAAATTGATGAGATTGAATCACAGTTTTGGAGAAAATGGAAATGTCCTAATTGTGTTGGGTGTATAGACGGTAAACACATAAGAATTAAGTGTCCGAAGCAATCTGGAAATATGTATTACAACTACAAAACATTTTTCTGTATCGTACTGCAAGCAGTGGTAGGAGAAGACTACAAATTCATTTGTATTGATATAGGGGCCTATGGGAAACAGAGTGATAGTGGGATTTTCGGGTACTCAAACTTGAATAAACAGCTGGATCATGGTGCGTTAAAGGTGAAATGCTTGAAAGAACTTCCTGGTAGTGATGTAACTGTACCACATTTTCTGATAGGGGACGGAGGATATCCACTGAAGCCCTATTTGATGCGCCCTTATCGTATGAGACATTTAACACCCGAACAAGACATGCTTAATAAACGTTTATCGCATGCAAGACAAGTGGTCGAGTGTGCCTTCGGTATAATAAGCAATAAATGGCGCATATTAATGAAAGCAATAGAAGTGACCCCGAGAGAGCAGAAAACATTGTGAAATGTATTTGTTTATTACACAATGTGATAATAGACAGAGAAGGCTCACCACAAATACATCCTTCAACAGAATCGACTAACAACCACTCTAGGTTTGCCAGCAGGGGTGAGAATAGGTGCAGTCTTGCAGCTACTGATGTGAGGGGAAAAATTAAAGACCTATTTTGCTAATAACTCATAATGATCATGAATGTTAACAAAAACTGTTAATCTGAAGTCGTAAATATATGATCGCAACTGTAAGCCTACTTGAATCAGAGTTGTTAAATACAAACATAATAATGTAAATAAATAAAAATATGAAATTAATAACATGGTAATTGCATAATACAATGTACCTGATTCTTCCATTTCAAGTGCAACTTCCTTCCACAACTTCAATTGCACATTCCTCATGTGATACTGAGGCTCCTTCTGGTCCCACAGACATTTCCTTTCTTGAATTAAATTAATGAGTTTCTCACAATCCATTGCTGTCTTGTGTTGTCGCACAGAAAATCCAAACTGGACTGGATGACATGCGGCGTCGCACGTGTACGTACTACCAACCCGCTTCCAGTGGACGAGTTCCCACCCCTCTCCATCTGTTTGGAAGAGTCCTGCGTTGTCGTGCGTATACAGACGACACTTCATCGCTACTTGTCGCATGATTACGCATCCAAAGGACGAGAGGCCTTACTGTATGGACATGTAGCAGCGGGCGGGTAGCCCCCCCTCCTTCGGGCAGCAGCTCTTCAACAAGGTAATGGCCGTTTAACATGTTTATTTCTTGCTAGCTCAGCAGTTTAACCCTCGGGGAAGGTCCGAAACCTTTTCAATGTGACCTACCTGTCTAAAAATGTAACTTAGTGCCGGCTTATTACTTTAACTATAAATCGGGGATAGAGAGTGCTTTAACCTCTCGAGCTCCCCTTCATTTTTGATTTGAGGTGACTACGTTTTCATAACCGATTTTCTTCTCTTCTTAATGTGTTCAATATTTTTCTTATACGAGTCACCTCCCTAGTTTGGGAATAGCCCCTGCGTCATCGGCCTCGTGCCTCTTAGGTTTTAATATGTGTATTTAGGAGTACACCAAGAACCTACTACGATGGCGTAGCAGGGGGAAAGGTGATACTCCCACGTGGCGGATAGGGGGGTCCTAACCGGCTTGCCGGCGGACTTGAGGGAAATAAAATACCTCTTGCGGACCAAACACACTACCCCCTGCGGGTGGGGGACACACATGCAGAATACACCCGCGGTATCCCCTGCCTGTCGTAAGAGGCGACAAAAAGGGGCGACCTTGGCGCGGACATGGATTGCGGTTGGTATAATGTGATGGACCTCCTGTGGATGGGAGAGGCTGAATACATCCATAGGTAATCCCTGCCTGTCGTAGAAGGCGACTTAAAGCGTCATGTGGCCATGGTCCCCTCTTTATTTTTTATTATTTTTCTGAGGGTCAGATGTAGACCATTCAAAATTTGATGTGCGTGCTGCCCGGCGATGGAGCTCCTATGTGTGCGACTACGCTCGAAAGCCCGTGCCAGCAACCACCCAGGACGCGGCGGGAGGGAGTGTCATGCACCCGGGCAGTGGTATCCGCCTGACAACGCAGGTCCCCGCACAGCCGAATGCCAGAAGGACATATTATTATTAATTATTTTTATTTATTTTTTCTATAGTTAGTGCTCTGTACACGCTATGGGGTACATGCTATTGCGGGTGACCGGAGGAAGGGAGTCCTAGTGCTCATTGCCTCAGTCATCCCGTATTACGCATCGTTCAACATCGGACCCCGGGCAATACCTGCTACGCCCAGGTGGGTATTGCCTTGGCTGCTTGGTTCGGCTACAGAGACCCCTGATCGGAGTGGGTGGCATTCGGGGAGGATGCTATCGGGCATGGCTTCCAAACGAAGTCGGCTCTCACAAGGTGGTCGCCCACCTAAGTCTTTAACTTTTGCTTCCCTGAGAGGTTCAACTCCCTGGGAACATGCGCAGCGTGAAGGAATGGGATCCAGCTTCCCTAGGTTTCTGGTCGCTACCAGAACCGATGGGCAGGATTTTAAGCTGGTGAAGTCGATCCTGTTTAGTAGACACATCGAAGGCGTCTATGGCGAACTGGAGGAACTTAAGAAAATGCGCAACGGTAGTTTGCTTCTAAAGACTCGTACAGCACTGCAAGCTGATCAGTTGCTTAAGTGCGAGCACTTTGGCGAAATCCCCGTCACCACGAACCTACTACGGTGGCGTAGTAGGGGGAGAGGTGATACTCCCACGTGGCGCGTCCCAGGTGGCGGATAGGGGGGTCCTCACCGGCTTGCCGGCGGACTTGAGGGAAATAAAATACCTCTCGCGGACCAAACACACTACCCCCTGCGGGTGGGGGACGCACATGTAGAATACACCCGCGGTATCCCCTGCCTGTCGTAAGAGGCGACAAAAAGGGGCGACCTTGGCGTGGACATGGATTGCGGTTTGGAATAATGTGATGGACCTCCTGTGGATGGGAGAGGCTGAATACATCCATAGGTAGTCCCTGCCTGTCGTAGAAGGCGACTTAAAGGGTCATGTGGCCATGGTCCCCTCTTTATTTTTTATTATTTTTCCGAGGGTCAGATGTAGACCATTCAAAATTTGATGTGCGTGCTGCCCGGCGATGGAGCCCCTATGTGTGCGACTACGCTCGAAAGCCCGTGCCAGCAACCACCCAGGACGCGGCGGGTGGGAGTATCATGTACCCGGGCAGTGGTATCCGCCTGACAACGCAGGTCCCCGCACAGCCGAATGCCAGAAGGACATATTATTATTAATTATTTTTATTTATTTTTTCTATTGTTAGTGCTCTGTACACGCTATGGGGTACATGCTATTGCGGGTGACCGGAGCAAGGGAGTCCTAGTGCTCATTGCCTCAGTCATCCCGTATTAGGCATCGTTCAACATCGGACCCCGGGCAATACCTGCTACGACCAGGTGGGTATTGCCTTGGCTGCTTGGTTCGGCTACAGAGACCCCTGATCGGAGTGGGTGGCATTCGGGGAGGATGCTATCGGGCATGGCTTCCAAACGAAGTCGGCTCTCACAAGGTGGTCGCCCACCTAAGTCTTTAACTTTTGCTTCCCTGAGAGGTTCAACTCCCTGGGAACATGCGCAGCGTGAAGGAATGGGATCCAGCTTCCCTAGGTTTCTGGTCGCTACCAGAACCGATGGGCAGGATTTTAAGCTGGTGAAGTCGATCCTGTTTAGTAGACACATCGAAGGCGTCTATGGCGAACTGGAGGAACTTAAGAAAATGCGCAACGGTAGTTTGCTTCTAAAGACTCGTACAGCACTGCAAGCTGATCAGTTGCTTAAGTGCGAGCACTTTGGCGAAATCCCCGTCAAAGTGGAGGAGCATAAGTCCTTGAACCTGGTTCGCGGAGTCATCTTTCACCGCGACCTTATTTTGAACACTGACGACGAGTTGATGGAAGACATGAAGAACCGTGGCGTGACACACGTCCGGCGCATTACGCGCAAGGTCAACGGTGAAGACGCTGCTACTGGTGCCTTCATTGTCTCTTTCAAGTTGTCAGTGTTACCAGAGAAAGTCAAGGTAACAACTTATCGTTGCGATGTGAGGCCGTACATCCCGCCTCCTATGCGATGCTATCAATGCCAGCGATTCGGACATATGGTATCTCGCTGTTCGAATCAGGCTGTATGTGGAACATGTGGACGAGTAGCTCACGGCGCGGAGGAGTGCACAACTCCATACAAGTGCACTAACTGCTCCGGTTTTCATTCTCCTCGGGATCGGAATTGTCCGACATACCTGAGTGAGAAGAAGATCCAGGAGATCAAGACCCTGGATGGTCTTTCCTACCAGGAAGCGCGCCGTAAGTTTCATTCTATGAATACACCTGCCCGTACACTCGACTATAGCTTGATAGCTCAGAGTCTTCCAGGTTCGTCATTTACGACCAAGACACCTGTCCAGACCGCTGCGCCCAAGGCGACTGTTGCTGCTCCCAGCAACGTCGCGAATAGACAAAGCTCGAAGGGGGCGACCACCCCACCTTCGACCAACCAGAAGTCTGTGCCGGCTGGCAGTTCCCAGCCGGCACAGCAAGGGGGGAAGACTAAGTCTCCCCCTCCTAGGAGGTCGACGAAAGTCGTGCCCCAGCCGGCGGAGGCGGCATCGTCGACCAGGGCTGGGAAACCATCTCCCAGCCCGTCTAAACTCGAAAAAAAGAAGGGGAAGAAGAGCGCCCGTCCTGAGCGCTCTCGGACTTCCCCTGCGAAGGAGAAGTCATGCCCCCCATCTGGGGGATATGAGTCTGCGCCAGGAGGCACTCCTGCTCCAAAACCGGCGCGCTCTCCTCGTAGGGGACCCCCTCGCGCCCGAAAAGCGTCGAAGTTCTGGGCGACACCCCTGCCATCTTTCGATGACGGAATGGATGTCGCACTGTCCTCTACATCTACGGATGTAGAACTAGATACTGTTTAGGCTTACGAGCATTTTTTCGCTCATAACCTAACACTCCTTTTATAGTCCACACTATGGCACTGTTACAGTGGAATTGTAACGGTTATGACAGGCATCTTGCTGAGTTACGTCAGCTTATTAGTGAGTACGCAGCGAGTATAGTCTGTCTTCAGGAGACCAATTTCAGACCTGGTCATCATACGGTCTTGAGGCATTTCAAACTATACTCGACAGAACGATACTATGCTCACCGGGCTTCCGGAGGCGTTGGCATTTTTGTAAGTTCTGATAGCTACAGCGAAGAGGTTCCATTAAGAACCCCTCTTGAGGCTGTAGCTGTTCGCGTCTCGCTGCCTGTCATAGCAACAGTGTGTAATGTTTATCTTCCACCTGGCCAGCATCTGAACATCAATGATGTCGCTGATCTTATAGATCAGCTTCCACCACCCTTCCTCTTATTGGGCGATTTTAACGCCCATCACCCCCTATGGGGCTCTGAAACACCTTGCCCCCGAGGAAGAGAGCTGGGAACACTTCTAACAGATCTGGATTTATGTATTTTGAACACAGGGGAACCAACTCACTTTAGTGTACGTTACGGCACATACTCTCGCATAGACGTAAGTCTATGCAGCCGTACGTTGGTTCCACTGTTTCGGTGGAATGCACACGATGATCTCTGTGACAGTGACCATTTTCCCATCATTCTTACTTTGTTGAAACATAAACCCGTCGAGGCTCCCCCTCGATGGATTCTTAAACATGCTGATTGGCCAAAGTACACATCACTAGCTGTCTTTACCGATGATGTCAGGCGGACCGTCGGCGAGGAAATAACTTACGTCACCCAAGTTATTCTTGCTGCTGCTGAGGAGTCCATTCCGTTTTTCTCGGGGGCTCCTCGCCGAAAACTCGTTCCTTGGTGGAGCGATGAAATAGCAGCAGCCATCAAAGAACGCCGTCGCGCTCATAAACGTTACCGTCGACAGCCTACTGTGGCCAACTTGGTAACATTTAAGAAACTCCGCGCTAAGGCGCGAGTTCTAATTCGACAAAGTAAGAAGGCTTCATGGGAGAGATATGTGTCGTCCATGACGTCACATACTCCATCATCTCAAGTGTGGACGAAACTTCGACGAATTTCGGGTATTCAAGGATCATCTGCTGTACCGGGAATTTCCATTGCAGGCAGTGTCGCCACTGATCCCCTCGCGATTGCTAATCATCTCGCTAGTCATTTCGCGGATGTCTCTGGCTCCGGGAATTACAATCCTGATTTCCTCCCTCTGAAGCGGGAGGCAGAACGTAATCACCTTAGTTTTGCCACCCATGATTCAGAGGACTACAACGCGCCCTTTACGGAGTGGGAACTCCGCAGCGCCTTAGCGCTTTGCAAGGACACGTCTCCCGGACCGGACAACATCCATAACCAGATGTTGAAACACCTTAGTGATGATAGTTTACTATATCTCCTTCGTGTGTTCAACCGAATCTGGACAGAGGGTGATTTTCCGTCTCAGTGGCGAGAGGGCATAGTCATCCCTGTCCTCAAGCCTGACAAAGATCCTAAGTATGCAGGAAGTTACAGACCGATTTGTCTTACAAATTGCCTGTGTAAGCTGTTTGAGAGGATGGTAAATCGCAGACTCGTGTGGTGTCTGGAGAAACAAGGACTTTTGTCCGAGTACCAATGTGGATTTCGAGCCGCTCGATCCACTACAGACCACTTGGTACGCCTGGAGAGCTCTATCCAGGATGCGTTTCTCCGCAAACAGCACTTGGTAGCTGTCTTCTTTGACTTGGAGAAGGCCTACGACACCACCTGGCGATATGGCATCCTTTCAGTCCTGCATCAATGGAGATTCCGAGGTAACTTGCCGGTACTTATTGCGAATTTTTTGTCCCTCCGTCTATTCCGTGTCCGAGTAGGGAGGACATATTCGCAATACCACGTTCAAGAAAACGGAGTCCCACAGGGATCGGTTCTTAGTGTCACTCTGTTCGCGATTGCCATAAACGGTATTGTCGCTGCTGCTGGTCCAGCCGTAATACCGTCCCTATATGTGGATGATTTTGCTCTGCACTATAGCTCGTGCAGTATGGCAGTCGCAGAGCGACAGTTACAGCAAGCTATTAGGAGGGTGGAGAAGTGGACCTTAGAACATGGCTTTCGGTTTTCTGCCGCAAAGACCTCCGTTGTCCACTTTTGACGTCAACGTACTCTTCACCCTCATCCTGAGCTTTATCTAGGAAATGTCGTTCTTCCAGTTGTTGACACCTACCGATTTCTTGGGCTCCTTTTTGACAGTAAATTATCGTGGGAGCCACACGTGCGGGAGCTAAAAGTGCAATGCACCAAGAGGCTTAACCTCTTGAAGTTTCTTAGCAGCACTAATTGGGGGGCTGACCGCGTGGTGCTCCTGCGATACTATCGGGCACACATTTTATCCCGGTTAGACTACGGCAGTGCAGCATATGGCTCCGCAAGACCAAGCGTTCTTGCGAAGCTGAACAGTATCCACCACAGCGGGGTTAGGTTGGCGACGGGAGCTTTTCGTACTAGCCCCATCGCTAGCCTGCTCGCTGAGTCTGGTGTGCTGCCTCTACACCTGAGGCGCCAGCAACTACTACTTACATATGCTGCAAATTTGCGACAGATGCCACTTCATCCGAGCTATCCCTGCGTGTTCAACAATGGCAACCGTTTGTTGTACGTTGCTCATCCACGTGCGACACGGCCGGTTGGGATACGCTTGGATAGCAGTTATGAATTGTTTGACGTACCTTCGATTCCTTGCCTTGTCAGACAACCAAGTGGGGTACCTCCGTGGGTTGTGCGACGACCTGAAATCATCCTGGACTTGCACACTGGCCCGAAAGGAGACACGGACCCTTCGATTTATCGGAGGATCTACCTGTCCGTTCTTGGCCGCTATCCAGGTTCAGTCGTCGTTTACACGGATGGTTCACGGACAGATACGAAGGTGGGCTGTGCGTTCGTTGTCGACAATGATCGGTTTCTTTTTGCTCTCCCGGACACCTGTAGTGTGTACACGGCAGAGCTCTATGCTATCTGTGAGGCTCTGCGGTACGCACTAGACAATGAGCGCCGACACTTTCTTGTGTGTACTGACTCCTTGAGTTCGCTTCAGTCTATTGATACCTGTTTCCCTCGACGCCCTCTGGTGCAGCGGATCCAGGACCTGCTGGCCGGGTGTTCGGATGCCGGCACCAGAATTACGTTTGTGTGGCTCCCCAGCCACATGGGCATAGCGGGAAACGAGTTAGCAGATCAGGCTGCCAAGGAGGCAGTTACACTGCCCCCGTTGCCTTTCAAGGTTCCAGCAAGTGATATTCGCTCTCAGCTGAGACATCTGGTTATGTCTCATTGGGAGATGGAGTGGCAGGCCATCCCACTTCCCAATAAGCTGAGAGCGATAAAAGGAACAACGAAGGTATGGAGGACTTCCCTGCGGGCTTCGCGGAGGGAAGCCGTGGTATTATGTCGCCTTCGGATCGGCCACGGTATCTTGACGCACTCCCATCTACTGAAAGGAGAACCCCCTCCGGTGTGTACCTGCGGCGACCATCTTACCGTGGTACACATCCTTACGGAGTGCGTGGACCTGGTCGATCTGCGCCGTAGTATTAACCTTCCGAGTACTATCTCCCTTATCTTGCGCGATGACGAGCAGTCAGCAGACCTCGTCATCCGCTTTATGAGGGATAGCGGTCTGTTTTATCGTGTGTGATGTTGTCCTTTGTCCTAGTGTTGTTTATGTCAGTTGCGGTTTTTTTCATTGACTTCATTTTATTTTGTGTTGCGCATTTTAATGTGTTATTTGAACGTCTAACGTAAATTATGTGTTAATATCTGTATTACTGGGCAATGCCTTATTCCTTCAATTTCCTGTCCTTTCTCTTATTTTAATAGAACATAAGGCATTGCGTATTAGATCCACTGACTGTTTTAATCTCACCCTCATTTTTCTTCATCACCATTCTTTTTTAACTCTAGTCAGTGGATACTTTTTAAAATTTTAACTTCATGTCTCATGTCATTCATTTCGTTCCATTAGGGGCCGATGACCTTCGATGTTAGGCCCCTTAAAACAACAAGCATCATCATCATCAAATCCCCGTCAAAGTGGAGGAGCATAAGTCCTTGAACCTGGTTCGCGGAGTCATCTTTCACCGCGACCTTATTTTGAACACTGACGACGAGTTGATGGAAGACATGAAGAACCGTGGCGTGACACAAGTCCGGCGCATTACGCGCAAGGTCAACGGTGAAGACGTTGCAACTGGTGCCTTCATTGTCTCTTTCAAGTTGTCAGTGTTACCAGAGAAAGTCAAGGTAACAACTTATCGTTGCGATGTGAGGCCGTACATTCCGCCTCCTATGCGATGCTAACAATGCCAGCGATTCGGACATATGGTACCTCGCTGTTCGAATCACGCTGTATGTGGTACATTTGGACGAGTAGCTCACGGCGCGGAGGAGTGCACAACTCCATACAAGTGCACTAACTGCTCCGGTTTTCATTCTCCTCGGGATCGGAACTGTCCGACATACCTGAGTGAGAAGAAGATCCAGGAGATCAAGACCCTGGATGGTCTTTCCTACCAGGAAACGCGCCGTAAGTTTAATGCCACGAATACACCTGCCCGTACACTCGACTACAGCATGATAGCTCAGAGTCTTCCAGGTTCGTTATTTTCAACATCCTCACCTCTGCTGATCGCTGCGCCCAAGGCGACTGTTGCTGCTCCTAGCGACGTCGCAAAGAGCAAAAGCTCGAAGGGGGGACCACCCCACCTTCGACCAACCAGAAGTCTGTGCAGGCTGGCAGTTCCCAGCCGGCAGATCACGGGGTGAAGACTAAGTCTCCCCCCCCTAGGAGGTCGACGAAAGTCGTGCCCAGCCGGCGGAGGCGGCATCGTCGACCAGGGCTGGGAGACCATCTCCCAGCCCGTCTAAACTAGAAAAAAGAAGGGGAAGAAGAGTGCCCGTCCTGAGCGCTCTCGGAATTCCCCTGCGAAGGAGATGTCATGCCCCCCACCTGAGGGGTATGAGTCTGCGCCGGGAGGTACTCCTGCTCCCTAAACTGCTCGCTCTCCTCGTAGGGGTCCCCTTCACCCCCGAGAAACGTCGAAGTTCTGGGCGGCATCCCCGCCGTCTGTTGACGACGAGATGGATGTCGCGCTGTCCACTACATCTACGGATGTAGATGCTGATAGTCTAGGTTTGTGACCATTTTAACGCTCATAACCTAACGCTACTTATATCGTCCACACTATGGCACTGTTACAGTGGAATTGTAATGGTTATGACAGGTATCTTGCTGAGTTACGTCAGCTCATTAGTGAGTACGCAGCGAGTATTGTCTGTATTCAGGAGACCAACTTCAGACCTGGTCATCGTATTGTCTTGAGAAATTTTAGGCTATACTCTACAGAACGATACTATGCTCACCGGGCTTCCGGTGGCGTTGGCATTTTTGTACGTTCTGATACCTACAGCGAAGAGGTTCCATTAAGAACCCCGCTCGAGGCTGTAGCTGTTCGCGTTTCACTGCCTGTCATAGCAAAAGTGTGTAATGTTTATTTTCCACCAGGCCAGCATCTTAATGTAACTGATGTCGTTGATCTCATAGATCAGCTTCCACCTCCCTTCCTTTTATTGGGTGAATTTAACGCCCATCACCCCATGTGGGGCTCTGAGACGCCTTGCCCCCGGGGAAGAGAGCTGGAAACATTAGCAACAGAGCTGGATTTATGTATTTTAAACACAGGGGAACAAACCCACTTCAGTGTACGTTATGGCACGTATTCTCGCATCGACCTAAGTCTATGCAGCCGAACGTTGGTTCCACTGTTTCGGTGGAATACACACGATGATCTCTGTGACAGTGACCATTTTCCCATTATGCTTACTTTGTTGAAGCATAAATCCGTCGAGGCTCCCCCTCGATGGATTCTTAAACGTGCTGATTGGGCAAAGTACTCAACACTAGCTGTCTTTAATGACGGTATCAGGCGGACTGTCGGTGAGGAAATAACTTATGTCACCCAAGTTATTCTTGCTGCTGCTGTGGAGTCCATTCCGTTCTTCTCGGGGTCTCCTCGCCGAAAACTTCCTTGGTTCCTTGGTGGAACGAAGAAATAGCAGCAGCCATCACAGAACGCGGCCGCGCTCATAAATGTTACCGTAGACAGCCTACTGTGGCCAACTTGGTGACATTTAAGAAACTCCGCGCTAAGGGGCGATTTCTTATTCGACAAAGTAAGAAGGCTTCATGGGAGAGATATGTGTCGTCCATGACGTCACATACTCCATAATCCCAAGTGTGGACGAAGCTTGGACGAATTTCGGGTATTCACGGATCATCTGCTGTACCGGGAATATCCATTGCAGGCAGTGTCGCCACTGACACTCTTGCGTTTGCTAACCATCTCGCTAGTCATTTCACGAATGTCTCCGGCTCCGGGAATTACCATCCTGATTTCCTACTTCTGAAGCGGGAGGCAGAACGTCATCACCTTAGTTTTGCCACCCAAGCTTCAGAAGACTACAACGTGCCCTTTACGGAGTGGGAACTCCGTAGCGCCTTAGCGCTTTGCAAGGACACGTCTCCTGGACCGGACAACATCCATAACCTGATGTTGAAACATCTTAGTGATGATAGTCTCCTATATCTCCTTCGTGTGTTCAACCAAATCTGGATAGAGGTTGATTTTCCGTCTCAGTGGCGAGAGGGCATAGTCATTCCTGTCCTCAAGCCTGACAAGGATCCTAAGTATACAGGACGTTACAGACCAATATGTCTTACAAACTGCCTGTGTAAGCTATTTGAGAGGATGGTAAATCGCCGACTCGTGTGGTGCCTGTGTGGTCCCTCCGTCTGTTCCGTGTCCGAGTAGGGAGGTCCTCTTCGCAATACTACGTTCAAGAAAATGGAGTCCCACAGGGATCGGTTCTTGGTGTCACTCTGTTCGCGATTGCCATAAACGGTATTGTTGCTGCTGCTGGTCCAGCAGTAATACCGTCGCTATATGTGGACGATTTTGCTCTGCACTATAGCTCGTGCAGTATGGCAGCCGCAGAGCGACAGTTACAGCAAGCTCTCAGGAGGGTGGAGCAGTGGACCTTAGAACATGGCTTTCGGTTTTCTGCCGCAAACACCTCTGTTGTCCACTTTTGTCGTCAACGTACTCTTCACCCCCATCCTGAGCTTTATTTAGGCAATGTCGTTCTTCCAGTTGTTTCTACTTACCGATTTCTTGGGCTCCTTTTTGGCAGTAAATTATCGTGGGAGCCACACGTACGGCAGTTACAGATGTTACTGAAGTGCCCAGAGACCCGAAAATCAGCAGTTTATATACCCTCGTGGAAAGTTCGAGGCGTTTCGTGAATGATAACACCTGCCCACAAGCATTTTATTGGCTAACAACGAAAACCCCTACACCAGATGAAGAAGAAACACATTATTGGTGGAAAATTAATTACAGAAATTCCTTATTGGTCAAATTCAAAACTGGCGGAAAGAAAGGTTTAATATTGCCAACTTAAACAATGACTGAAATAAATTTAACAGAGAACAAACTTATGAACCCAAAATTTCTCCAAAAACACAGTTCGTTCACTTCGCACCAGGGTGCATAATTGTAGTCCTTCAGTAGTGCCATCTAGAAGAGAATAGCCACACTTCTTACTACAGGCAAAACAAAAATACATCGAAAACGACACAGTTCAGAAAACTTCAAAATTTACAAGTAGTGACATCTTCTGAAAAACTTGAGAATTAGCACAGTAGTTAATGTTCAGGCTTTCTCTTGTAGCGGAGTTTCAACTGGCGCAATGTTTGAATTAGCGGAGCGGAGGTGTACCGCCCGGTACAAGTAATTTCAGGTGTGGGGGAACAGTCTTGAGACAAATGTTACATTGATGTAAGTAGTCCTTGGAGAATTCGCGATGTAGATTTTAAGGGCGCTATACTCAACAAAATATTCATGTAGGCTTCTGTGGCACAGTAGTTCTGTTCCTAGATAATTTGTTCTCAGCTGAGGTCAGTGGTACAATATGTTTAAAACTAACTCCACATCATATCACTGGTTTCTAGTATGTTAAAGAAATAGAAGAAATTGTTAATGCTTTGTCATCTCTTTAAGATCTATATCAAATGAAGGAATATTATCTTTAATCCTGTATTTCTCATCTACAGTAATTTCCAGACTTCAAAGGAGGGCAAGGAAAAGTGGTATTTGACTTCCAATGATTGCATACCAAAGATCAACAGCATATCAGTATCATTAACTTCATTCCAATGTTCCAGGCATTCATTTACAAAACAGAAGAGGGTAAGTTTATATGTTACCTTTCAGACTGCTAGGAATTCAGTCAGCTCTTAAGTACAGTGATGTTAAAATATTTATTGGACATTTAAGTGTTAGGTTTTTTTAATGAACTAACAGTTTTAGGATATTTATTTTTGCTGTTGGCTTTACGTCGCACCGACACAGATAAATCTTGTGGCGACGATGGGATAAGAAAGGGCTAGGACTGGGAAGGAAGCGGCCGTGGCCTTAATTAAGGTACAGCCTCAGCACTTGCCCCGTGTGAAAATAGGATACCACGGAAAACCATCTTCAGGGCTGCCGACAGTAGGGTTCGAACCCACTATCTCCCGAATACTGGAAACTGGCCGCACTTAAGCAAATGCAGCTCTCGAGCTCAGTCTAGGATATTTAAACATTGTTCTGCATTCATCTCATTGGTGTGTTACCATCTTAGTTAGTTTAGTTTATTGCTTCCACCATCAAGAACAGCAAATGTACACTAGGTATTGTCAGTATTAATAAAAATAATCGATAGACAATATCTCAGTCATTATGCCTCAGTCATTAGAAAAAGTATTTTAACTACCTATATTAGGTCAGTTTTTGAAATACCACATTCTAGATACTCTTCTACACTATAAAATGCCCTTTTACTTAAAAATTGCGACAGTACCCTGTTAAATGCACTATTGTGTAATGTTCGAATAGGTACATCTTAAGCTGTTGATAACAGTGGCTGTTTGTTATTTTACTAAGCCTGGAGTGAGGAGTATCCAGATCATCCTTGTATCTTGTGTCGTGCATGTGAACTGTAGATCCTTCTTTAAATTCGGAAAGATTCTCTTTCACATGCATAATATTTGTAAGAATATATAAACAGGGAACTGTCAATATTTTTAGGCTCACAAAGGAAGTTTTACAGAAGTCTCGAAATTCTAATCCAGCAATTAGACGGACTGCCTTTTTCTGTCAGGTAAATACTGTGACCTTATCGGTCATGTACATATTTATTTATTTATTATTTGGCAGTGAAAAACCTTTGTAAAGGTCCCTCGTACTTGTTACAAAAAGTTGCATTAGATTGCACATGCTTACACAACCTTTGTAGCCTGCTAAACACCACTCCGTATTAACTAAAAGAATACACAGATAGAGAGACAGAGAGAGAAGAAAATTTCAAGCCAGAAAAATCGATAATGATACCTTCACCCGTTGAAAAAATGGGCGAAAACGATGTTGCCAGCTCGCGAGTTGCATTTGTATGATGAGATTTCGAGACATGCATAATATTTAATATGGGAAACCTCGGGATGTTATATGATTTCATTACAGACATCTGCCAAAATTCCAATTCTTTATAATATATTAACGTGTGGAAGAATACGCAATCGTTGCATTATATAACACGCTAAGCGTCCCTTGTACGCAGCACCCTCATGGAGGACATTGTAGGGGCATTATTTTGATAATTAATTTTACATAAATGGCCGAACAATTCAGGTTCCGCACATAACCAGACTACTTAAGAATCTGAGTCATATGTTGAGTGTATTACCGATGTCATACGACACGTGGAACTATTAATTAAAAAAAGTACTGGGGATTATCAATTGTCTCTTGCATGAGAGGGGGAAAGTTTATAAAAGGAATCGCGATGATGACAACAGTATCCACTTCACGCGAAGGATCCAAAGCAGAACCACGGTTTGATGGTGTTCTGATCTATTTAGTGTTTCAGATTGTAAATGTACAGTTTATATCTTCGAGAATATTGTAATTGTCTACAAACAATAGTATTTAAAAAAGTTTGAAGTTATGTGATCGCAAGAACGGTTTAACTGTAACTTTTTAAGTGATGCAACAAGTATTAATTTCATTATAGTGTAATAATTGTATTTTTGTGTTAAAGTGACGCAACGAGTGTTAATCTCATAAAAGCTGTTATAAGTGTAGAAGATAACCATTGGATTATGAACGCGCTCAGCGGGAGTAGCAACGGACATGAACCCGTGACCAACGTCAACACCATGGAAGCTTAAAAAGAAAGAATGAGGGTCTTACCCGGGACCCGAACCTTGGATTGTTACGACATGATGATAAGTACTAAAATGAAATAATTTTTTAATAAATGCGCGGTTATTCATTATGCAGATCACGTAAATTAGGTTAGACATGTAAATTGCATGTATTTTTTTAATTAGAGAGAGAACTTGTGAGTGGTCTTCATATTCATTTATGTTCATTTCATGGAATTAATAGTCTACTCCATGGGCTTAAATATATATAATTAACGTAATGCATGTATTTGACGTGATGATAAAATATTAGTTAGTCTGAGAGTGCTTAGATTAGGTAAATGTGATAGAAAGTAGATTTGTTTTGGCACTGAGCCAAGCCGTAATTTTGTATAATTTATTTACGTGATATCCAAGCTTATTATGATAATGCATGGTGATTATGCTTGTAAAAATGGATTATCGACTGTTAACATCAGGATAGCAAGGCACTCTTATTTTCACGTAATTTGCATGATAATATATTTGTAGATGGCTGTATTAATTATATGTGTAACTTGTGACATGCCTAGACATCGAACAGACGCCCTCCTATTGAGATTAGCGTTTTCCTTTAATGTCGAATATTTTCCCTTTCTATATATGAGAATAACATTATGGATATGTTTAAAATCCATATTTGATTTTATTGATTTGATTTTAAAATGTAGGAAAAACCTAGGCTGTATTCTGTAATCGGATGGAATCGAAGCCGGTCATTCTAAGTTGAAGGATGTGAATATGAGAAAATGAACAGTGGATTGATATTGTATTATAGAATTGTGGCAGGACAGTGAATTTATAAGCCAGTGGAGCTTTGGAAATATGATATGAGAATATATAACGAAATAAGATTATTTAACAAATATGTGTTCCGAGGGAAACGATTTGCTTTCACCTTGAGATGTTGAAAGGATATTTCTGCCACACCGGGCCATTATTTGCTAGGGCTTTGACGTCCAGAGATTTACGATGAGGGGAGAGTGAAGAAGGCTTGCCCCATGTAGAGGATTACTGTATGCTGTATTGTTCGAGCTATTCCACTTAGAATGAAGGCAGTGCGACACCGATTATTGTTTAAAGGATTCTTTTACTTTTCCATGTATGATCTTATAATAATATTTAACTAACTGGAACGCCAGTATTATTATTTATTTGTTGACCCTATGTTTAATTAAGAAAGGCAGCTTTTTTAGTCCCGTTTGTCGATGCCATCTTGGATATCATCGGTTCGAGTTCTGAGGCAACCATGGATTTTTGTTGTCACATATTTTTTTATATACAGCCAATTGCATGTGTATATTGTTATTGTTTCTTTTCATATTATGTGTACATATTTTCCTTTTTATACATTCTTTTAGTCGTGTTTCACTCTTTATGTGGATTACAAATCGAGTTTTATTTTCGTGATTTTTGTCATTGGATTCATTGGGATGTGGGTTCGATTTCTGGACCCGACATCAGTCACTTTATTTTGATTAGGATTATATCGAATAGCATTCATTTATTCTTTGTTTATTTTTGTAATATAATTAATTTAGCTAGGTGACCACTTCAAGTTATCTTCAATTTAATTTGTTGTATAAATAATTGCTTCTTCTGACAGTGAAGAAAGTTATTAATGATAACCGTCGCATTTATAAGGATATTTCTGATTTTTTAAAAGTATGTTATACAAATTATAATGTAATATTTATCATCATGTCGGGAAGAAGAAAGAGGTAAAGGAGAAATAAAAATTATGACACTTTACAATTTGTATTTAGTGCATTGGACATTGCATATTCAACATTGATATACTATAAATATTCGGGATCAACCATTAATTAATTTGATTTATCAAGGCTCAATAAATAGGTATTTAAACTTTTGTCTGCCTGTCATTTTGCCGAATAACATTGTATCCCAGGTTTCCTTCCGTTCATTTATGCCTTTAAGCTAGTTATGTGTTATTTTCTTTGATCTTCTGATGCGAACGCACCATGGCCTTGGGAGGTCGGTGGTTTGATTCTATGGAACGGAAGGGTGCAGTAGACCCTTGCACGGTCGGAAGAACATTTGCTCACCCATCATTGTGAAAAATTTTTTTTGTTGTTCTTTCCTGATGAGGTGGCATTTGACTCTAGACTAAAAAGGTCCCTTTCCATCAGGCGCTTTGGCGTATGGTGCTATATGGCGGTATCCCGACTTTTTAGGGATTATCATGCAGTCATTTGGTTCTATGCGGCAAATGGCGTGGGGGTGGAAAGGTAGCATTTGGCGCCCAGCGTTTTGGCATTTTTGACATTTTTAGGCATTTACAATGTTAGGTATTTTCGGCATTTTCGGAATTTTTGAATTTTTCGGCATTTTCGGATTTTTTCGATGTTTTCGATAGAGATAATTTCAAATGATAACTTTTGCGAAAATGGGCGTCAGGCATGGTAATGCCATATTTAGGAATATAGGACTGACCAATTATTATATTAAGGAACACGATGGTTGTTCAATTTATGGGATGCTGATAATTGGATCAGTATGAGAAGTGAATGACAGATTAAAATTAATGTGATATTTATGGCAAAATGAAAACATAGTCGTGGTTATAGTCTAAGTGACGATAACCAGGACAGTAATTCATAGTAATTGAGGTACCCAAAATCATGTAGGGATTTAATTAAATCCCGGGAAACAATAAAATAGTTTTTCCAAATCTGAGGAAAAATGAATATCGATACCCTTCAGGTAATCGTATTCATGGGTACTTGTCAGGAGGTACTGGTTGTAACAGGCCTCATTGCTCATAGTGAACCATTTATTAAATTTGTGTTAGTGTTTCGCGGTAGGTAAAGGTGACCTCAGGCCTTTAGTGTTTGTTGTTAAGTGGCAGTAAGTTAGGATTCATGTGGAAAGTTTTGGGACGATATTACCCAGTGTATTAGGTGTATTTGCCTCAATACTGGAAGGATGGCCTAATTTATTGGCATATACCACCTGTGTTGGTATTTAACTTGCGATATTTTTATTATACGAACTTATTCAAAATTAATAATAATAAATATACTGTAATAATAATAATAATAGTAATAATAAATATAATAATGATAGGCCACATATTCAAAATATTGTGATGAAAGGTACCCTTGATAAATTATACTGTTGAATAATTTTGAGATAGCTGTATTCAGGCTATATAATTTATTCAAGTCACATTGTTGTGAAAATTTTATGATTTTGGATTAAGTTGACCTTGAATTGATTTCATTTTCAAGTTGATTTCTCCTAATCCGAGGTTCGAGTTAAGGGGGGCCCACTTTATTGAAATATTGTATAAAATGGATATGGAAGCCATGAGGGCTCTGATAGAGGAAGTTAAAAATATGATAGGTCAGAATAGTGAAGACATTAAAGTGAGTAGGGAAAAAGTTGAGGACATGAAAGAGGACATTAATAAAAATATGAAAGTGATTGATCAGAAGATAGGTCAGAATAGTGAAGACATTAAAAAGAGTAGTGAAACAGTTAAGGACATGACTGATCAGAAAATAGATCAGAGTAATGAAACAGTTAAGGACATGATTGATCAGAAGATAGATCAGAGTAATGAAACAGTTAAGGACATGATTGATCAGAAATTAGATCAGGTTAATGAACATATGGAGAGAATACAGAAGGAGTGTAAGGAAGGGAGAGATGAAATTAATAAACAGATGGGGAACTTTAACGTACGGTTGGAGGAAACAATTGAACGTTATGATGAACTGGTAGGACAGATAACGGGGTACCAGACACAATGTGAAAAGAACACAGCACAGTTAGAAAAACGACTGGATAATACGCACGAAAAACAGGAACGGCTAGAAAACTCGTTTGGCACGGTAATTGAGCGCGTCGAACGTGTTGAGGCTCAGACATTAAGTATGGCGTAACAAATTGAAGTTCATATTCAAACGGTGACAGATCACCAGGAACGTACAGATAGGATAATAGAAGATGTTAAGAAGGAGGTCCATCAGACTCAGGTCGATATGCATGACATTCGGAACCAAACCAATGCGTTGAAACAGGAAATTGTTACTGTTACCGTGTTTTAGCGGTAGGTAGAGGTGAAAGAAGGTGCGGGTGTGAACGGGTCTCAAGCTACGAAAGTAAAATTAATTTAAAATTTAACAAGGTTATATTTTCTTTTCAAAATAAGGAAATAACAAGCATGGCAGGTACAAAGTAGCAAGTCAAAAGGGTAGTTACAATATTTACAGGATTTGGGCTTCGCGCCCTGACTTCACAATGCTTGGGCAATCAGCTCAGTTTTACCCCAAACACAAGTTTCAACAGAGGGGCAGAAAACCCCATTCATGCCTAGGAGCCCTTGCTCCAAATTACACTGAAAAGCCTCCACGAGGCATACAACACTCAATTTTCAAAAAGAGCCCCTCGCTCTCAACTTTAAGCCTCTCAAAGGCCACACCAAACTCCACCTTCAAGTTGTCCTCACTGGACATAGACACAGGGGTAAAATACCCAACCTACTGAGGTCTATTAAATGAAAAGGGGTAATTACATGACCTCCAAAATAACAATTTGAGAGGAGGCGATCTGCACTCCTAATACACTTTGTTTTTAAAACCTAATTTGGCTCTAGGCCACTGATGCAAGGGCTAATCCCATACTACGGAGGTGACTTTAGAAAAGAAACAAATTTACATAATGTTAAGGAAGAATAGGTTGAGAAAATAAGTTCACCTCAAAACAATATGAGTGGGAGCTCGAGAGGGTTAAGCACTCTCTATCCCAATACGTAGTTTAAAAGATAAAATAGATACCAGATTCTTTACATTTTTAAGGAAGGTTACATAATGGAAAAACTTCGGACCCGCCCCGAGAGTTAAACTGCTGAGCAAGCAAGAAAAGAAGTAATTAATCGGCCATTACCTGGTTGTTGACTGTCGCCGGAGAAAGAGGCGCTACCCGCCCCCTGCTATGTACTTTACACACTGAAAGATGGAACAGAAGTGGCGCAGAGACCGTAAAATCAGCAGTTTATATCCTCTCGCGGAAGGTTCGAGGCGGTAGGGGAATGAGAACACCCTCCCACAAAGTCTTTATTGGGTAGGATACAGCAACATATTCGAGTTGGGGGAAGATACCTCGGATTGGTCAGCAATTAATAAAAGAAATTCGGGATTGGGTAAATACAAAACAAGGGGAAAGAGAGGGGTATACAGCCAACTTAAACAATAACAGAAAGGAATTTAACAAGAAACAAACTTTTGAAATAAAAATTTCTCCAAAAAACAGTTCTTTCACTCCGCACTAAGGTGCACTATTGTTGATCTTCAGTAGTGTCCTCTAGAAGAGAAAGTTCACACTTCTTACTACAAGCAAAACAAAAATACGTCGAAAATGACACAGTTCTAAAACTCCAAAATTTACAGGTAGTGACATCTTCTGAGAAAGTTGAAAATTAATACCGTCAATAAAGTTCAGACTTCCTCCAGCAGAGGAGTTTCAACAGGCGCAACTTTTAAATTAGCGGCGTGGAGGTGTACCGTCCGGTACAGTTACCAACGTGGATAAGCGAATATCTGAGGTCAGAAAACAGGCATTCGATGGAATAGTCACGGTCCAAGAGGAGGTACGGAGGAATGAGGATAGGACGTCAGATAGGATCAAGGAATGGTCGCATAAGATGCAAAAGACGAAGATAAAAGTAGATATACATGACGACCTTATACATGAGTTGAGAGAAAAAATTGTGAAACTGGAATTACAGGATGACTTTCAGGAACTAGGAATAAAAACAGATCCGATAAAAAAGCTACGTTAATCCTTATGATCTTAAAGTAGAAGGAGAAGGAATGGGTCAATTCAAGGGTGTGAATAATAGTGCAGATCAGATATCGGCGGCACAGATGCATAATTCTACAACATTGCCGATTGAATCCATACCTTTTTATAATGTAATTCGGATGAATGAAGATAAACCGAAGCGATTCAAACCAGGAGGTACTGTAACACCAAAAATTTTTTTGGCTGAGATGGACGGTTACATGGTTGACCATCAGGTAGCTCCAGAACGTAAATTAAGGGTCGTGGAGAAATTCTTAGAGGACCAAGCCTTGGTATGTTTTCAAGCTTTCAAATATTGTTTTGATAGCTACGATACCTTTAAGAGAATGTTTCTCGATAAATACTGGGGAATGGAAACGCAATTAGGATTGCGTTTGGAGCTGTATTCACGTCGTTATTCCATGACAGGCCCGACACGATTTTGTGAATTTTTCACCGGGCAATTAGTGAAAATGAGGGAGCTGGATAACCCTCCGGCTGAAGTGGAACTTCTATCGGCCATTACTAAACAGTTCCCAGCTGATGTCCAACGAATCTTGATTGCAGCGAATGCAAAGACGGCTGCAGAAGCAGAATAGATCTTACGACACCTAGACCAAACATCGAGTGGACATCAAACTAGGGCCAGTCAATCAGAAATGGTGAATACATTGGATTGTCAAGAGAAACAAAGTACAATAGTAGTCAAAGATCAAGGCACGAATGCCACTCAGGGACATGTTGGTAATCGAAATATTAGGGACACCCGATGGAATTTTCGTTCTTGGGGAGAACCCAGACGACAATATGGCGAACAGCAGTACAGGCAAAGGAGCTTTAACAGAGATCATCGGCCCTATTCTAGATGGCCACGTCGGAACGATCAGAATTTCAGGCAGCAGAAAGAGTACTACCAAGGAGATCTCGAACACAGAATGAGGGAATCTCAGCAATATGTTAGAGACTTAAATGGGTCTAGACAAGGGAAAGACATATGGGAACAACCCATACGGCGGCTGACGGAAACAGCGGAATGCCAAGGAGCCGAAAGTCTCGCTTTACAGAATCATAAAGCTAATCAGAACAGGTTAAATGCTCGTGCCCCTGAATATCAGGCTAACGAGGAAATCCATCCAAGAAAGCGCGACTGCTAAGCGAGGAGATAGTCGGAGTTTCAGAGGTTATCAATCCTCAGACTCATACATGGACTATAGTGACGATCGACACGTGGGTGATACAGCCGGATGAGTTATTAGAAGACAAGATCCAATTGAATTCAAAGGTCGTAAGAGAATTGCCGGTAATCTACATAAGAGTAAATGGAGTACGGGTTCGATGCTTGGTGGATACAGGCGCAAGTGTCAGCGTCGTATCAAAGGCTTTGTTTGAAGAATTGAAGTTGAAAAACCACATTCCAGTAATTCCAACATCGAATATTAAAGTCCGTGGTGTGATACCCGATCGGACTACGATTTGCAATACTCAAGCATATCTTGATTTGGAACTGGGGGACAATATTATTTCACATCCGTTCATTGTACTAACAAAAATGGAGTACAATGTTATTATTGGGTCAGACTTCCTACGAGAATATAAAGCAAATATCAACATGGACAGTAACGAGATTCGCTTTATATTCGACTCAGTCCAAAAGGAGATGAAATTGAATGACGTTGAAAATTTAGATCAAGAAGATATGATTTGGCACACTCAATTATGTTCGGAACCAGAAAGGGAAGAAAATTTCTTAGAAAAAGAAGAGATAAGTAGGAATTATGGTCACGGCGGTGAAAGAAGAAGAAGAAGAAGAAGAAGAAGAAGAAGAATTGTTATTTGAATCCTTAGTCCAGAAGAAGATCAGTGAGGCCAAGATCGGAGATGAAGAGAGAATTCGTTTGCAACAAATTATTGAACAACAAAGGGAAGTTTTCGGATCAAGACCTGGGAAGATTCCAAGTTTTCAATACACATTAGTGGTAAATAGCTGGGAACATTTTCGACAGCGTCCTTATCCTGTACCAGAGAAATACCATAATCAAGTAAGCCAGATTATTCGTGAAATGGAAGAGAGCGGCCTGATTTCTAAATTCCCCACACCATACCTAAATACGTTAGTAATTGTAGAAAAAGCAAATGGCTCATTAAGAGTATGTTTAGATGCGCGGGCAATAAACAAGCGCCTAGTCCCCGAGTATGACCAGACTCCTTGTATCAAGGATATTATGAAGAAATTTCATCTTATGAAGTTATTCACAGGGGTTGATTTGACTTCGTCATTTCACCATGTGGAACTTGATCCAAAAACTAAAATATTAACAGGTTTTATGTTTGATCAAACTACGTATGTTTTTAACAGGCTCCCATTTGGGATAATGAATGCAGGATCTGCCCTCATAAGAGCTTTAGATCGAAA